>NW_012154062.1:6849023-6903593 GCF_000956105.1 Propithecus coquereli
CGCTGGAACTAAATTTTTTATTTTATTCCATTTTAATTAATCCAAGTTTAAATTTAAATTGCCACATGTGGCTAGTGGCTATCATATTGGACAATATAACTCTAGTAAGTTCCTTAGGAGGGGCACAAGGATTCTGGCACATTCAACACTTTTTCTGTGTCCTTGAGAGTTGAAAGGTGTCTTGGCTGAACATAATTTCTGTCTTTCTTAAGTTGCTTTAAAATGCTGTTGATTTGTGTGTTTTTTGTTTTTTGAGAAATCTGATGCCAATCTAATGCTCTTGCCTTTTGGATTATTTCATTGTTTTCCACGGAGGCCCTAGGGGATTTTCTTTCTTTCTCTTTAAACTCTAATAGTTTTATTAGGATCTCAGAGTTGATAGTTTCAAGTCAGTTTTCCTTGGTACCCAGTGGGCCCTTTGTGTAGACTCAAAACTTCTTTCATTTCTGCAGAGTTTTCTTAGGTTAAGCTTTAAATATTAGTTCTATTCCATTGTTTTGATTTTCTTCGTCGGGGTCAGCAACCATATGTATGTTTGGCCTCCTTTGCCTGTCTTCATTTCACCCATTTTCTCTCTGACTGTTTTTATTTATTTAATTTATTTATTTATTTTTTGAGACAAAGTCTCGCTCTGTGGTCCGAGGTAGAGTGTAGTGGCATCATCATAGCTCACTGCAGCCTCAAACTCCTGAGCTCAAGCCATCCTCCCACCTCAGCCTCCCAGAGTGCTAGGATTACAGGTGCAAGCCACCGCACCGGCCTATTTATTTATTTATTTGTAGAGACAGAGTCTTGCTATTGCTGCCTAAGCTGGTCTTGAACTCCTGGCCTCAAGTGATCCTCCTGCCTTGGCCTCCCAAAGTGCTGGGATTACAGGTGCGAGCCACTACACCTGGCCCAAATAAAATCTTTAAACTTAAAATAACATCGTGAGTTTGAATATACTTACTTTTCAATTTTTCAATATTTTTCCAGCATCTTCAATGTTCTGGAAAAATATTAACCAATTTAAAAGATGCATAAAAATGGATATAAGGGAACATGTTTTCCTTTGTGCCTCGGGCTCCTATGGTTGTGTACAGCCACCCCGTCATTATTGGGAAGAGCCCCCTGATGGAGGGAGCACCCTGTGATAGCCCTGGGGACAAAAGGGGCTTGGCAGAGTCACAGAACTGACAGATGACCGGTGTAGAAATGAAGACGTGTGAGAGAAGGTCAGACAGAGGCAGCAGCCGGATCCTGTAGACCCGCGTAGGCCAGAGGAAGAAGGGGGATATTTTCTCATCACATTGGGGAGTCACAGAAAGCTTTTAAGCAGGGGAGGGAGTGATCTAACTTGATTTAAATTTGTCAAAGATAAAATTTGCTGCCGAGGGAGAATGGGCCGTATCTGAGCAGGACCGGCCGCCGTGAGCATCGCTGAGAGGCGCCTGCAGTATGCAGCGGGGAGAGGGGAGAGGGGAGGCTCCAGCCACAGCTCACTTAGCCCCACTCATCTGAGACCCGGATAACTTCACCTACCGGGCAGCTCCACGTGGTTGTCCCACAGGCGTTAAACCAACCACGCCGACCTGAGTTTACTGTCGTTCCCTACACCTTCTCCACCTTATTGCAGGGATCACTGTCCACCTCGTCACCCAATCGAGAGACCTGATCCTTGACCGCTCCTTCTCGCTGGCGTCATAAATCTGGTCCATGATGAACTCCTTTTGCATGAAACTGCTGATCTGGGCCTTCCCCTTCTCCAGGCCCACTGCTGTCCCTCTGACTCAAGCCAGCGCCATCTCGCTTGCATCTTGCCGCAGGAATCCTCTAACTGCCCTTCCTGACCCCCTGTTTGCGTCTCTCTCGTCTATTCTACATCCTGCAACTTGAATGGCCTTTCTAAAGATAAGTCTAATCACATCCCTTCTCTGCCTAAAACCTTTCGATGGCTCCTCTCTCCCTACACTCCCTAATCTTTCACCTCTCTCTAGCCTCTTTCTCATTTCCCCTGTACCCTACAACTCTAATGTTACATTATTTGACTCCCCAGCTTTTTCTTGGCGCTGGTCCTCCCCTCCTATGATTTGTTCTGCCTTCTCTTTTCTTTTCTCATCGTCATTTTCCTTATATTCTAGGTTTCAGCTCACACATTGCCCCCTGGGAAGCCTTTCCTAAACTCAAACCCAAATGTATGGTTTCTTGGCACCCTCTATTCATTTATCTCGGCATGTGTCACACAGCGTCATGGTCATTGTGGTCATGGCATCTGCTTGCCTGTAAAACCACTTCTCCAAAAGCTCTATGAGGCCAGGGAGTATCTCCTCTGTGGGGTGTACGCCAGGCACAGTAGCTGAATCTATCCATAGTTTCTTGTTCAAATTCTGTTGGGAGAGAAAGGCTGGCCTAGCTAGTTACCTGGGTGGGGAATGTTTTATGCCAGACTCCCTCACTGGTTGGGAATCAGCCTATAGATTAGCCAGCCTTGGCTCAGGTGCCCATTTATGGTCCAATTTAAAGGTTATCTCTTGTTCAAGGAATATCTGCCATCGCCTGGGGAGTTTGGGTGCTGAAGTCCCCATAAAAAGAGCCGGTGGGCTTCTTAAGCATTGTGAGTGGCATGTTCAGTATAGACAGCAGCTTTGGAACAGGGGTGTGAGCTTGATTAATCCACCTTTCTGTTTATTTCACGGCACTTACTCTTCCCCAAAGAGAGTGTTTGGTTGGATCAGGCTGCTACCATTCAGTTTAGAGCACTTCCACTGAGCGGGATCTGCCTCCCAACCCATCCCGGAGGTGTGGGCCTTCCTCATGCCTGGAGGCTGTGTTACCCGTGGTTCGCATCCGTCTCTGGTCCCGTGGGGCCCGTATGGGTTCACCTAACTGAGAACACACACGCAAGAGTAAGATGATCTATAAGGGGAAAACCCTCTTGGGGTTTACTGCCCTCCCCTCAAAAGGAGGTGGTGTACGTGGCACAGCTCTGAGCATTCCGGAGCTCTCCAGCCCGCTTAGTTATCGACATCATTAGAAAACAAGGCGCTCTGTGTCAGCGAACCTTCCAGACAACTGAACACATTCCATTTTAAACAGCTAAACTTAAAAAACAACAAAATATTTAAAGTATCTTATGAGAATATTTCCAAAAAGTATCTGATACTTTTCTGCTTTCATTAACTGAGAATATTGGAGGTTATTTAACTTTTAGAACAACGCCTCGATGCCTTTATTACGTGCATCCGTCACCGTTCTGGGCCCTCGGGGCCTCTCGAGCTGTGAAGAGCTGTTTGCTCCAGGACTAAATGGCCTCAGCCCGTTGACTTTTATTAGTTTTGTATATGCTTTTAATCATTATTCAATATCTTTGTAAACTCTGGGTCTTCCTCTAACATCTCTTCTGCATCCTCTTCTGTTCAGATGTGCTACACTCAATCCATTGTTGGCTGAAAGACAGAAAACCAAGGCTGGGAGACGTGGCTGTTGGGTGTCAGTAATTTCTGAGCAAAGAAATTGTCTTGTGCATGGGAATTATGACTTTCCGCCTCGGAAGTATTTTTCTCCCTACCTCCTCACCTGTTTCTCATAGCAGCTCAGCTCCTGTGGCCTGTACCGTGTTTCCTCTGTGCTGATACTTAGAAAATTGAAAATCACAGTGTCCAAATCTAGATTTGAAAGGGTCTCTCACCCCGGTTTCACCTCCCTTAACTTATTTTGGGTTCTCTCTAGTGCACACTCTGAGAATAGCTGAGTATTCTTTATCTTGGCTTGTTTCCTTATTTGTTAAAAGAAGTATTCTTTTGGTATTGACATTGTGAGTTTTTAGGAAATGGGGATGAAAATAATAACGATTACATTAATCATCCTTCCCTGTCTGAAAGCCCATCGTCGGAGCCAGATCTTCCTGCCCAGGTGAAAGATGTGTGGTTCTGGATGGAGATCCAGCCAGGACACTCCCTGGGGAAGAACAGCCCAGAGGCGTGGGAGAGAGGCAGGGAGTCACCTTGAGGCCAGAGAGATGGGCCCAGGGATGGATGATAACTCGGCAGTCGATGGCATCTTCTGCATGGTCCCCTCCTCCTTTCTCTGTTCCCCTTATCATCTCATCCTGAGACAAACCAGAGCCCATCAGGTCCCTGGTGCGGGTTCCAGTGGCTGAGTAAGCGAGGCCCCCTCCACCGCGCTTGGCCACAGTGACCTGGAACGGTTCCCATCTGTGAAGAGGATGGCTTGGGAGAGAAACTGATCTGTTGTCCAGAGCCTGATAACAGGACAGGATTGAGGTCACATCACAAAGAACACAAGGGAGCTGGGGTGAGGGCAGGGATTGTCACAGATGAGGAGAATTTTGGAGACCCTGACAGATATTTACCAGCTGTATCTTCAAAGAAGAATCAATCTTGGTCTCTTCCAATTTTTCTCTGTCTGGCCTTCCAAACTCAAAAAGGGAGGTCATATATCTTCTCCAGAATATATTCTTAGAATAGTAGATGAGGAGAATTAGGAAATAACAGCCCAAATTAAATCAGATGTATAGTTATTATATAAAGTCACAGGTCTAGGTTGTAAATGGCCTGGAAAATTTTCTAGTTGACTACACGCTGTTTCACGCATTCCCACTGTAACATTACAGATAACCGTCTCTTTGGAGCACCTGTAATGATGGGGAATTCAGAATATCCTAAGGTAGGCTGGACCAGTCTTGGACAGTTCTAATTCTTAGAGATTGTGGTAAGAAATCTGACTGCCTGTAGATTTCACCTATCGATGCTTGCTTGATCTCATAGAATAACTCCAATCCTTCTTCACATGCCACACCTAAAATCTGTGGGTAACTATTAGGATCTTTTCAAAGCTAAACTTTTGAAGATTTCAACTTTTGTTTTATTTCACTGGTTTCAAGCCTCTTAACTCTGCTGGCCATTCTTCTCCAAGGAGGCTCGTGACTCTTTCTCCACGTGGTACCGGGCTTGGTCTAATCAGCACAGGGAGAGCAAGACAGTCACTTCCCTTACGGTGGACTCACTGTCTCTGACAGCAGAGCTTAGGATCACGTTGGATTTGGTGTTCGTAATCACAAGCTACTGAGCACAAGCTACTGTTGTTCCAGTGATTGTATTATTGGTTTTCAAATCCAACAAACTTTGTCACATCTCACAGGGGCCTTTGTCTCAAGGTATTCAGGGGCAAAACCCTGGTGGCAAGACTGTCAGACGACATCAGAGATCAAGCTGAGCCCACTGGACAGAGGATAGTGCAGGTTCTCATGACAAACCCAGGATGGTCACAGAGGACAAACCCTCTCCAGCCCTATCACAAGGCAAATTGCAAGAACTGGCCTTGAAAGTTCCTCAAACCCAGGATGGTCACAGAGGACAAACCCTCTCCAGCCCTATCACAAGGAAAATTGCAAGAACTGGCCTTGCAAGTTCCTCCGCAGGAAGGGGAGCAGAGCACCGGGGCTGTAACTATGGGTTGAAACTTGGAAATGCCCTCCAGGGGAGCAGGGCGCCAAAACAAGGGACTGAGGAGTCATCCCGGAGGCCCGTCCTCACAGGAGCCAAGGGATGACATAAGAGGTGTTTTGCACGTTATGCTGACCACAGAGCAAAACCAGTCACGAACAGGCTGGAAGACAGATTGTTTCTGGGGGTCTGATCATGGAAAATGGTGGAAGCTGGGTTTTAACCACTCAGGCAAGCTTTTTTTGGCTTCACCCCATCTGGTCTTTTAAGGAGCCGAAGGGGGCGGGGCGGTTCTCAGTGCAGACTAGGGCAGATACGTGCATTGCAAATTTATGAAAGTTGGCCCATTGTCTCAGACTGTATGAGCAGATCCGGAGACCTGAAATCTGTTATCTATCCCTCCTAGTTTCCTGTCATCTGCTGATTTAATAAACATACCATCATAGTCCTCTTCTAAGTCACTGCAAATGTTTGGCAGAGGAGGCCAAGGACAGATAGTTCTATGGCACGATACAAAACCCTCCCTTCAGGTTGACACTCATCTATTAATCAAACTCTTTGAGGACAGCCATCCAAGGGCTCGCTAATCTAACGGTACCAGCATTGAGCTCAAATTTCTAAATCTGGTTGAGAAGGATCTAAGGAGAGACTCTGTCAAATGCCTTGCTGAAATGTAATTTATTATGTGATTTGCAATTCTCTGTGCCAAAAGCAGAATGGAGGTTAGGCTGGCATGATTTATTCCTAGTGAACCTACTCTGACTCTTGGTGATCACTGCTTTCCTTTCAAGATATGTCTACAAACGGCACTCTGGGAGGCCGAGGCTGGAGGATTGCTTGAGCTCAGGAGTTCGAGCCCAGCCTGAGCAAGAGTGAGACTCCATCTCTACTCAAAATAGAAAAATTAGCCAGGTGTCATGGTGCACGCCTACAGTCCCAGCTATTTGGGAGGCTGAGGCAAGAGGATCGCGTGAGCCCAGGAGTTTGAGGTTGCAGTGAGGTACGATGATGCCACTGCACTCTACCCAGGGTGACTGAGAGAGACTCTGTCTTAAAAAGTCTACAAACGATTCCTTTAAATACCCAATTTGAAATTGTCCTATAGATTATCATTAAGCCCACTGGTCTTCAGTTTATAGAATCTTTTTTTCTACCTTTTCTTGAAAATTGGGAAAATATTTAATCCTCTCCAGCCTGCTAGACTTCTCTCATTCTCCATAGTTGTTCAGAAAGTATCTAGGGCATTTCAGCTTTCATTGTTTCTATAAGACCCTGCTGGTATAATTTGTTCAGACCTAGAGATTTGAACTCATTGAGAGCAATGATGAAACCAACTTTGGCTTTCCTCTTACAGTGTTTGTGTTATCTTTACTAATACGAAGATTAATCACCTTGAGATAAGATAGAAAGAAAAAAAAATGAACTGGAATTGAATAGTTCTATTTCCAGCCATAATGAATTAATACTCAATCTCTGCCCTAAGCACAAGACTTCCTTATTCTTTTTGCCCTCAATATACCCTTACAAACCTCCTTCTTGGTTATTGTCAATACTTGTCTGGGCTAAAACCCAGAAAAGTTCTTATACGGTGTTTACAGGTGTCTGACTTGGTGTTCTTTTTTATTTTTTGAGTAATTGTTGAAATTTATTCCAGAACCACCCAGTCACTGGGAGACCCAATTCTATTTGGCTCCTGGTTTTGGAGATCCACAGTATCCTACCCTCTGGGTAGAACATGTGTAGCCTTTTAACAACTGCCTCCATCATTTGCTCACACTAAGGTGAGCAGGTCTCTGTTCTTCATAATAATCAAATGAGCCTGACCAGCACCACCAGCAACCTTTGGCTCTGTTGTTTGCAGGCTCCTGAGGCTGTCCATCTGCGTGGTTTAGGCGCTCCCTGAAGAGACTCCTTTGTCCCCGCAAGGAACCACAGTTTGCAAACCAATGTGAGCCAGTATTTCCCAGGTCCCACTGGTGGCCATTGCAAGGACCACGCCTGACAAAATGCTGGCACCCACAGGTGCCCAAAATGTCTGCTTGAATGAAGAAATGAATGAAGAGAGGTATCTTTAGTCCCTGAAAATGCTGTCTCAAAAAGTTGAAGAAAAGTACCATGGGCTTAGGCAGAAAAAAAGAACCAAAGCAAGAAAGAGAGAGAGAAAGAAATGGAAGATTCTGCGTACCCATGAATTTCTCTCCTCTCCATCTTTATTTCTCTGCTTCCACGTCAGAGAAAGGCTCAGAGATGTGCCAGAACATAGGAGGAAGGAAGTAGAGATGAAAGGGAGAAGGTAAGAAAAAAGAGGAAAGAGGCGTTGTGTCAGAGGGGGAGCCACAGCATTTCTAACCCAGGAAGAACCCGAGCATCCATTTGGCCTAACTCCTTCATGTCACTGATGAAATATGAGCATTTCATTTGGCATTTAATACAAATCTGCTGGAAAAAAATGAAGAAATTGAGGTCGAAAGACATAGGTTAAGCGACTTATCTAAAGTTACAAAGCTAGTGAGTGTCAGAGCAAGGGCTAGAAGCCAGCCCACCTCTGGGGGCATCTCCCACCACGGGGCGCTGAGGGTGACAGGAAGGGAGGGGTACCTGGGGGGGGCGGCTAAGCGGGAGGAGAAAAAGCAAATCTGTATGTCAGTCCTCCGCCTCCTTCGTGACTTTCTTTTTTCTAAGCAGAAGAAAGTTTACAGCCACTTCACCTACTCAATCTGAACTTCATGGTTTCCCCATCCCTCCAGAGAGTTCTAGCTGGCAGGAGGCCTCCACCCTCCTGCTCCGTGGCAGGACGAACTGCAGGACCCGGAGGAGATGCTTCTGGGTTAATTCATACTAACAGGTTGCAGTTACCTTAGTAACCACGGGTCCTCCGTAAGTTTGGTCCAATCCAAACTGTTTTCTGAAACATCTTGGAGTTCCTAAAACTTCACCTACCCTAGAATATAAAAACACGTTGGATCAGCATCTGATGAGAATTTTAAACAGACTCTCAAGTGAGTTCTGTTCAAGGGAGTCCCCCCCTGCCCCCCCACACCCCCTGCTGCCTCCTGATCCGAGATAATTAAGAACTGGAGCAGGTTTTCGAAAATGTTTCACATTCCCTTTGCTTCTCCTGTCTAGAAAACTCTCCAGGTCACGAACTTTGGCATCGGAGTCTATGGAGCTTGAGGTCGTACAGATCTGGTTTCAAACGCAAGCTGTCACACGGTCGTGTTACCGTGGGGAGGGGACTTATCCTCTTTGATACAATTTAGCTAGTAATAGCAACGTGGAAGGACTGGGGTGACAGTCCTTATCATTATGTGGGACCACAGCGCCCGGGAAGCGTCACGTGGTCCATACGTGTTGATCGCACCTGGGCTTGAATCCAGCCGTGTGAACCTGGGGCAGCTACTTGATTTCTTTATGTCTTAGTTTTCTTACCTGTAATAAGAGTATCTTATCACAGATAGCTTACAGGGACACTAATAGTGACCCACAGCTGTGAGGACAGATTGAGATAACGCACGGAAGATGCTTCACAAAGAAACTGGCACACGACAAACATTAGCTACCATGATTACTTCCTAATGGCGAGTGATTTCTTTATGAACCCCTTGGTGTCCTGGGGGGCACCCGGCAAGCTGCTTTAAAGTCGTCGGTTCAAACATCTGCCAAGCCCCAGCCCTGGCACCACACTTGGGATAAATGTCTTCACTCCAACACGGCCTCAGCTGGGCCAAGGAGTCAAGCATCAGGTTTTATGGGTCTGACGAAGATGTTTGAAATATTGTAGGAGACTGTCAAAGAATACTTATACCCACTCCGAAAAAGGGCCGTTCTTAATTTTCATCTTTCCTGCAAGTCAGAAAGATATATACTCTCCAAATAATGGCAGTTTCCTCGTCCTGAAGTTATGGCAGCTTGGTGATACAATAAACAGCACCCTGTCATAAGGACCGCATAAAACATGGTCTGACATTTCTTTAAAAGTAAAAAGAAACACGGCTGCGGCAGATGACCTTTCCTCTGAGGGCACAGCTGTTTTGTGTGGTTGGAAGGACCCATGGTTTCATACTTAGGGGCTAGAATATATGACTGGCTTTTCGCAAAGTGTTTCCATGAGAAATTACAGTACGTTCCAAAGGGGAGCACCGATTCCGCTGCATGCAGGGGGAGTTTTTTCCCTCTTGATGTTTTCCAAATGATACTGTGCCGAATATTCGTTATCAG
Organism: Propithecus coquereli; assembly: GCF_000956105.1. Taxonomy (NCBI): domain Eukaryota; kingdom Metazoa; phylum Chordata; class Mammalia; order Primates; family Indriidae; genus Propithecus; species Propithecus coquereli. The sequence continues at coordinate 6,858,686 of NW_012154062.1, forward strand.
AAACTCCTTTGGCGTGCAAAGTGTGAGCGGTATCAAGAATATTGAGGTGTCTTCTGTTTCCTGGAGGAGTTTGATGATGGGCCTTCTATTGGGCTGGGGGGGGTCAGTGCCTTTGAAAACATTTACATTTATGAGGAGTCACCCAAGACATAGTGGACTAAAAATTTCTGGAGAAAATTTAAAATGGTCACTTTGTTAGAGATGGTAGGTGATTTTCATCCCATCTAAAAATATGTATTCCGCTTGTAAAATGTTATTTGTGCAATGCATTAAAGTGGGAATGAAAATGTAGTAAGTCTAAAAAAAGGATTTCTAATTGTACACGTAATATGTTGGTGAGACTGGATTTTTCTTCTTTTGCTTGTTCTCCAAATTATCTTTAACGTAGTTTTATTTACTTCATAATAAAAAATGAAATTAAAAAGAGGTGCTCCATCTCTGTTTAATTTTTTGATGGCGTTCCCCTAGGCATCAATAGTAACTGAAAACATTCCCGTTAAAGCACCGGACCCCAGGCTCCCAGCTCCTATCCTCTAAATTAGAATAATAAGTCCTTTGAGACAGGGGCTTGGCAGCCTCTCCGCAGGGCGGGGTGGAGCACATGCCAATTACTGATGGCCGTAGTGCCAACACAAAAATGTGCTCTCGCTGCTCATATCCAAAACCCTGCTGCTGACCTGCCAACAGCGAGGCATCGAGTGCACATCCCAGTATGGTGGGAGATTTGTTCTGATTTATCTCTGGTCTCTCGCTTCGTCCTCTGTGTGACCAACGCTGGGCATATGCAAAATGCCTGGCTTGGTTGAGAAGTATAAGCCGAGGCCCCGAAACGGTTGACTTATTGGTAATTAGACCACACTGGTATTGAACCCATGACCCCCAGCCTCATTAGAGCTGCATTCGGGCCAACTGAGTTGAGCAGAAACAGATTCAGAACAGTGAGTGATAGAGGTGTCTGGGGCAGGGTCAAAGGCCTATTTACACTACCCAATAGCATAAGTGGATTTTTATTCTACCATATTAAAGGAGCTGCAGAGGGCGAGATGGCCCAGCCCACAGGTCACCTCCGCCCTCCACTTCCTGTGTGTGGATCACACAGCATTGCTGTTCTGCCAGCTCTCACCTTCCTTTAACCGGCTCTCCCTGTAACTCAAGGGTTAAGAAAGGGAGCGAGAAGTGTTTTAACAGGACTATTCCCCCACCCCCTCCCCAGTTGCTAATGGCTAAAAGTAACAAAAACACTAGGATTAAAGTCCATTACTTTAGGAAAGAGTTTCTTTGAAATGACACTCTTTGATTTAAAAATATCCAAGTCTGAAGTGGTATCCACAGTTAATCATTATTTTCATCCTTTGCTTTTCAAGGAGATCTAAACACAGGTGACCAATCCTCACTTTGTGTAGAAAAGGAATCGGATTAAATGGGGAAGGCTGGACGCAAGAATGTCAAGTGTGCTTGTGTGCTACATCAAGGAAATGGAATAGAAATCAACTCAAAATACGACAGAATTTTGTGAGCCATAACACCAGCGTTTCAACTCAGTGGGAAGAGAATGGATTGCCTAATAATGCCCAGCCATTTAAAGATAGTTTTCTGCTTCCGACCACACCCAAAGTAAAGATTTAAATATGAAAATAAAACCTTACAATTCTGCAAGATAATTAAGCAATTTTAAAAATAATCTTGGAAGGCCTTTGTCTGTGTGCATAAAAGTACAAAAAACCCCCAAACCATAAAGAAAAAGATGGAATAATTTGACTCCATAAAAATTTATCATAAAAATTTATGTATATATCAAATCCTAGATAATATTAAAAGACAAACTAGGAGAGAATATTTTTGGTGCCTGTGGAAGAGTTAACCTCGAGATATTTATAATACACATGGAAGATTTAATAAAGCATTTAGAAATCAACAAGAAAAAGATGAACAACTTAATAGAAAACAGATGAAAGAAATGAACATCACATAAGAAAAATGTAAATGGCCAGTAAATCCATGAAAAATATATTTAACCTCCCTGGTAAATGTCAAGAATTGTACATTTTAAACAACTAAAAGTTAAATTTTCTTCCAAAAAAATCGACCAAGATAAAAATAAAAACGCTGACAGTGTTGCAGGGAAATTAGGATTTTTTAATACCACCTGTGGCCATGTAAATTGCTATAACTTTTCTAGAAGGTCTTTGGTAATCCAAAAGAAGTCTTAAAATTTTACATGTGCTATGAGCCAGAAATTCTACTCACACGAATCTATCTGAGAGGAATAATCATGGATATGTGCAAAGATTTTGTTATTAGAAAGTCGATCAAAGCATTTTTATAATAGCTAAAAATCGGAAACATCTTAAGTTTCCTACAACAGGGAATTGGTTAACTATATCATGGTGTATGGTGTATGATGGAACTTCATGTAACCATAACATGTTAGAGAAAAAAATTAAATTTTATATCATGGAAAAACATTCACTATTGTCTTATTAAGGAAAAGGTAATTTTAAAATCATAATATAAATTATATATGCATAGAAAAGGGTGATAAAATAATATATATCATATGTATGAAAATGCTAAAATAGTTTTTCTCTAGGTATAGGAATTATGATAATTTTTTAAAATTTCAAAACATTAAGGGAGTACAAATGTTTTAGGTTACATGGATTACTTTTGTAATGCTTGAGTCCTGGCTAAAGGTGTGCTCGTCACCCAAATAGTGTTCATAGTACCTGTTGGATAGATTTTTGTCCCTCCTCTGCTCCCTCCTCCCTGCCGGTTGATTTCTACTGAGTTTTACTTCCCTCTGTGCACATGTGCTCATTGGTTAGTTCCAGTTTAATAGTGAGTACATGTGGTGTTTGTTTTTCCATTCTTGAGATACTTCACTTAGGAAGATGGTCTCAAGTTCCATCCAGATTGTTGTAAAAGGTATTAATTCATCTATTTTATGGCTGCATAGTACTCCATGGTACACATATACCACATTTTATTAATCCACTCATGAATTGGTGGACACTTTAGGTTGATTCCACATCTTTGCATTGTGAATTGTGCTGCTATAAACCAGTGCAGGTGTCTTTTTGATGAAAAGTCCTTTTTTCCTTTGAGTAAATACACAATAGTGGGATTGCTGGATCGAATGGTAGGTCTACTTTTAGTTCTCTGAGGAATCTCCATACTGTTTTCCATAGAGGTTGTACTAATTTGCAGTCCCACCAACAGTGTATAAGTGTTCCTTTCTCTCTGCATCCATGCCAGCATCTATTGTTTTTGGACTTTTTGATAAATGCCGTTCTAACTGGGGTAAGGTGATATCTCACTGTGGTTTTAATTTGCATTTCCCTGATGATTAGTGACGTTGAGCATTTTTTCATGTGTTTACTGGCCGTTTGTCTTTCTTCTTTTGAGAAATTTCTGTTCATGTCTTTTGCCCACTTTTTAATAGGGCTGTTTTTTTTTTTCTGGCAGATTTGCTTGAGTTTTTTATAAATTCTGGTTATTAGCCCTTTATCAGATGGAATCCTTTATCTAGAGGAAAATGTAGGTAAAACTCTTTTAAGCAATGCATTATATTTGGTTTCAAATATTATAGCTGTCACCATTTAATCATGGAGATTAAATGGATAATGTATAAGAAAGTCCCTAACACAGGATTAGGGATACAAGGGGGCTTTGGTACCTAAGATTTAAATTTGAATCTAAAAAGTTACCAAGTAGTCCAGGAACTTTTACCACTCTTCATTAAAGACTGAAGTACTTCATAATACTAGTTGGTGGATTGTATGGGCCCCCAACCCATTATTGCTTTCTTTTGTTCTGTCACTAGACTTTTCTATTTCAATGGCTCATGCATCTCTCCATAAGACAGCAGGCAAGAAGCAGAGAAAAAGAAGTAGATTCCAGTCTGTCATTTTAGGATAATTCCCATCACATTTATCTTCTTTGGTGTACTGTAAATCACACTATATTGTGACTCCCTTCTTTAAGGCAAACTAAAGCAATGAGTCTTCCTTCTCAGGCATTACTGTATTCAATAACAATTGTTGCATTATCTATGATGCTACACAAAAGTAGCTATTACCTGCCTGCTACCAAAACATCCAAGTGAAGCACAAGGCTTGTGATGTGGGGACTGGTTACAGAAGCCCAGGGAGGTTTTGGCTGATAGGGAGGGTAGGAGCATTGGGCAGGTGAGGCGGATGCCCAGGCATTGGGAGGCAGAGAGAAGGTTGGCGCACAGCCAGAAGACGATACTGGGGCTGTCTTGGAGCCTGGTCCTCTGTCAGCACTGTGGGCTCACATCTGCATCCGTGCGAAATAAAAAGAAAGGAAGTACATATGGGAATGGAAAAATCCTCTGTACAAAGGATCCCCTTAAGATTTGGGGTAGAACACACCACTTTTTTGGGGATCATTGTGAGAGACCTTGCCACTAGGGGTGTGTGTGTGTGTGTGTGTGTGTGTGTGTGTGTGTACATGTGTGTGTACTCACAGGGTATGGTGCTAGTGGTTGGGTGGTTGCTATGGGTGGGCATTAAGAGTTAGAGGAAGATTTTCCTGACGTCTGTGGAGTGTGGTGTTGGGGCGATGCTGGTGGCTGAAGGACATGATGGCAGTCCCTTTTGGTGACATTAAAGGGGCAGTGAAAGAAATGCTGGAACAAAGAGTATGGAGGGGGACACCACACTGTGGCTTTTGGGGCTTGTTCTCGTGCATTGTAAAACCCCCTCCAAGGTGCTGAGACGTAACGCTGGAGACTGGGAAGGGGGCTGGATATTCCATTGCAGCAAGTGGGGTGGAAAAACCCAGCACCATGTATGGATTACTACTGTTCATGTAACTCCCCTGTAAGCCCCGGGCTTAAGTGCCCTGGGAAAATGTGTGTGACACAGACAAGCATTAGTTTCTATGATTGATTCAGCTGGCTAGAGTTTGATATTAATGAGACCAAGGCCAAGGCGCTTGGGTCTATCCCCACAGGAGCTGTTAGCGTCTCATGGCTTCAAATCTGAGGTGACGCCCTTCACCCTTGCACACAGTGGGGATTGAGTGAGAGAGTATGGTCTCCAATCTTACTGCTATTCCAACCCCACACTTTCCCCTCTAACACGATGCCACTTCTCTGAGTACACTTTTGTAGCCAGACTTTTGTAATATGACAATCCAGTCAATGACATTGTGTCCAGAGCCACATTGCACTTACAAAGCAGAGGCTGTCTGCATGAGGGACAGCACAGGTTTCTGGTCATTTCAGTGGGTACAAGTCGTCTGACCAATTGGTACTCACACAGAAATGTAGCTTGAAATAAGCCAAGCCCAGGTTCCCCTGTTGGCTGAGAGTTTGACTAAGATCTTCCGTAATGCAAGCCTCTGTTCTTCCTCCACCTTCTAAGAAGTAGGTGGCAATCGCCAGCCATGTAAGTCTTGAAAGGAATCAAGTTTGGATCCCTGGAATCCTCCACCTTGCAGTGTCCCATCACTAGTCAGAAGCCTTTTGTTTTTTGTCCCATCCTATAGAATTTGTTTCAATGACCCCCACATCCTTTCAATCTCTGTCTTTATCAGGAGAGTTTGAATTGTTTCTGAAACTCTACTCAGACCAGCCTTACTTACGGATGCCCATGCCTGGGAAGGGTGCTCATGTTGCTCACAGAATCTAAAGAGCTTTAGGTATCAGCATGTTAGAAACTGGAACTGGGACACATCCCTACCAGAGATCGCTCACTCTCTTTCTCTCCCCTCTCCTTGTCTTGGATTCACTTTGCAGAAAGATTCTCTCTGTGTGGTAGCCAGCATCTCCAAATGCACATTCTTCTGGCTTAGAAAACTCAGTAGAAAAGCTACTTTCTCCAGAATCTTTGTAGTAACCCAAGAGAAGGGCTCTCCTATGTGCACTTCTTACAATAAATTATTTACCAAGGGATTAAAGTGGCAAGATTGGCCAGACCTAGGTCACGTGTCCCCTCCTGTAGCTTGTGTGTATGTATCGGTGGTGGAGGAAGCAGGGAAATTGTGTCTAAAAAAAGAGGAATAGGTTGGTGCAGTGGCTCACATCTATAATCCCAGAACTTTGGAAGACGGAAGCAGAAAGATCACTTGAGGTCAAGAATTCGAGACCAGCCTGGGCAACATAGCAAGACCCTGTCTCTACAAAAAATAGAAAAATTAGCAGATGTGGTGGTGGCATGCACATGTAGTTCCAGCTACTCAGGAGGCTGAGGCAGGAGGATCGCTTGAGCCTGGGAGTTTGAGGTTGCTGTGAGCATGATGATGCCACTGCACCGCAGCCTGGGCAATGGAGTGAGACCCTGTCTCAAAAATAAATAAATATATAAATAGTAAAAGAAGAATGGTAAGTGTGCAAAGAAAGAATAATAGTTACTGTAGTTCTCTTTAATCCTCCCTAAGGCATAACTGACCAGTTCCTCATCTACTTAGAGCCCAAAAAAACTGTGGAATCTCCCAAAGGAGCTCAGAATAACACACATGCAAATCAGAGGAGAAAAAAAGTCTCTTTCTGACAAATTAAATTTAGAATTTAATTTTTATATTGTCATAAGAAACATCATCTAGGAACTTCTTTAATTGAGAAAGAAACTGATTTGCTGATAATTGAAGTGAATTGTCCAAGATGCCCATTTGGTGGATGACTGGACAAAACCCCAAATCTCCTAAACCCAAGTTTACTGTTTTTTTCATGTGTTGGCCTGCCTTTAACAGATTGTTATCTAACGCATTACTGACTTTAACGGTAGGAATTTCAAACAGCTGATGAGATGTTTTTAGGAAGGTCAGCCTTGATGGTTTTTGAACCCCATTGCAAAGGCAACCCTCTTTTCCTACCTCTCGGTCAGTAGGCTTATCTCCTTTTAGGGTTAATACATGGGGCCAGTCCGCTGTGGACCTGGGGCTCAGAGTCAATGGGGGCTCTTTGTCTCAGTCATGTGGGCTTCCTGGGGCCTGTGTCACAGCGTCTGGTCAGAAGGGAAGGAAAGACAGATAAAAATTCAAACCCAGTCTGGTGTTCCATTTCCACTTAAGATGCAGAAAGCCAAAAGAGAATGTTGCTTCCACTCTAATAATGAGCAAAAACTGAATAATCTGTAAAATCTTCACTGTTTTTGAGCCCATCAGAGAGCTGAGGTCACGAGGCAATCCAAACTGAATTCCAGCATAGCAGGGGTAGCGAGCCCCTCTGAGGAGATGAAGGACACATGGACTGTTGTGCTTTTTGCAGAGCATGGGAAGAAAAGGTAGCCACCTTGAGCAGCTAAAGTCTCAGCAAATTCCCAAAGGCCAAGTGTGGGCTCATGGTATTAATACTTGTTAGTTATGTTGACCGTGTGCTGGGCACCAAGCTGAGTGGGGACCTTCTTTTAAAGTGGTCAATCTGGTTTGGACTCTTTTTCTTCTAGCATAATGGAAAGTGGGTATCTTGGTCATTCAAGGTCATGCAACAAAGCACCCCCAAACTCAGCAGCTTGAAACAACAAACGTTTATTGTCTCCCAGTTTCTATGCGTCAGGAATCCTGGTGCAGCTTAGGGTGAAAGGGCCTCTGGTCATAAGAACAAGAATGTTGGGAAAACAAACATGTGTGTCACATGCTTTATGTTATGTTATTAAATGCTCCAAAAAAATCCATGTAAAAGGTATTAGTCCCATTTTACAGATGAAGAAATCAAGGCCCAGAGAGGTTAAGTATTGTTCTCAAGATTACACAGGTATTGTGGTGGTGGTGGCACAATTCTGTAAATACACTAATAATCATGGAGTAGAACACTTAAAACAGATGCATTTTATGGTATGTAAATTATATCTTAATAAGCTATTTTTTTAAAAGACCATGCAGGTAATATGTGGTAAAGTGGGAAATTTCAGACCTAATTATTTTTGACTCTGTATTAGTTTGCTCGGGCTGCAATAACAAAATACCACAGACTGTTTGGCTTAAACAACAGAAATTTATTTTCTCATGGTTCGGGAAATGGAAAGTCTCAGATCAAGGTGTATATACTTTTTTAGACAATAGTAGTTTATAATTATGTTTGTTCATAAAAACTGGTAGTAAACATCAATGTATAAAAAAAGAATTTTTATTCTAGCTTTATTAGTATAGTATTTGTTTTGTTCTGGTAAAACAATATTGGGAAAATTCTCATCCCTACATTTGCAAATGGTAACAGTTTAAAATAAATAGTTCATGTTGCAGTCTCTGGGGACTCTTCAAATATATTGGTGCAGAGCCCAAAAGAGAAATAGTTGGATTTTTTTTTTTTTTTTAAAAAGCTTAGGTTGAATTACTACCAATATTTAACATCTGTTAATATTCTTTATCGCGAAGAGATAAGCGAAATAAAAAACATCCAAAAATGTATAACGAATGCTAACGGTATTTGTAATGCGATGTTATCGCAAGTCTTGTCATCTCTGTCTTGGTTACTGTACAACTGGCAGATGCTGGGAGAGCACACTCTGGGCAGATACGTGGGAGCACAGGCCGTTTGCGTCAAAATAAGAACACACGTACATGTACAGTATGACACGAGGAGTCAGGCGTAGGCCTGGGTTTATAAAACGTCCAGACACGCAGGTTAACTTAGGGGTGTCCCAGTGTGTTAAGATTTGACGTGAGACACATTTGAAAGTGCATTTAACTCTCTTTAAATGTAAAATTAATTTTTAAAGATATTTGAATCAAATACTTATGGAACTTCCAAGCAAGCCGGGGTTCAGGGGTGCGCAGCGTGAAAATGCCTACAGTATATCCTGGGGTTCCCCACGCTGCCCATGCCATAGACAACTGACCTGGGACTGGTCTGGCCCTGACCCCACAGATAGCCGTGGTTATATGGGCAGGACCTGGCTGGTGGGCTTATCCCAGCTGTGCCAGAGAAAGGTGAGCTCACCACTCCATTCTGGGTTAACTAACCCAGGGGCTTCGAGGGCCATGGAGGACCCCGGTTATCTGTTCCCCAGATCAACCGCAAACCCTGGCATTCCTCGGGAAGAATGGAGTGTGACTTAAAGGCAGCCACTGCCTATCTGTCTGCTTCCGCCCTCAATTAGAGCAGCCTTTGTAGCGCTGGGACCAAATGAGTCAATAAAAAGGGTTTATTTACCATTTGGCGCTCACATGGAGCCTGCGCCTCTCTTGCTCTGCTCTCTCCCTGGCTCTCATTTATTCTCTCCCCACACGCCTATCCCCTGTCTTTTAAACCAATTAAGGGAACTGTAGATTTGGTCCAAGTGCCACAAAAGCTGTTCTTTTCCAGTATTGAGTTTTTCAGTCAACAAGGAGAGGCCAGCCAAGACCCCTTTATCTCAAAGACAAACAAAGGAAGCTAATGAGGGAGGTAGGAGGGCCGGGGAAGGAGAGGGGACATTCTGGAAGCTTTGGCAATTCTTTGGAGGAGATAATGTGATTCTCTGCAGACTGAATTTTACGCGCTGAATCATTTCGGCCAAGGCTCTCGCGATCATGCGGCGGTTGTCCACTGGGTGGCAACAGAGAGCCGTCTATGCCGCCGTCCCGGCGTCTGGAACAGCTTCACCTCTGCTACTGAAGTTGAAATGCCCCCTCTCCGTTGAGTGGAACAATACCAAGAATTTTGCTTAAGAGGTGTCTGATTCTTGCTGTTTAGACCCTCCCTTCCCACCCTTTGCTCTTGTTCTATGTCTTCACGTTCAACTGTGGCCACACTTGCGTTTTTCATTATTAGGAAAATAGATTTGCACGTGTAGTTACTCCTGTTTTAACCTCTTGAGGAAACTTCCAAGCAACCTTTTTGCCCTTTTTCTTTTAGACAAGAGGATGTATTGCTTTTCAAAAAAATAAAAATAAAAAAATAAAACCAAAAGAACCACCCCCCACTTTTTTTTTAATAGAAAAGAACTAAGTAGCCAGACTTGCTGGGTATGAAATTTTTTGCCTCCTCCCTGCATAGAGCCATTAGATCTGTCCTCTGTCAGACTTCAGGTTCAAAGTCTCCTGCCTCAGGCAAGTCATTGCCTCCTGGCCGGAACTTGCCACCAAGAAGGTAATAATGAAGTTTTGTGGAAGGTTCGAGCAAGGAGTGAGGAAGCTCATGTGGTTCCCTGCTCATAAGAGGGAAACCCTGGGTTACACAGCCAGCACCAAGGTCTGTGGGGGCTGCTGTTCTCCTGAGACATAATTGATGGTGTTGTTCTAAACATAAAAAATTGCTGAGGAGGAGCTGGAGCAAGATGGAGAGAGAAAATATAGGGATTTCTTGGTGTGGCCATATGGCTAGTTTGAAATAGCCAGAAAGTGGAGGTACCACTGGCTTGCCTGTCGCTTTGGAAAGGAGAAGAGAAGAGAGAAAGTTAAAGAGGAAAGAGAAGACAAGAAAGGAGAGGGAGAGAGAATGAGTAGAATGATAGAATGTTCTTGGGATAGAGGTCACCTACCGGTGCTTATGAGACGACCCTGGTTGGAACTCCCAGAGCCTTCAGCCTTGTGTCAGGGCCGCTTGCCTGGCTCCCTGCCCAGGTTGTGTGGCTCACACGGGGTCGGCCACTGATTTTCTCTGTAGCCTGGAGCTCTAGAGGAAGGGTCTGGGACCAGCAGGAGAGGCAGCGTGGTCCGGATGTCATGCTTAAAGAACAAGAGGAAAGGACAGAGGACAGAGGCTGTCTGAATGCTGGGGTGCGAATATTAAGAAGGCTCTCAGGTGGGGAGGTCTGGAAGAAGTCAGAACCAAGGAAGGGACTTCTCTGAGGACATCTTCTGACTCTTTTATCGAATCAAATAACATTGCTTCACATTTATGTAACGTTATATAACAAACCAAACAAAAGAGGAGCGTTCTTGGCTAAGAGCATATTGGAAGGACAAGACGGGTAACTTCTCTCCAGAGATGACAGAATTTGGTTCTGCTTTTGGAGTAAATAAGACACAGTTTTTATATTTCAAAGCCAGTTCGTTCCCATTTATTGTGTTCAAAGCATCATAGATTTCCTGAATGTTTCGTGGCTGGTAACATTGAGGTCAAAATATGATATAAACTGTGTTTCTCAGACCATTTGATATTTCTGACTTGACCACTGAATTATTTTCGTTTGCTTCAACGCTCAGCAAACCTAATACTACAAATTTGTGCAAGACTTAACCCGTTTCACAGCACAGTCATTGCCATCACCTGTCCCGATCCATACAGCCGCTGTGATGTAGCGAGGGCGCTATTAGCTGGGCTGATTCACCAAGCGCAGATACTTTGGCCCAGAAAGAACTGGGTGACTTATCCAATGTCACCTGTCAGGTGTTAAAGGAGTAGGGCAGAAGTCAGATCCCCTATCCCCTAAATCTAGCAGTTATTTTACATTTTAGCTTAACAGTTATTTTTATATATCTTACAGAATGTCACATTTATGTTTATAAGATACTTTATTAAATATTTTATATTTTAATTTACTTCTTAGCTTCACAGTTGTTCTCAATTCTTTTGACTCTGTAAAGTAACACCTGAAAATGGGACACCAGAGAGCATTATCATGTCCCACAACTGTCCTTGGCTGTGTGTGCGCGGCAGGGTATGGTTGTGGGATTGGGAGCCCCTTAACAGTACCAGTCTGGACAATGCTTGCTTTCCTTCTTCTATGACAATTGTTTCACATACGTAAGACACAGCTTTTAAGTATCTTAAAATGACTAGACGGTAAACTAAAAGAATTTCTTCTTAAGCAATGGAGTCTGATTTCTAAAAGTCACAGGTTTTTACCTGGGGAGTAGAAGAAGGAATCATTTCTTAAGGTGAACACATACAAGGTCTTATTATCCTAAAGGATTCTTTGAATGTATTTCGATAATTTTTAAGGTAATGAGTTTGGGAAATCTCTGAAGCCATAGAACTGCATTGGCGGGCGGTAAAAGGGTTTTTAAACTCTCCTGCAAGTTAGCCACTCTTTGGTTTCTCTCCTCATTCTGACTCACCCAGATATCCAGCGGGACTTAGAACTGGCCCTAATGGAAGCTTCGGCAGCAAGACTTCATTAGACTATCCCTCATTTAATCTTCTCGCGTAAAATATTCCTAACACCGGGTCCCTTGGCAAACGCCCTCAAGTTTGAAAGTTTCATTTCAATAATATTGCTTCGTATTTATATAACCTCTAGATCTAAGGAGCTTAAAAACACTTACGGCCCATGCTTCATTACTTAGTTTAACCAAAAAGACAGTCAACGCATCTCATATTAGCAAATTTAAGCTCTCCCTTTGGAGATAGGTAATAATAAAAACACTCTGACCGTATGACACGTTTCTCTTCCGAGAAGCGCACAGTGATGTGGACAATGGAACTGCAGCCTGAAGTAAGGGCTCGGTCTAAGGCAGCGCAGGCAGGGGAAGAGTGGAAATCAGAGACAGAACTGCTGACTCCTGTCGCAATCCCATTAACACCGTTTGCAAGCGCAGTGACAGTAAATTAAAGAAGAAAAGGGGAAAGTGATTTCCTTTTGTTGTTCTTTGTTGCAAATCTTGTGCAGTTTCATTTTTTTCTTGATGAAGGGGAAGGGTCTCCCACCCCGGCCTCTGCTTCCGGATGTGAGGCTGTGTTCTTTATCTCTGTGTCCTGGCTAGTTCTCCCGCGACGTTGACAGAAATAGCACAGAACATCGTCTATGGTAAAGTCCCAATGAGCCCAAGTTCAGGTTGCCATACCTACGCCAGGCAGCCCAGAGGTCCCCTGCTATGGAATGTTCGCTCTAAGAAGCCTGGAGTCTCTAGACAATTAATCTCTCCACTTCTATTAAATATTTCCCTTTAGCTTAAATCAGACTCATCTGGGGCAAGACAAGCCACCCTAAGACCTCGGGAGTGGCAATGAAGCCAGTACTCGGGGAGTGCGGCATTTTACTCCTGTGGATTAAGTAGTAAGTGAATGCCACGAAGTAAACCCTTCCTGTTGGGATGCGTATTACATATCTGGAGAACTTGGCTGCATCACTCTTTGGTGATTCAGGCTCTCTGAGTTCCTCATCCGGGCCAGCCCCTCATTGTGAGCCCTGCTGATACATCAAAGACGAGAAATGGGAATGACCACGCTCTGGTCTCTGGATGGAGCCCTGAATTTTATTTTCACCGAATATGGGCGAATCACGGCTGCATGTCCGATATTTACCTGTCTCTCAGGTCCACTTCTCTCTTCCCCTAACCCCGTTCTTCCGGAGTCTTGGCACGGTGACTCCCCAGTCCACAGGGGCTCACCACAGTGCAAAGGCGCAGGGAGTGTGGAGCCCGTGGAGGTGAGGGACACGGTCCCTGCAAACTGTCCATCTGGGCTTTCAGTCCTTTGTCTGGACTTTGGATTGCCCTTTCTTTCTCCATGTTTTTTTTTTTTTTTTTCTGAGAGACAGGGTCTCACTCTGTTGCCCAGGCTAGAGTGCAGTGGCACAATCATAGCTCACTGCAGCCTCCAAATCCCTATGCCCCGTAGCTGCCCAATTCCTATATTTGTTGCTAAAGTTGGGGGGAAAATAATAAATTTTCAGCCTCCTGTAAAGAACACTCTAATGCCTCCTGAGAGAAATCTGTCTTCCTAGTTCCCCACAACAACACGAGCTGGTGCCTCAAATGGAGCCCAGCGTGGAACTCCCCAGGCGCGCACAATGTAACTGGCCACTCCCGAGGTCTCAGGGTGGCTTTTCTTGCCCCAGATGAGTCTGATTTAAGCCAAAGGGAAATAGAAGCAGAGGGATGAACTGTCTAGAGACTCCAGGCTTCTTAGAGCAAACATTCCATAGCAGGAGACCTCTGGGCTGCTTGGCGTAGACATGGCAACCTGAACTTGGCCCCCGTCTCAGAGCGCATATGGTGTTCCGAGTCAGGATCGCACACAGCAACGCACCATACTGCGCATGGGAAAATATTTATGGGATAGTAAACGTGAGCAAAGCATGTTTGTGCTCTGTGCATAATTGGCAGCAGAATATGTAGATGAACTGATTTCTTCTATTCCCCTCTAAGGGGCCATGGCCGGATGCCCTCCCAGACATGCCTCGGAGAACAAGGTCTTTAACTTCAGGGCAAGGGATGAGGCTGGAAGACGAGGACACTGTTACCTGGTTTAGGACTAGTGCTTTGTAAAGAACGCAAGGACTTCCACGTGTGATCTGGCAGAACAATAAATACAGTTTCTTTTCCTTCTAAAAGTGGATTACGTATCGTTTATATGTGGAATATGTATCAACCCCGTGAAACAAAACTTATGTAGATCTTTGCAAGCGTAAAGAAGAAAGTTAACATGATACAATTATTGTTATCACAAATAAAGGCAGGGGCAATTGCCTCAGTCAGACAAACTTCTCTGTTTGGGATGTAAATCTCACTGTGCAGAGATTTTTAGACAAAGAATTCAGAAAGCACATTTTTCAACCATACAGCTGCATTCACTACTACGTGATCATTCCAACATTACTGCAATAATATCGAATAGTTATGGTGCCTTTATTTTTAAAAAGCCCATAGATAGAACAATTAAGAAAATCTCAAAAAAACAAATTCCAAAGGTTAGATTTTTAAAATTCTACTTTTAGTAACTGTTTCACAAGTGTATTAGCAGAGGGGCAGATTTATTGAATAAAAGCAATATTAGTGTTCAAGGATAATTGGTAAAATTGTCGGTGTACATTCTTCAATGAAATTTAAAACTGGGGTTGCGTTTCTTTTTGTGAAAGAAACCTCTCATAGTTTTGCTGCCTGCTATTGTTATGTAGTGGGTAGATTTCTCTTCACATTCCTTTGGCGTTATTGTAACAGACAAGTCTAAGGCACTGTCTAATGTTAATTCTACACACTGCTGCCAATTATAATCAGAGCTAGTCAAAATAAACAAATTAAACAAATAAACATGTCAAAACATCTCTGATTTAGGGAAAATAAGCCAAGTCTGAACTCTACCAGTGTTTCGGCATAAATGATGGGCTGTGGGTTGTAAAACGCTCCATAACATTTTTTCACCTTCGCTAGGGGGAAGGTGGGTCAGTTTGGAATTACAGCACAGCTCAACTTTGAGGAAGGGGCCTGAGACTGAAACCAAATCAAACCCAAATGTTGCTGGCTTCACCTAGGGTAGTAATGATCTGCCGCATGCTCTAAATGCTTTAAAGAGAAAGAAGGAAAGAAAGAAAAAGCAGTTGATTCTTTGTTGATGTGCTGCCAGAACCCCTAAATCACTGGAGAGGTTGAACACAACACAGGTGAAAATATACCAAAGGCGGATGTACATTTCAGTATGAAACATACTGTCACCGTGACATTTCCCAATCAGCACGTTGAAAATACTAGGCAATTAAGTTAGAAAGCTCTATTGGCTTCAAGAAGGAATATAAAACATGACTTTGCTACCCAAGAAGGATATCTTGGCTAGAGCTGTGCTTAAATAATGAGTTAGAAGCTCTGTGTGTGTGTGTGTGTGTGTGTGTGTGTGTGTGTGTGTGTGTAGTGGTATGTTAACCTATAAAAATATGTAGAGAGGTTAAGGGAGAAGGCTGTCATTCTGGCAGGTGGTTCTTGTAAAAAGGAGATCTCTTGAAGTTCAAGAAATTTCTAAATATCTACACCCAGCCCCGGGCAGCAAGCCACAAAGCAGGTGATTTGTACGGACTCCTTGGTGTTCTTCATTCAACCAGGACTGATCCAGCACCACCTCTCTGTGCCAGGCACGGGGCCACAAAGACTGGCAGGACTGAGTTCATGCCTTCAAGGAATCTCCCTTGCTTCCCACCGGGAAGTGTAAATGTCGAGTTTGCGACAGAGCAGTGGGTGGTGGGCAGCGAGGAAGTGCCCGGAAGAGCAGGCTCTGACATCTCTTGCCGTTCTGATTTCACCTTTCACTTGTCGGGGAACAGGATTTGGGTGAGGTTATACTCCAGGGAGAGGGGCTTTGCAGAGGAGTGAGAGGAGTGACATTCCCTACCTCCGAAAGACGGAGGAGGGCCTGATTATTCTCTTGTCTCCCATGGCTTTTATTTTTAATGTGCGCTGCGTTTGGACGGGAAGGGGCTGGGGGTGGGAATCGTGGTGCCTTTGAAATGTTGTTTTCTGAGGACAGTGTATAGAATCTTGGTTATTAACAACCTCTCACAAGACAGTTATTTTTGGAGTGGCCTCTTAGGAGGCAACCTCTTGGAAGTGAACTCATTTATTTTGCGTCTCACTGTCCTGCCATTTCCTGCGGAGAGAGGGGGAAAAGTGAAACCACATGTTTTGAGGAGCGAATGGAGGAAACCTCTCCGAAGACAAATGACGACTCCTCTCCCCTGGCAATTAGTCAAACCTGGGCTTCGGGCCAGCCCAGGTGTTCCCGACTGTGTATAAATTTGCCAAAGAACAATGAAAATAGCAGCTGATTGTGCTGACAGATTCTTCTAGTAATTTCCTGTTGTTTGGCATCTTCAGGTTACTTTCCCACAATTATGGCTGCTGATGAAGTCTGGGGCCCTTCGAAGTTATTTTCTACCTCTCTCCCTGCTCCTCTCTGTCATCCTACCGACAAGCAGCCTCTTCTCCCCAACTTGAAAGAAATGAAACAATCAAAAAATCTGAAACCGAGTTAAAAATATTTCAGCGTTGTGGATTTTCTTCCCTCCCTTTCCCAGATGTTTGAATTTAATCCCCTTGCAAAAATACATATTTTAATGAGTCTGAATTTAAAAGAGGAAGAAAAAAATGATTTGCACCTGCATCATATAGAGTTTCTTGGCAACCGTGAGCTGGGATTCAGGTTCCTTGTGAGTCTCCAGCTTACGAGTTGGAAGATTTCCTTGTGTTGTCCATTAATATCTAATCTCAGTGAAGCTGGGGTCAGCTGGTGATGCTGCTAAGAGATTGGACTCCAATCGAGCACTCACGGCAAGGACAGCTCCAAACGAGCTCGGACATCACCTTGAAGTTGTTCCTGCCTAAATGAGCGCCTTTGCCCAACGACTGCTCCCTGTTCCCACTCTTTAAGAAAACGAAAATACTATTATGTGTGGATGGAAGTTTTACTTGCACCCAAAGCATTTGGGGGTGAAATGAAAATGAGAGGAATTGCACAATTTTCTCAAATCTCCGCATTATCCAATCTGTCAGGAAGCTACGCATACTTTCTTGGTTGCAGCAACTATGTAAAAGATTTCTTTCTTTTTTTTTTTTTTTTTGGAGGGAGTGGGGAGTTGGAGCTATTGTTGAGAAGCTGCCAAGAAGCTGGTTTCTTTCTCCCTTCCCTGGCCCCTCAACCCCCAGAGGAGAGAGTCAGCGTGAACGCTGCAATGTGGGTTTGCAAGAGTGGCTCAGGATATATTAGACTAGAGCATAATGTATTGAATTTTTCTAAACAGGGCTCCGTGTCCCCTATTAATCAGGACTTCTAGTCAGGAGAATTGCAAACGAAATAAAAAAAAATTCCAGGATAATCCACAGCATTTGAGAGGTGGGTAAATCTCAGAAGCGATCACATCTGAAAAATGTTCTTGAGATTGGTTTTGAATAACTGTCAGTCTACACAGATCTCAGTATGTACTTTTGGTAAAAAGACGGTGTTTCTTTTTGTGTTCAGGTGAGAACTGTGGGACAAAACCTCACTGAGCATGTATAAAGTCTGAAAGTGATTGAAAGACGTTTTTCTAAATTCCTGGACCTCTTAAAAAATAATAACAAAACATCCAGGTGGAGGTAGGGTTGGAGGATGTTGGAAATGACGGCGGGACACGGAAACGTGCTGGTCATTTGTGACCTGTTGGTGACACTCTGACTCCAACCCTGTACGTGTACTCGATTACCGTATGCTTGGGGCTGTTGATAAAGGAAACTGGTTACGCTTTTTGGAAAAATGCCTTTAATTCACGTTATTTGTTATTCCTTTCATCAAGAAAGCCATTCATTTATTCATTTTTATTCATTAATTTATTCACTGATTTACTTACCATGTGTTGAACCCCCTCTGTGTGTTGAATAGACGTCAAAGCATTTTATTTCTACTATTGACCATAATTTAATCTACTCCCTCCCTTTTCGAAATCCTACGCTTCAGTGTTCAAATCAAGCAGTTCCTCCTCCATGCAATCTTTCTTTCTTTGTATTCTGGTCCTTATTAATCTTCGTTTTCTCTATCCACAGCACATGTTCCTTCATTCCAACATATTGAAGGAACACTTAAAAATGTGCATCGTGCTAGCGGAGGGAGTACCACGTGGATCAAGACAACCATAGTTCCTGACCTCATGGATCTTACAGTTTAATGGTGGCAACAGCCAGTCAAACCGATACTTAACGATACGGTATACTACCTGCTGTGATGTTTACACTGAGATTCGATGGGTAAGCAGTCGTCAGCCACCCGGGCTGTGCGTGTAAATGATCCAGGCCGAGGGAACGGCGTGAACAGAGGCATGGAGAGGGAGAGGCATGCCAGGAACGGACGTCTCAGCCCCAAATGCTTTGAGGACAGCACAACCTTCTGGGCACACGTAGAGGACCAGGGAGGAAGGAGAAGGACAAAATAAAGGAGACCTCAGAGGTAAGCAGTGACCCAATCCCAAATCGCCTTTAACACCGTGCTAAGGAATGTGGACCTTATCTGGAGGTGGAGCTGTTGAAATGTTTTAAGCAAGGAAGGGACATAATTAGATTTGTGTTTTGGAAAGTGACCCTGCCTTTGGGATAGAACGGCTTGGAGAGGGGCTGTGCAGGTGAAGGTTGCCTTAAATGGAAATCATCTACTTTTGTGCTCGATTATATAGTTTTCTCTCTTTCTTTGTTATGGGTGTGTTGGCTTTTACTCTTTAGATTACAAGCATCTTGAGACCAGGAACCATATTTTATCCTTCTGTGTACAAATGACGGTAGATGCTCAGCAAGTACTCACGGTAGTTCGATTTTATGTTCATGCCGCTTCCTTTGCGGTGTACCATTTCCCCCTCCCTGGCAATGCAATACCCCTTCCGTGGGCAATAAGCAGACTCTGGGGAGTCTCATAAAAGCAATATCCGAACCTCAGTTTACCAAGACAAAAATCCATGCTTCGCCTTTTCGCTGTGTCAATTCTCAAGAGAGGAGAATTGTGATTTTTATGTGCCGTGTGCAGGTCCCAAGATTTAAAGTCGAAGTACGTTTGCCAAAACCCTGGGTGGACTCCAGCTGAAGGCGAGTTGGGCCGGAAGCGAGTGTTGGTGTTGCTTGGGAGGCCACGGAGGTAGAGACTGGTGGTTAATTCCCGCGTACTACCCTGGAAGAGGGGCTCCCCTCCACCACCCACCAGGCACATTCCTCAATGTCCACCAGGGAATCTGACCCCGTTAGCACTTAATATTTATGACCGACATTTGCCAGTGATTATATTAACAGTCAAATGATTATAATTCTAAATGCAATCGTGTGTGTGTGCGCACGAGCACGCGCCCACATTGGGGAAGTTGGTATTCTTGAAGCAAATATGTTGTCTCTTTTAAATTGTATCCCCTTGACACTGAATTGGAAATTTTGCTAACGTACTTATTTAAGAACGTAGCATCAAAGTATCTAGTAACTGGATGGAAGGGGTGTTTTACCGGTGAGGAAATGGAAGCGCAGAAAGAGTAAGTCTTTGTCTTGGGCCACACAGAGACAGCAGAGTTGGAACCAAAGCTCGGTCTCTCAACTCCCAATGCAGTGCTCTCTCTGTTGCACCCCAGGGCTTTCTGCCTCTGTGTTTACTGCCTTCCCGCAGTGCCTCTCTGAAACGGAGCCTCAGTGCTTTTGTGTTTATCCAGGCATTTCTTCTCTGCCACACTGCCTTGCCATCTCCTCGGGCATCTGAAGCTGCTCATGTCCCCTGAGGGTTGCAGGTAACGTGTTCTGTGGGTTTCCCTCCTGCAACCACTGGGCCGGGAGCTCAGCCCCCAGGAGCCCAGATTTCAGTTCTGGGGGGACAAGGGCGTTTGTTCCCTTCACAGGTCCTCTAAGATTCCTCTCTAGCTCCCCTGACTACCTCCTCCACTCTCTCTAGCACCAGGGCCACCTGTGTTAACTTCTGTCTTCACAGGCCATTAGCTGTGATTCGCAATCTCCATGCATTCGTTTGCCGCCTTCACGGATTTTGTCATAGTTGTAGACAGACTGCACTAGATATTTTTCTTCAGATTGATTAATTGTTTTTTTAAACTTAAATATATTTGTTCAAAAACTTTATATATTACCATAAATGGAAAACCAACATCATTGGGCCCACAGAGAAGGTAACAATAAAAAAAAATGTGATTAAAGTCTATCTAGATTCACTTGCACGCTGAAGGGTCTGAAGTTGAGCCCTGCTCTCTCTTTATAGCAAATGGTGGAGAGGTTGCAAAAGCTGACTCCCTCTTTGATTTAATCAGAATTATTAGAAGGTAACTGACATGATAATTTTTCTACCATGTGAATCTGTGGATATAAACCACTCAAATATTACCTACAATCTGTTCACCGGGGGTCTTGCTCCTGAGTGTATCCTAACCCAAGGAGTTAAGTCGATATTTGGAGTCACGAGTGCTGCGATATTCCAAGGCTTTGGCCAGGGTTGCAACATGATCTCATCCTACCACGCCTACGTTCCTGTGTCCCTCCCCCCGACGGCGCTGGCAGAACCCTGCAAACCGCTGTAGGCTGTGCAGCTGCCATCCTGATTTAAAGTGCTCAGTTGTGCTGGTGCCAATTATGACGACCTATTTAGATAAGTTCGACGTGAATAAAAATAGAGCCATGATCAAGTGTTCTTGATCAGCAGAGAGTTTATTTTTGATGACAGGAGAAAGCGTTCAAGGCTGTAAACTTTCCCTATCACACTCCAAACTCGTTTTCTGATACAGAAAGTGAGATGCAGACAGGACTTCCCTTTTCCTTTTCTGTAGTATGTATTCACCGCACGTCTCGTATGTGCCCAACGTTGAAATATAAAAGCTATGTACAGCATCGCTGCTTCCTTCCAGGAATCCAAGTGCTCCTGTTTGGCAGAGGGGTGAGTCTGGGCTGGAGAGTACTGCAGAGCGCTTGGGAAAGGGTTGAGATTTGGGATGGCAGGAGGAAAACGGTTCTGCCTGGTGTTGTAGCCTTTGTGAAAGGCGCCCCCTGGGGTTGTGCGGTCAGTGTAGTTGTATGCAGCAGTCTATGCAGTGGTCTTACAGGGTAAAGGATGTGTGCTGAGGTCTTCTAGTGGAAGCCAGTGAATGCCTTTATTGAATTCAATTTACCAATCATCTATTCAACTCCTTCTAATTCTCAGTACTCTTCTAGGAAGCGCAGGGAAGCATGTTTGGTGGAAGATACACCCTTGGTCCTCAAGAAGCTTGCACTCTGGTAATTTGCACCACGCAATGGTGAAGCATGTGTGTCTGGGTTCAAATCTGAGCTGTGCCACCTATTAACGAGGTGACTCTGGGGGAGCTACTAACCTTTCTGGGTCTCTGTCCTTACCCGTGAAATGGGATAAACTGACTTAGAGGACAGTTGTGAAAATTAAGTGATAAAAATGATTCCCGGCACAATGAGTGCATGATAAATGTTAACGCTTATGCTTGTTAAGAGAAAAATTTCAAAGTGACAAGAGAATCCTTCCAGGATGTTTGATAATCTGGTCAGTCCCACCCGTCGTACAGTTCATAAACCCAATGCTCCAGGAGTTCAAATCAAAGAAAAGATCAACGAAGACTGGTGTTAGGGAAAAATTTGTCACGACACCCCTGCATTTCTAGCACGCTTTATTTCTCCCTCAGTTTATAAAATTATACTCCATTTATGACTCCAGAAAATATGAGCAGAATTCATCGGCAGAAGAAGAAAAGTACTAGTCTCTCCACTGTGCTGAATTATTTATTGTTTCGTGCTGAGGAGGAAACTGATTGCTTCTTGCCTGGCTGTAGATGGATTGGATTTGATTCTGTCCCCATGCAGTCTCGTGAGCTTATTTTAATAAGAACAACTTAATATTGCAACTATCCTGCGAAGCTCTCTGGTCCCTCTAGGACGTGCCACACTACGCACTCTGAGCTGGGAGGGCTCTTCTGATTATTTCAGGTGAGGAAACTGAGTTATGCTCCCTAGGAGGGTTTATGTGAATAATCTTAGAATTGACATTTAAATTTGATCAGCATTTTTTTTTTTTTTGCATTTGTCAAGTGTCAGACACTGTGCTAGACAACTTCCTGATCATGATTACATTTAATCCTCAAAATAATCTCGTGAGGTTGGCATTCTTATTATAAACTTGTTTAAAGGATAAGAAAGCCAAAGAGAGGTTAAGCTACTTGCCCAAGGTCACCAAGGCAGCATATGTTAGGAGCAAGATTTCGATCTAGAGTCTCTGGCTCTACACCCATTCCTGGAATGCTGCACTAGCAGCCGCACCGGTTGGCAGCCTTCTGCCATCCTTCCTTCTTTTCCTCCTCTTCTCTTCCTCCCTCCCTCCCTTCCTTCCTTTACTCCTTTCTTTTTTCCTTTTTGTAATTTTATTTTTATGTAGAATACTGTTTCTCAGCAGTTAATGACAGATACAGAATAAAGTAAGAGAGGCATTGGACAACATTAATCAAGTTTGTACTCCTGATTATTTAACTAAACATGGACAGTAGAAAGGATCGTACCCTGCGCCTGCCCACAGCGGGCACGAAACACACCGTTTCCAGCCCTGGTTGCACAGGGCGCTCCTCTGGGCTGGGCCTTGTCGAGTCTGCACAGCAGACAGGAAGGTGAGTCTCAGGTCCCGCCACTCACTTGCCCTCCATCCGCACAGCTACAGCGAGCGGAGGAGTCGAGCTTGCAAGGCAGCGGGGCCTGGCTCAAAATCCTACCTTGTTTTGGCTGCTATATTTTTTTCTGAATTAGACCTTAGCCTTGGCCAGGATTTGGATTCCAGGAGACAGGAATTTAAGGAGAGGCAAAGGGGAGTTTGTCCGATGGTAAAGATGAGGGATGCTCACAGCCTTGGGATCTGAGTAATTCCTCCCTTACTGGCGCCAGGAGCTGATCTACACGATGGGACAATGTAAAGCTCAGTGAGGACATCTCAGACCCGGGGCCCAAACTGACCCTTGTGTACTGGTCAGATCTAGCCAGGCCAGCCAGCCGCCTTGCGGCCTCCCTCCCCACGGACCTCCCATCTCCCCCCATCAGGACAGGATGCTGTTTACTTTCCATCCTGAACGACTGTGGCTCCGGGAGCTGTTAAGAAGCCAACATGTTCCAGGCTCCCACGTTAATGGCGTGAGGATTAAAACCAAACAAAGCAAGCAAGCGTTTGACAATAAATGAGTCTATTGGAAGTGAGTAGTGAGTGCGTTTCCTGCTTGTTTATTGACCCGGGTGCTTGAGGCAAGTCCCTAAACTTTGCTCTGCCCCTCTTGCGCCGGCTATAAAGTGGGAGACAACGGTAGCACGCGTCTCTTAACACGCAGAGGTGGTGAGGGGTTAATTACTTAATGCCTCAAAAATTCTTTGGGCTCCGTGGCCAGGACCAGAAATGGGAAGCGTTTTCTTTCCAAACCTTATCAGGATCCTCTCCTGTTTTCTGAGGCTTAAATCTTAGAGGGGAGTTGGAAGAAAAAGGAAAGAAGAAAAAAGGACCAGGAAGAGGGGAGGTGGAAGGAAGCAGCATTGGGGATGTTTTGCATTCTCGCAGATAAAGGGAAGTATCCGAGAGAAGATCTTGTTTTTTGCAGACTTCTGCCCTTGAATTACTGCTCTTTGGCGCGACATGTAAATTGTGTAAGTTTTTCGAACGTGAGCCCTTCCAGGCTGGGGGTGAGCAGCGCGCTGACTTCTGTAAAGCTTCGCGTCTTAAGATTGGATCCTGGTGGTCCTTTCCTCATGTCATTTCTGGCCAGATCTTAGATGTAGGGGTCATACTCGAAGGGTGACATATTGTCAGCCAACTGGGAAAATGCCTAGGTTCTTTGGGGAGAATTTGGCCTTGTTCAGTGGGACAGTTTTTACCTTTGAGACAAAGTCAAACTTCCTGCCAGAGACTCTTAAAGCCACGTTCAACTCGCCACGGCCACCCACATTTGTCCCTAGTTTTCCGGCCAGCCTGGCTACTGTAGGGAGAGGCAGGAAGGAGAGTGGGGCGCATTACCTTTTCTAATCAGAAGGGAACAGTTTTTATTCTTAAATTGAACAGTTTTTCAAATGGAATCAGCAGTGTTTTTATCAGAGGACCCTAGGAAGTCCCATTCCCCCTGACCCCCAGTTTAATCTTTTTCACACAAGGGGCTCCAATCAACCCTGCTTTGTAATAGAATATCAGACAATGCTGCAAGGCCACTTAGACACCTTTCCTCACCTCAATTTTACCAAGGTGCTAAGTAGCTTCTGCACGAGGAAGTTTCCGCAGAATAATTTTATGTCTCCATTATTAGTATCATGAAATTGGAGTTTTCAGGTGGCCATATTTTTACTTGTGATCCAGAACATTCTTTGTATGTCCCTCTGTGCCTCTATGGGCAGCACACTAATGGGGTGAATGAGCGTGGTACGTGGGGGGGGGGCGGGGACGGGGGTTCCATGGGGCTGACCCAGTAGAACATTTCTAGGTTCCTGTTATAAACTTGAAATAGGGCTTCCATCTCCACGGAAAACTATGGAGTAAAAGGTTCTTGTCACCAGCGGAAGGATGGGTTCATTAAGGAGCCTCACGCTATGACTGCTGCTCACGGGATCCACGTCAGGAGACGTCTCCCTGTCATCCAAAGCCACGGGAGTAAATGCTGGCCAAGCACGTCTACGTACTGAGGTTGCCAGAGAAAGAGGCAATTGACCTCTGGTATTTGTTTTGCAACTCACAAAGAACAAGAGGGAACTTTTCTGAAATGTTTGCTGCAGGGTGCAATGATGAAACCTCTGTTGGCTTCTCTTACAAAACCTGTTACATCTGAGAACAGAAAAATCTTTCCTTTTGAGTATATGAAAAATGAGGGAAGACTTTGATAATGTCAAGTATAGGCACAAGGTGACGACCCTCTGCTTCCTCCCTTGCCGGAGACGGCAGCTCCCCCGCAGGGCTGGCACCGCCTGTCCTGACCACCGGTTAAACCAGACCATCCCCAGCAGCCAGGCCAGTATAGAGTGAACTGGGGGACAGAGAATGACTCCGACAGTGGACGACATACACCACACAGGACTTTAACGCCAAATAGGCTTGATACGTTTCTTTCCCAGAAAAAGATTTGACTAGAAGAGAATGTTTTAAGGTGAGTCAGGAAATAGCATTTTAATGGACAATGAAGAAGATAAATTAAGGTTAGATTAAGTCACCAAGAGTGGTTAAGGAATAGTGGAAAAAAAGGAGTCAGATTATACCTGGGCAGTTAAGTCTCTGTTTTTAAAACATGGTATTCTTTAGTGTGGCTACATTGTACAGCTCTAGCAATGAATGAAAACAGAATTTCTGCGTGCAAGAGCATGTTGGTATTTTCATGTCAAGTGAAACATGCCTAAAGGAAGTTTCTGTTCAGATTATGGGGTAACCCGATTGCTGACAATCTGCCCAGGAGGAAATAAATAGCTTCTTCAGTTCCAAGACCACACTGGTGATTGGAGAGCAATGTCATAGACCCAGAACTTAAGCTTATTGCCCTGCCAAAGACTAATAGGTCATCCAGAATTAGGGTAATAAGAGTAATAAAGCACTGGACATTTTCTCGAGGCTACAGCTGGGCCCTTTGCCTCTGACCTGCGGGTACAAGAGAGTCTTGGCTTTTTCTGTGGCGCTCTCCTGGCCTGGGTAGGTGGGGTGAGCGGAGGTAGGTGTGCCTCCCTGGAAATGCTTCTCACGTTGGTGTGTGGTATGAGCACTGAGAACCTCCCACCAAGGAAAGAAGGGGGAAATAATTAGAAATGGGGCATTTTCCCAAATGTTTCCAGGGAGCTTTGCTGTTTTCACCTTGGGATGTAGGTTAATGCAGTTTTCCAACCGGCTGCACAGCACAACCCAAACCCGGCCTTTGAAGTACTCAGTGCTCATATAGACAATAGATAATCGCACCTTGGGAAATACCTCGAGGTAATAGACCTCATTTAGGAAAAAAAATTGAGAGAACATCTAACTATCTCTGAAGTATTGATATGGAAATCCCAGCATAATGTTATATTACTTTTTTTTCTTCCTGATTCCTATTTGGATAGACTCCAATGACATGCAGCAGGAGTATAGTCCTACTTTATATTCATTAGAGACTTGAGGAGCCCAGAAGACAAATAGTCCCTACAAAGGGACCATGTCTTTAGGGTAGTCTACAGGATTGAGGTCAATTGTCACAAAAGAGACCAGAGAGACAGAGCAGGCTGCTTTGCTTTTTGAAAGTAAAGCAAATTACTCTGTTGTGTTGTATAAAGGTGTACATCTGTGGGTTCCTGTGTGTTCCTGTTTCTGGGGGTATCTGTATGAGTTTGTGATTTTATGCACACCCCCTTAACTTAGGAAAATAGTGAATGCAACTTGAGATAGGAAGTCCGCAAGTCTTGGGTTCTGTTTCTCTTATCGACTTTATAGAATGACCTAGTGCTGGACGTTGACACATGCTGGTTGCCGGCTGCGCCAGTATGTTGTGAGTAAAGGCTAATAAAGCATAATCACAACGTCCTAAAAATGTCAGGTTGATGCCTCTTGGGCCTCCCATAACTATTCTCATCTGCAAAATGGAGCTGGTAACTCTGCACCCTGCCTTCCCTGCACAGATGTTGGGAAGCTGGGCTACAGAACATCTGTAAAGCAGTTTTAGATTCTGGAACATGGGAACCATAAATGACCGTAACAGCTATTTATCATGCAAGCGGAGATGACGATATATTCTATATTTCAAGCCCCACTTCTCTCATCTACTTGAAAATAGTTTTGCTGGGGATTGAGACCACCGGTTAGGGAGGTATAAGAGCACAAAATGCAGAGTAAGGGAGGGGATTGTGACCTAAAACTATGCCATCCTGGGTGGAACATGAACTCTCTGAAAGGATGTGGAAGTGCATATTTATGAGCTGAAAGTATCAGTGTAGCTAATAAAGAGGCAGAGGATGCGATTGAGTCTGACACAGGGTAAGGTGAGTAATGGCAGGTGCCAAGAATTGGGGACCCTGACTTGGCAGCAACCCAAGTCAGTTGAACTGGGTTGCTGCTTTGGTGCAGTGAGTAAATCAGGGAAGACTTAGCAGGGAAGGTCTTAAGAAAAGGAAAATCATGTCTTGAGTAAATATCACAAAATTTAACAAAAGTTAAGTCCTAGCAGAGGATCATGGAAAGTATCTGTGTATGCCAACTGGCTGATCTTTTGATTAAACACTTCTGTGTGTGTGTGTGTGTGTGTGTGTGTGTGTGTGTCCATCCAGGGAGAAGCAAAACGATCACTTGCAAAGTCAAGTGAACAACATTTGGGGATAGCCCATGCTGCAAGTGGTTAAATCAATCATCTCTTCCTTCTGGGGTCTCGTTTATTTAGTCCTAAAATATATGCAAAGTAAAAATATGTATATTTAATGTCCTCGACTCAGTGTCCTGTTGCATCCAAGGCACTGAGGTGAAAATGGTCTCTGTCCTCCAGGAGCTTGCAATTTAGTAGGGGGTTTAAGACTCTCCTATAATCTGTTAATTTCAACAATTAAATTCAAATCCTCTCCCACTCTTTGCCCTCACCTCTTACTGACTTTGTCAGAAGCCCAGTAGCACCTTCTTAAGGCTCCCTCCCTCTGTCTCCAGAACCATCTAAAACTCTTCCAATAAAGGAGACCCTTCTGATACCTGCTGCAAACAGGTAGGAGCCACCGGTCCGTCCCAGGACTGCCACTGCCTCTTGCTGCCACACTGCACCACTGTTGCATGCTGGCATGGATCAGAGTGGCTTTTCTAGGGAGGGTAAATCCCAGCTGATTCCACTTCCTAAGAGTTGTGTCTTTGGGCCTGTTATCCTCATTGGGTTTCTAGATGACAACCTCAGTGCCCACACCATGGGATGTAGACACAGTCCTTCTCCCTGCCTCGAGGAACTGTGCCAGGAAGGTCCAGGGGTCCTGCTGGGCTCACAGCCCCTTCCTTTCAACCCCAGAAACACTAGCACTTCTTTACCATTCTCTCCACCCACTCCCCACCTCCCTTTAATAAGCTCCTTGCCTCTGAGATTTCCTGGGCCTCAAAACACAACACAATGGCTTTCCGTCACTTGAGGGTGAGGCCTTTTCTATCTCAGCATTGAGTCACCTTCCAAAGAATGAGCAGGATGAATCTCCAGGACCCCTCTTGCCAACTCAGTGAAAAACAAAACATAGCTTAAGTCTCCGGCACCATGTTCTGCTAAGCATATAACGAAATAGTTTAAACTAGGCTAGATGCACTAACCGATGGGAGAATTACAAAGAAAGTGGTGGGAACACAGATTAGGGACCGTTGACATCAGTCTAGAGTAACCTGGGGAGATCAGGCAGGGGAGGTATCTGAGCTGACCTTTGACAGACGATAGGATTTGGCAGGTGAATGTGGTAGGGAAGAGAGAGGTGGAATAAGCCAATGCACAGAGGTAGGGACATGCATGTCATGTTGACGGCTGATGGCGGGCGGTGGTGGTGGTGGCAGAGAGCTCCGTGCGCTATAGTATGGATGCCACTAAGGGAGATAAAGGCTGGAGCTCGGAATGCCCTAGATAAAAACCGAAGACCTAGGGCACTCTGTTTTCCTTTCGCCTTATCACATCTCTTGATTAGCTTAAATCGGGAATAAACCAATCAAGGAATAAACACAGAATCCACAAAAGTTGAAACTGTGTTGCTTTAATGTAGCCAAATCCTACATTTCTATTAAAAAAAAAATTCTAAAGAAAAAAGGTAAATTTGTAAATTTAGGTAAAGTGAAATAGAATGTTTGGGGAATTTCAATAAAGCCACAGAACTAAGAAGTCTACTTTTTTCCGTTTTCAAACCATTTTTGAATCGTGTAAACAGTCAATACCTTCGCTGTTATGTCCTTGAACTGAATCCTTTTAGTCTTCCTAAAGAGACATTTAGAAGAAAATGACATAAAAATTTCTTCCTCAAACCACCTTGTTGAAGTTTCTCCAGGGACCAAAGTAGATGATTTGTAAATTCCTTTACTCTTAAAATAAAAGGCATTTTCCATAAAAAGAAAACGGGGATGGCTGAAGACAGAAACTGTTACACACACTGACACCTACTCAGGAGGGAAAATGGTCACAGGTAAAATGTCATCTATTTTCTTCTTCACGGTGCTCCACTGTCTCACGTTCAAAAGCAGCCTACGAGGAAGATGGCATTTGTAAGTAAAAATAAAAGCCCTTCTGCAGCATTTTTTAAAAAGAGTTGTAGGAATCACGAATCTCACGGCAGTAATGGTACCCTCTTACGTCTGTTGAGCTCTGTAAACTTTTTTCAAGATACTTTCTCACCCGGCATCTCATTTGTTCCTCGAAGCAGTCCTAGGGAAGGCGGTAGGGGAGGGATTCTTAATTCTGTTTTATAGCTGACAAAACCAAGGCCTGGAGCGGTAACAGGACTGGATCAGTGTTTCTCAGCAAACAGAGCCAGAAGCGATTGGGAGACCGGATCTCTTCAAGCTCACTTGGGCAGATTCTTCCTGCTGCTCCCCGGCTGTCCTGCCAGACTGTCACCCTGCAGGACAGAAAAATTTCTTGAGGGTGAGGATTGTGTCTTAAGCATCTTTTTATCGTTTCATCATGCCCTCCGCATAACAGGTGTTCCATAAATGTTAGTTAAATAAGTGCTCTAAATCCTGAAGTCTAAATGGCTTTAAAATAGATTTTCAAAGCTTTCTGGGCCCTCACACATTTCTAGGGGAAAAAAAAGAAAAGAAAAGGAAAAAGAAAAACCTTTGATTTCTTAATCTGGCATTTAAGAAAGAGAATATTATTTCATTTCATTCCCCGGGATATTCAGAAACAAATATCGAGGGTTGCGTGGAAGCCGAGGGTTATGAGCAGGATAAACAGCAATAATGAATGGATCTAGAATACAATTCAATCTCTTGTTTACATACGTCTGTTGGCTCCTGGGTTTTAAAATGACCTTTCCTAGCAAGATCTGGAAATGAATAGTCTTTTCTTTTTTTCAACCAGTTCCTGTATGGGTGAAGTCAGTTACCATGTGTCCTTTGACAAATGAGTTGCAGGACTGTTGACCTTACATTGAAGGAATACTTTCTCCTGTATTTTTTACTCTCACCAATGTGACCTGTTTTATTCTTTGCAAAGTTGCATGTAAAATAGACCCATCCCCTAAGAAGTTAAAAAATTGTGAAGTGGACTTTTTTATTTTTATTTTTTGCAAGATATAGTTTTCTTTTCTTTGAGTGGTTGTAGGGAAGGGGAGAGGGGACTTGGTGGGGAAGCAGCTTGTCCCAGTGACCAGGTCTGCTGTGTCCTGGCGCAGCAGGACCCCAGGGAGCTTGGCTTGGGTCAGGAGCCGTGAGAGGCCTGCACGACATTCTAATTAGCATCCCCCTGTCCTGCTGCCCTGGACACCCATCAACTGCCACAGCCTTAAACCAAGCATTGACAGGGTTCAACACATACCATATTCATTCATTTATTTTTAATAGAACTTAGGCACATTATAGAAAGAGCAGAAAGAAGAAAACATTTATGAAAGCCTCACTCACCCTCCCCAAACAACCATCTGTAAATACTTTTGGTTCTCTCTCTTCTTTTTTCTCTAGGTGTAGCTATTGAGGAATTTCATAGATGGTTGTCATACTGTGTAAATAATTGACTAAATTGCTATTAGACGCTTGCATCTGGTGATAGAATTACAAACAAAATTAAGTACTTTCTCTCTCTGCTCCTAGTGCATAAATCTGGTTGCCTGTCTTCTTCTTTTGTTTTGATTTTTTGAGAAAGAGTCTCACTGTGTCACCTGGGCTAGAGTGCCGTGGCGTCAGCCTAGTTCACAGCAACCTCAGATTCCTGGGCTCAAGCGATCCTCCTTTCTCAGCCTCCCAAGTAGCTGGGACTACAGGTGTGCACCAACATGCCCAGCTAATTTTTCTATTTTTCAGTAGAGATGGGGTCTCACTCTTGCTCAGACTGGTCTTGAACTTCTGACCTCAAGCAATCCCCCTGCCTCGGCCTCCCAGGGTGCTAGGATCACAGGCGTGAGCCACCATGCCCCATGAAGCCTTAGAACTTTAACCTGCAAATCTAGTAGGTCAGATCCTGCTACCTAACGAATGCTTTGTGATGATTCGCTGTCCCAGCTTGGCTTCCCCTGTCGCTGTAAAGCTCTCTGTTGCCTTTCCCAGCCTGAGCATTTAGTGGATGATGAGATTTGGCAATCTTTAATATTAGCCTAACTAAATTTAATGCAGGAGATAAGAGAAGGGGAAGAAGCTGTTTTGTGACAAGTTCTATGATACAGTGGGTATAATTTGGAGACTAGCTGCTGTTATGAATTATCCGTTTCCATGAAAAATTGATATTTGAGTGTGTAGGCATTGATGGAGTCTTGATGGATCAATATCTGATTCACTTTCCATGGCTCTCTTCTTGTCTCCGACTCCTATTATTATCACAAAAGATATGTGAGTAAATGAATACCTAAACCTCTGATCAGTTTGTTCATTGGTAGGCTGTTTTCAGGTGGATTAAATCTCCCTCCCCCCATGGAGTTAATTTATTTGTCCAAAGTAAATTCTCAAAAGCGTAATAAAAGGCTGTGCTCCGGGTTTACAGACTCCAGGTCCTGAGGACTTCAGAGAGCATTTGATTACCGCCAGGAGACACTGAGTAAGAGCTTCTCCAGCGATCCCTAGGAAGAAATGCCTCATCATTTGGGAAGATGCCCCATTAGACCTTTGCCCTTTGCTCCTGCCATTAGTTTTTCTTTTCTTTATTTTTTTTTGAAAAGAAGCTAAGTGAGGTTTCTCACATTCCTCCAGGGCTGCATACCTGCACACAAGTAGGCAAGAAGGCGAGAGAGGCGGGGAAAACTTAAGTGGAAACAAATGTGAAAGGTGACGATTTCCCGGTGCCACAGAACGAAATTCCAGAAGGCAGACTGGCAGCGTGTCCGGGGACAGCGGAATCGTTGAGAACGAGCTCCGGCTCTGGCACTGGGAGAAAGAAGTGTCAGGATTTGCTTTTCTGTTTTTCACTCCTTTGACAGAATCGTGTTAGTATTTCTATTCGCGATTAAGTTGTTGGTTTCTACCTATGTGCGACGCGGTGCGGTGTTTCAGGCACAGCAGGGGACCTCGTCTCTCCCAACAGAGGTTTTGGTATAGTTCAGGGTTTTATTTTCTCTTTTTAAAACAGTGTTGTGTGGTCTTGAGCAGAGTGAACAGTTCAGCTAATAAATTTCTGAGACCCTTTAGCACGGCAGCGAGGGCTCCGTTGCTCACGTGTCCCCAGCCATTGACCTGTTGAGCCCTTTCCACGCTGTAGCAGAGCCTTTTCATATTAATACTAATTTATCATTATTCTCTTTATATGCTCTTTTTTTTTTTTTTTTACGTCTGAGAGAAAGAGACAGAAAACATCTGCATATCGAGTAATATTAGCTACAGTTGGTGTCTCAAGTGAGAATCAGTCTGACAGCCCCATTTATTATATCTGGGTAGGCTTTATTACGGAGACACTTGCATTTGAACTTTCCCTCTGCAAGATATGAAAGAGTCTCTGATGTATTCCTATCTGGCTTTAAAAACAACATTTTGAAATACAGGGGAGATAGCAACTATAGATAACATTTCAGTTATAATAGGAGAGGCCAAATGTTAGCTAGATTTAAAACGATCACAACAGTAAAGACACGCAGAAGTGATGTTAGTTATTAAGCCTTATGGTTCTGTTTCTTAACATTTACAGTTCTGTTCTTTTTTTCCCCCGACTGTCATCAACATTCACGAGATTGTTTTTGATTCCTCATGTCTGGTGCATCACCCTTCTCCATCATTAGGCTGATCACTCAGGTCATTTTAGGAGCGATATCATGATCCATTCCCCTTTGGGTAGGGCTGGCCATTCGTGTTAAAACATGCTGTTGTTAAAACAAACCAAATCACCACCACCACCACCAAAACCCCCAAACAGACTCCTTTTCGTCTATTTGGAAATCAGCCATCTGACGCTTAGTAAAGTATGTTGGGGTTAATTATGGCGAATGTTCGAAGAATTGGCTTATCAGGTAACTTTGTTCATTGCAAGTTAATTAGGACTCTAATTCTTACACATCAGAGGTGCCCACATTGGTGTATGTGCTACATGTGTTTCTTGAACAGCAGCGATATTTAGTAACTATTGTTCCTATGTCCCTACTTGATGACAAACAAGGAAGGATGTTTTTCCCTCTAACTCCACTGAGTCAGATGGCTCTGCAGGTGCCTTTGGTGGCCCTGAACCCTGGGACACAATTCCTTCACTGAAGCCTGACGGCCAAGCAGGGTTCACACTAGGTACTTTCTCTTTTCCATTCCCTCTTCACTTACGTTATTTCTTAAAGGAGTCTCAGTGCTCAATACCAGAAAACGGGAAATAAAACAGGCTCCTGTTCAGTGGACTGGTGGTCAGTGTGCAATTGTTTATGTAAATCTGTGAAAGTCCAATATGTTTATTTTTTTATGTCAACATGTCTTAACATTTCCCATGTGAGCAATTTTTTAAGCAAACCATTTGCATGCTGTAGACTTGGTTTTTAAAGCATCCTAGAGCTACCGTCCTCATATTTCTGTGTCAATTATAATAACCGTATAGAGAACATTTATGAGCATCCCAGTACTCACAGGTCTTTGTCAGCTGCAAACTAAGATGGTGGGTTTTTCCCCTGATCTTTGTGGGTCTCTGCCAGATTGCTCTGGGTCCTCTATCACGTTCCCTTAACTCCCTCTGACTTACCCACTCTTAATCACCAGCTCCTTCATTCTTTTATATATGCTCTTCTGTGCCTGGAACAGAACATCTACTTTTTCCCAATCCAATACCTTCCTGGAGCTGTTAATTGAAGACCCTTCACAATGTTTTATTCATTTTTTTTCAATCTAAACTTACCAACTACTAAGGATGCCCTTTAGCCTGTAGCAGAGATTCAACACATGTCAAAGATAACTATATGGGCAGAATGTGATAAATGTGAGAAACACCAAAGTCAAGAGTGAAAAGGGCAGAGATAGCCATTAAATGCAGAAAGACTCCTTTTTAAAAATATATTTTATTCTTACTATAAAGATAGCATACATTTAGAGTAACATCAGTAAGATGGCAGACTAGAAAGCTTCAGACCCCTGTTCTCTCACAGAGACACCAAGTTAATGGCAATTAACGTGGACCAGAGTGCTTTTGTGAGAACTCTGGAGACCAGGTTAGAAGTCTTAGCACCCTGGCCAACATAAAATCAGGCAGGGATTCCAGCTAAAGAGGTAGGAAAGTACACAACATTTTGTATGCTTGTCTGTGCTCCTCCCCCATTCAGCCTAACACAACACAACTGGGAGGAAGCCTTACACCCCAGGGAGCCTCTCTTTGAATGGAAACAAAAGAGGGGGCCACGAATACAACATTCTGGCTAGTCTGGGGACTGCCTGAGGGACTGGTATCTATTTCACCTGGCTCAGAGGGCTGATGGAACTTGTTGCCTTGTTTGGAAGCTGCCCCCCAAAAAGGTATAATCACAGCAGCACATTTGAGCTGCAGTTCCACAGACAGATGACAGAGGGAGCAAGAGATTACAGGCATCTGAGAAGAAGCAGGGACCAGCTGCTGTTGGAATTTGAGAGGACTAAAAGGACATGCACATGCCTAGAGAAGACACATTCTCAGAAGGGCTTTGAGAGATCCTAGAATTTCTAACTGGGCTGATCAGTGAAAGTCTTCCCTTGCATGAAGTTAGACCATATAGTTCAGGAGAAATGGTTGTTTTCAAATGCCTAAGGCTTAATAATATCAACAACAACAACCACAAGACAAAAAAACAGGGAAATATGGCCCAATTACAGGAACAAAATAAAACTTTAGAAATCGACCCTAAAGAAATGCAGATCTATGGGCTGCCTGACAAAAAATTTAAAATAACTACCATAAAGATGCTCAATAATCTAAGAAAGATTACAGATAGACAATTAAAGGAAATCAGCTAAAAAAAATACATGAACAGAATGAGAATATCAACAAAGAAAAACTATTAGAAAGAACCAAACAAATTCTAGAGCTAAGAAATATAATAACTGAACTGAAAATATTACTAAAAAGATTCAACAGCTGACAGATTAGACAGAAGAATGAATCACTGAATTTGAAGACAGGTTATTTGAAATTATCAGGTCAGAGGAGCAAAAAGAAAAAAGAATGAGGAAAGTGAAGAGAGCCTAAGGAACTTATGGGACACTATCAAGCAGCTCAATATATTTATTATGGAAATTTCAGAAGGAGAAGAGAGAGAAAAAAGCTTAGAGAGCTTATTTGAAGAAATAATGGCCAGATATTTCCCAAATCAAAGGAGAAAATGGCCATACAAATTCAAGTAGCTCAAGGACGCCAACAAGGATAAATCCAGAAGACCCACACCTTACATACACATAATCCAACTGTCAAAAGTCAAAGACAAAGAAAAAACCTTGAAAACAGCAAGAGAAAAGTGACTTATCACATACAAAGGAGCTTTGATAAGATTACTAGTGGATTTCTCATCAGAAACCTTGAAGGCCAGAGGAAGTGGGATATTATACTCAAAGTGCTGAAAGCAAAAAACAAAACAAAAAACTGTCAACCAAGACTATTGTATCCAGCAAAACTGTCCTTTAACAATAAAGATAAAATTAAGACTTTTTCAGGTAAACAAAAACAGGGAGTTCATTATGTCTAGACCTGTTCAGCAAGAAATGCTAAAGGGAGTGCTTCAAGGGAAAGGATGCTAGAGAGTAGCACAAAGCCACCCAAAAATATAAAGTTCTCAGCTGGGTACGGTGACTCATGCCTGTAATCCTAGCACTCTAGGAGGCCAACGCGGGCTTGAGGTCAGGAGTTTGAGACCAGCCTGAGCAAGAGTGAGACCCTGTCTCTACTAAAAATAGAAAAAATTAGCCAGGAGTGGTGGCATGCGCCTGTAATCCCAGCTATTTGGGATGCTAGGCAGGAGGATTGCTTGAGCCTAGGAGTTTGAGGTTGTGGTGAGCTGTGATCACACCACCGCACTCTAGCCAGGGTGACAAAGCAAGACTCTGCATCCAAAAAAAAATTTAAAAAAATAAAGTTCTCTGGTAAAGGCGAATTCATAGACAAATATAGTAAACTATATTACTGTAATTTTGATGCATACATTCATTTTAATTTTTGTATAGAATTTAAATGACAAAAACATAAAGAACTATATATCTATGTTAATAAATATATAATATATAAAGATGTAATTTGTGATACTAATAACAAGTCAGAGATGAAGTATATAGAACTGTATGCCATTCAAATTAAATTACCAATTTGAAATAGAATATTATAACTTTAAGTTGTCATGTGTGATTATAATGGTAACCACAAAGAAAATATCTATAGAATATACATGAAAGAAAACGAGAAAGGGGCCGGGCGCGGTGGCGCACGCCTGTAATCCTAGCTCTCTGGGAGGCCGAGGCGGGTGGATTGTTTGAGCTCAGGAGTTCAAAACCAGCTTGAGCAAGAGTGAGACCCCGTCTCTACTAAAAATAGAAAGAAATTAATTGAACAACTAAAAATACATAAAAAAAAAAATTAGCCGGGCATGGTGGCGCATGCCTGTAGTCCCAGCTACTAGGGAGGCTGAGGCAGAAGGATCGCTTGAGCCCAGAAGTTTGAGGTTGCTGTGAGCTAGGCTGACATCACGGCACTCTAGCCCAGGCAACACAGTGAAACTCTGTCTCAAAAAAAAAAAAAAAAAAAGAAAATGAGAAAGGAATGAAAGCATGTCAATACAAAAAATCAAGAAAACACAGAGAAAGTAAGAGTGTCAAAGAAGGACTAAAAGCTACAAGACATACAGAAAACAAAGAAATGGCAAGAGTAAGTCCTTCCATATCAATAATTATTTGAATGTAGATGGCTTAAATTCCCCACTCAAAGACATAGATTGGTTTAATGGATTAAAAAAACAGGGTTCAACTATATACTGTCTACAAAAAACTCACTTTAGATTTAAGGACACACTTAGGCTAAAAGTGAAAGGATAGAAAAAATTTCATACAAATGGTAATGAAAAGAGTCCAGGCAGGACTATCCTAATATCAGAAAAACTAGACTCTAAGTCAGAAATTGCTATAAGAGACAAAGAAGGACATTATTTAAGAACAAAAGTGTCAATTCCCTAAGATGATATAACAATTATAAATACTTAGGCAGCAAACATAGGAGATCCGCAGTATTTGAAGCAAACTTTGACAGAATTGAAGGCAGAAATAGACAGCAACACAATAATAGCAAGAGATTTTAACACCCCACTTTCAATAGTGAATAGAACAACCAAGCAGAAAATAAATTTAAAAACAGAGGACTGGAACAACAGTACAGATGAATTAAACCTAAGAGGCACATATAGAACACTCCACCCAACGACAACAGAATATACCTTCTTTGCAAGAGCACTTGGAACATTCTTCAGAATAGACCACATGTTAAATCCCAAAACGAGTCTCAAAAAGTTAAAAAAAAAAATCAAAATTATAGAAAGTATCTTTTCCAATCACAGTGGAATGAAACTAGAAATCAATAGCAGAAGGAAAACTGGAAAATCCCCAAGTGTGCAGA
Organism: Propithecus coquereli; assembly: GCF_000956105.1. Lineage (NCBI taxonomy): Eukaryota > Metazoa > Chordata > Mammalia > Primates > Indriidae > Propithecus > Propithecus coquereli. The sequence continues at coordinate 6,896,401 of NW_012154062.1, forward strand.
AATTGAGCAACATATTCTTGAACAACCAACAGGTCAAAGAAGTCACAGGGAAATTAGAAAATTACAAACAAAGGGAGTGGCTAGATGGGGAGAGGAAATGATTTAGTGTCTCCCAGCCTAGTTTTTGAAGATCAAGGGATTGGTAGCCTATTGGGGAAGTCATTGAGCATATGAGTAAAACAGACCCAGAGAGCCACCAGCTCACATAGACAAATGCTAAAACTCCAAAAAAAAAAAAAAAAAAAAAAAATGGATAAGCAAAATCAACTCACCTGCAGGCACTAAGGAAATAGATTTGAGATAAAGAATCCTGGAACATTTGAGCTAGAAAGGACCTCAGAAGTTATCTCTTCTCATTCCCTTATTTTACAGGTGGGGACGCTCAATCCAAAAAATCACAAAGCTAATTAGGAGAGTCCAGAAATCTCCCTGGAAAGCTCTCTCTACTGTTCTGGGCTGCACTATTTTTGCCTTTGAGGAGCATCATGAGACTATTGTTCAGAAGTTGATTTATCTGTTCTAAGCCAGACATCTAAACACAAATATTGTATGATTCCACTTATATGAGACACCAAGAATGGGCAAATTCATAGAAACTGAAAGACTAGAGGTTTCCAGGGACTCGGGGGAGGATGGAGAGGGGAGTTATTATTTAACGGGTCCAAAGTTTCTGTCTGAGGGATGATAAAAAGAAGTTCTAGAAAAGGATAGTGGTAATGGTTGTGTAACAATGTGAATGTACTTGGTGCTGAATTGTATACTTAACAATGTTGAAACGGTAAATTCTATATTGTATGTATTTTACCACAATAAGAAAAATGAAAATTTTTTTGACTTTCTTTGTCTCAAACCAGTGGAGGCTGCAGTCAGCAGTAGTTTGAGCAGGGAGCTACCCTGAGCTGAATGTAATGTCCATGGATAATTTGCCACATGGTCAAACCCAGACTTAAATTTTCCTTTCTAAGGCCTAACATTGTCTAAAGGAAAGACACTCCAAAGATCAAATCATCAATCACCAAAAGTGTGCTGAGCTCCTACCCCGTGCCTTCCTGTGTACATACAAAAGAGGAGTGAGATGCTATAGAAAGTCGAAGATCAGCTTTGGAGCCAGGTTGCGCGAGCGTGAATCCTGGCTCTAACGCGCACAAGCTTTTTGCCCTCTGTGTAAGTTACTTCCTCTCTCCGTGTTTAATTTCCTCATTTAAAAACCTAGATAATATTGGCACCCACCTTATAATGTGTTATGAAGATGAAACGCGTTGGGATTATAAAGTATTTGGACTACTACCTAGCAGTGTGCGTTGTTATTGTGATGACATATTATGGAGGATATAGAATTAGGAGAGGTCTCTGCCTGCTCTCAAGGGACTTATTTCTTATTGGGGGAAACTAGACTAACACTAGGAAACTATTAGCAAACTCTGCAAAACAATACTTAACAGTTGGAATGACAATAGCAAGCATTACAGAGTGCTTGGTACTTCATAAAGCTCCTTCTTGAATGTGGGTTTGATTTTTTCAAAGTCTCCAAAAAGTAGATTACTCTCTTGACTTTACACAGTAGAAAACAGAGACTCAGAGTCACTGTCTTGCCCAGCAATTCACAGTTATAAGTAGCACAAAGAATAAGACTCTTAGGAACTCAGGGAAAGGAGAAACCACTGTAGTCTAAACACCTCAAGGAAGGCTTTGGGAAAGTGTGACTTGAAGTTATCTTGAATAAGGAAAGGATAATGAGAAGAACATCTTGTAGTGGCATATAGATTACGATATGAATGAGTTTGATTTTTTTTTTTTTTTAAGAGTTGCACAGTGCACAACCTGTGTGGTCGCACAGGGCAGCCCTGCCAGCAGGGGGAACCACATGGGCAGGAATGAGCAAATTGTCTTTATAGTACAGGAAGGAGACTTTGTTTGGCTGCATGAGAAAGAACATTTGGTGGAATAAGAGAAGCCCAGTGTGAGGTGAGGACAGTCTAATTGTGTGAATGTTTGGATTATGTTGCTAGATGCTGAAAATTCCTAAAGTGGAAGGAGTTTTGGAATAGGAACCCTATGGTCTCACCCTGGTCTTGTCTCCCATTGGCTGTGCGACCCTGGGTAAGTCACTCCAACTCTCTGGGCATCTGCAGACAGAAAGGATTGAGCTGGGTGGCTCTATCATCATATTTTTATGTATATTAAGAAGTCAAAAATATTTTGTCACGTGACTCTCCCTGCTTCTCTTACTGAAAGAAAGAGGGGCTTGGAGAGGGCTCCTTTCCCATTTTCCTTTCACCCTAAGCACAAACACCCAGGCACAGAGCCGGAGGCTCCCTAAAGCCCTATTCTCTGAAGTGCATCGGAGGAGGAAGTGTAAACATGAGATCCTTTTGGTATGTTTATTTTTTACAAAACAGGATGGGTTAGACTTACTCTTTTCTCCTCCCAGTGATCCATCTATCTCCTTTTTCCCCTACGTGTGGGCTGCAGACCCAGATACTTTATACTTCTCTTATCCCACCATTTCCTTCAGAGCTCAGACTTTTCTACCGTCATCATTTCCCAGCCTCTCTTTGGAATCTAAAATGCTAGGAACTCGTCCCTGCCTACCCCACAGCACGTTGCCTCCCAAAGTAGGTGCCAAAGAGGGGGTCTCATCGAATTGGGTTGACCCAAATAGGTAAAATAGGTTGTCACCACTTTACAGGAGGGGAAACTGAGGCAACCAATGGGAGAGCGACTTAACTGATGCGCAACACACAGGCCAGGGATGCCAGTGGAATTAAAGATTTCCGTTTTGCAGCCCTCTCTGTCAGCCACACAGCGATGATGACAGACGCACGCGGGCTTTGCCAGGGCCACCAGATGGGTCTGGAAGCCAGCTAGGAGGGAGGCATGTCACTCTCCACATGGAATCGGCATTCGCCACCATTTGCTTACAACAAGAAACATTAAACAATTTTCCACGTTTCCTCTAAACGAATGGGACTCCTCAGGAAAACCCTAAAGGGAAGTGTCTGAGCAATCGGTGGCAGAGGAATTTAACCATGAGGAGAGTGAGCCAGTTCATTCTGTTTGCTTATTAATAGGTTCTGTGTCGCCGGTTCCAGGGGGAACGGCTTCTTGAATAGCTGGCGGGGGAAATGCATTCAAGGGCTCTGCTTGATGAAAATAGGGGAAAACGGGAAGGGAAAGGAAGGGAAATAACTTCAGAAAAGATTGGAAAGCTTGTCCTCTGGAATGAAAACAAGCTGCTGCTAATTTGACTAAGTTACTGCTGCGGCTGCTTCAGAGCTGAGCAGTGGGCTGAGCCGTGTAGAAGGCTGGAGCCTTGCTTCCTAAGCTCCTAGTTTGCAATTTACATGTAGTCTATGCTCCATCTCATTCTTTGAGATAGGGCTGCATTTATATATATATATATTTTATTTATTTTATTATCATTTTTTCAAATAGAGATGGGGGTTGGGGGGGGTGTCTCACTTTTTTGCTCAGGCTGGTCTCAAACTCCTGAGCTCAAGTGATCCTCCCACCTCGGCCTCCCAGAGTGCTAGGATTATAGGCATGAGCCACCACGCCCAGCCAAGGCTGTATTTAAAATCCAGTGTATTTCAAGAGACAATCTGCAAAGGCTAGGGTGGTCAACACTGATGGTGGATTAATAAATAGGTGATAAATGTACATTTCTCTTTGTGAGGCATTATCTAGAAGCAATACCTGGTAACATCACCCTCCTCAAGACCATTCATTTGGTCGTCTAGTCGACAAATGTTCCTTTATGCCTATGCTGTCCTGGGGACATGAAGCCAATTGAGTTGTGCATCCTGTTCTCCAAGATGCTGATGACAATCACAATACAAAACGAGGTGTCATGCAGGGTACAGATTTGTATAGCATCTTAGGGAAGGGGTGCTGGTCCCAGGCTTGGGGGGATGGAGAGGGCATAGGAAAAGCTGCCTGGAGGACAGGGCTCCTGAAGGAGAATTAGAAGTTAGTTAGTCAGTTTTTCTTCCTTAATAGAAGGTATGACATTTAAGTACTGTGGGACCCACTGAAATTGTCTGTAAATTTATTTGTGTGTTATGTCCATCTGCTTTTCACTGGAGAGGTTACATAACTTTCATCAGATTCCTAGCGGCCTAAGACTTTCTCTTTCCCTAATTAATTATTTAGATTAACTGCATAGTACTTTTGAATATTGTACTGATGTCCAACTAATAGTCACTCTGTTTTCATATATGTGTGCATATGTATTTGCATATATGTATATGTGGAACAACAGCAAACATCTGTGTAGTTAAATCTTTGTGCACACATGTGAGTTTTTGTCTTTAGAGCAAAAAGTCTTAGAAGGGTTGTTGCTTCATCAAAGAATGTGAACATTTAAAAAACTTTAGCTACATATTGTCAAAACTCTGTCTCCAAATTTGTACAGGTTTATCGGCAGAGGGGCAGTGTCATTTTCATGAACTCTTCTTAATGCTATTTTGTTGTCTTTTAATTAAGAGACATTTTAAATATAGAGTGGTACAGAAAAAAAATAGACACCTATGAACTTACCCAGATTTAATATATAATAACAATTTTCCATAGTGTTCCTGATATTTTAATAAAGAAATAGTGTGTGGGATAGACAGAGCAGGGGCCCACTCCCCCATTCTCATCCCATTCATCTCCTTCTCTCCCCCAATATTTTTTAAGTGGGTGTTTTTGTACTTTTACCACTCACAGATATCTCCAACAATATATGATAACGTCTGTGCTTTAAAAGTACGTATTAATGGTATCCTCCTGAGCATAGCTATTGTAATTTTCTTTAAACATTTATTTTGTACCCTCTTACTTTATGTTTTCTTTGCTTCCCCCCACTTTCCTAACATCCCTTGAACTGAGCAGTTTTTGTTAGCCCCCCTTAACCTCCACTAATTTAAAAGTTATACAGATAATCTATTTCTACTCTTTTAGGAGTTAGCCTTAAAATATTTGAAACTGCTTTATTGAGATAGAATTCCCATGCTATACAACTCGGCTTTTGATGTGTACGATCCAATGAGTTTTAATATATTCACAGAGCGGTGCAAACATCACCACAATCTGTGTTTACATTTTTATCATCCCAAAAGGAAACCCCACATCCATCATCAGCCATTACCCATTCTCCCTTCCCCTCTGCCCCTGGAAACCACTAATCTGTTTTCTGTCTCTGTGGATTTGTCTACTCTAGACATTTCATATAAATGGAATCATACAATAAGTGTTCCTTTGTGACTGTTCCCTTAATGTAATGTTTTCAAGATTCATCCATGTTGTACCATGTTTTCATACCTCATTATTTTTTATGGCTGAATAATAATCCATTATATGCATAGGCCATGTTTACCCATCCATTCATCAGCTGATGAACAGTTGGGTTGTTTCCACTCTTTTACATGAATAATGATGCAAAAAACATTCATGTATGAGTTTTTATGTGTACGCATGTTTTCAAGTTCTTTGGATGTATTCAGAGAAATGCAATGGCTGGCTGATGTGGAAAGTCAATATTTAACTTTTAAAGGAGCTGCCAAACTATTTTCCAAAGTGGCTGCACCAGTTTACATTCCCACCAGCACCATATGAAGTTCCAACTTCTCCACATCCTCGCTAACACTTGTGATTATCTTTTTTTTTTAAATAACCGTCCTTCTAAGTGTGGAGTGGTATTTATTGTGGTTTTACTTTGCATTTCCCTAATGGCTAATAATGTTGAGCATTTTTTCATGTGCTTTTTGGTTATTTCTATGTCTTCCTGGGAGAAATTGTCTATTCAGATCTTTTGCCCATTTTGAAGTTGGGTTATTTATCTTTTTATTAATGAATTGTTAGAGTTCTTTATAGCTTCTGCATACAAGTTGCATGTCATATATGTGGTTTGCAAATTTTTTTTCCCTCTGTTGGTTGTCTTTTGCTTTCTTGCTGGGATCATTGATAGCACTTAAGTTTTAAATTTTGGTGAAGTCCAATTACCAGCTTCCATTATCTCTTCCACCATCCTGGTTTTTACGAAGGCCTCTTGCTGGTCTCCCAGCCCTGCCGTGGTCCATTCCCTACACACTGGCTGAGTTAAAGTATGACTCGGATCATGGCATTCCTTTGCTCAAAACCCTCAATGGCTTTTCATCTCACCCCAAGTGAAAACCACACCCATGGTAGCCTAGTGTTCCTGCAGTCTGGCCTCTGAAGTGTCTGACCTGGTCCCCTGCCTCGTCCCCCTCTCACGCCGTGACTGTCACAGGGGGCTCCTTGCAGCAGCTCAGACACATCAGCGCTGCTCCTGACTCAGAGCCTTGGCCTTTGTTGTCCTGCCTGCAACATTTTTCTCCGGGTTATCTGCATGGGCCACTCCCTGACATCCTTCAGGTCCTAATCACGTATTGCTTTTTGTGGTGCCCTCCCTAACCTGCCTATTTCAAATTGCAAGCTCCTTAATAATTCCTGTCCCCATTCCCTGTTTGGTTTGCCCCGTAGCAATTACTATCACTGAGCATACTACGGAAGGCTTATTTTTGTTCACAATTCTTATTTATTTCTTTCTCTGTAAGAGGATTGTGCACTCCTTCCCTTGCTGTGTTTGTCTCTGACACCTACCGTTGTTAGGTTTGGATATGTGACTTGTTTTAACCAAAAGAATGTGAGCAAACATGACCTATGCCACTGCTAAGCAGAAGCTTTGAATACAGCAGCGTGAGTGGCTTGGTGTCTTGCACTCTGGCCTCTGCCGCTACAAGAGCGTGTCCCAGATCAGGGCTCCTCCCTCAGCTGTGTCCTGGAACACGTGGATTAGACCTGCAGTCAACCCACAGCCCGGAGTAGAGCCATGGGCAACATCAACATGAAAAACAAATATCACTGTAAACCACCGAGATTTTGGGATTGTTGGTTACCACAGCAACCATAACCTTAGTAACACATACTATATTGCAGTTTTAAAAAATTATCTCTCTTTTCTTTTAGAAAGTATACACCATGAAAGCAAGGATTTTTGTCTGTTTTGTTTACCGCTTTCTCCCCAGTGCCTAAAATAGTATAAGGCACATGGTAGAGCATCAAAATACGTAGCATGAATTAATAGATGCTGGAAAATTCTTAGCCATTTTTCCTTTAAATATTGCCTCTCCCCTTTCTTCCCATTGTCTTTTCCTGCATCCCCTATTAAATGTATGTTGGACTTTTTC
>NW_012154062.1:6905428-6940046 GCF_000956105.1 Propithecus coquereli
CTTTGTAGTCCTATTTTTTCTTGTCTAGTGACTGGTTTTTATTCTTTTCAACAAACTGGACATTTTATTCAGCCACAAAAGTCATGTTTAAGGTTTGATCGGAATGAATCACGCATAAATTAAAGATAATGGATAACTTTATGATATTGGGCATGAAGGAACATAGTTTGTCTTTCCATTCAAGAGTTTTTTCCTCTTAGGTATAATAATTCAATAAAAAATTTGAAGTTCTTCATATAGCATTTCTTATAAAATTTATGAGCATTTTTTGTTTTTATTTTAAATCACTTTAAAACATTTTTATTTATGGTAAATTTACGTAAGATGAAATTTAGCATCTTAACCATTTTTAAGTGTACAGTTCAGTAGAACAGCTCATTTTCAGCTCATTCACATTGTCGTACAACCCATGTTTAGAATTCTTCATCTTGCAAACCTAAAACTCTATACCTATTAAACAACAATTCCTCATTTTCTCCTCCCCCCATCCCCTGGCAACCAGTATTCTACTTTTCTATTTTTATGAATTTGACTACTCCAGGTACTTCATGTATGTGGAATCGTGCAATATGTGTCTTTTTGTGCCTGGCTTATTTCACTTAGCATAATATCCTCAAGGTTCAACGATGTACTATGAGTCTGAATTTCTTTCCTTTTAAAGGCTGAATAATATTCTGTTGTACGTATATACCACCTTTTGTTTATCCATTCATTTGTCCATGGACATTTAGTTTGCTTCCACCTCTTGGTATTGTGAATAATACTGCTATGAACACAAGTATGAAAATATCTCTTTGAAACATTGTTTTAAATATTTTTGGTCTCTAAATATTTTGGGGTATATATGCAGAAGTAGAATTGCTGGATCACATGGTAATTCTATTATTATGAATGTTTTATATTGTTGCTGTAGGATTTTGTTTGCATCATATTTTGTAATTCATTCTTGATGGCATAAAGAAGAAATCTATTGGATTTTGTATATTTCTTATGTTTTTATCAGTGGTTCTCAAGCTTGAATGCACATTGGAGGCATCTGGGAGCTTTTAAAATGTACACAGAGCCTGACCTCACTTAAGAGCAATTTTATCAGAATTTCTGGAGTGAGCTCCAGGTATTGATAGTTTTTAAAATCTTCACAGGTGATTCTAAAGTGAAGCAAAGGTTGATAAACTTATTAGATTCAATCATTGTTTGGTTGATTCACATGGATGTTTTAGACAATAATATCACCTGCAAAGAATGATAATTTTCTATTCTTTTATATGGTTTTACTTCTCATTAATGTGTTTTTGTCTTATTGAATTGACCAACATTTCCTCAACAGTGCTAAATATATTTTTGTTTTGCTCCTGATTTTAAAAGAATGCCTTGGCTTTAAGTATGATCTTAGGTGCTGTTGTCAAAGAGATTTTCTGTTTTTAAATGTCCATTTCTTGAGCAAGATATAAAAGTAGGGATGATTTGAAGAATTTACATATTATCCATGACTATATCTTTTGAAATTTTAGTATATATTTTCCCAAAGCAAGCACAGATGATTTTTAAAAAGAAATCAAATTACAAATGTATTTTCTATTCCTTTCACTAATAAGTTTAGTAAAGATGTGTATTGAATTATCAAGGTGTGTTGACTTATCCCTCCTTCCTTTTGTGATGTTTATCACATGGCTTATCTTCTTTGCCCAGTTGATATTTTGAGGCATATTAATGGATTTGCTAGTAATATTTTTTAAGTTTTAAAATTTAATTTTCTTTTTTTTTTTTAGAGACAGAGTTTCACTCTGTTTCCAAGTCTGGAGTGCAGCAGTGCAATCATAGCTCACTGCAGCCTTGAACTCCCGGGCTCAAGAGATCCTCCTGCCTCAGCCTCCTGAGTAGCTGGGACTACAGATGTGCGCCACCCCATCCTGCTAATTTTTCTATTTTTTGTAGAGACAGGGTCTTGCTATGTTGGCCAGGCTGATCTTGAATTCTTGGCCTCAAGTGATTCTCCTTCCTCAGCCTCCCAAAGTGCTAGGATTATAGGCATGAGCAACTGCACCTGGCAGACTTCCTAGTACTGAAACCATGGGTTAGAGCTGCTTTGTAAAGGTTCTGTCTTCTCTACTTGGATCTATGACTCCCTGAACTGATGGAGTACAGAGCCACTCTGCTCTTAGAAGACACAGGCACTTTGTATATTTCTACCACCACTCCTACTTAAAAAGACTTTTTGTTGGGACTTGACCTAGGATGCGATATGTTACTACTTTTCTCCACATTTCCTTTCTAGATGTTTTCTGAGGTTTGCTATATTTGAATGGCTATAAAACAAATGTTGGGTGGGGGTGTGTGACAGAGGGGCATGGTACTCTGCCAAGACTAAAAGTTGGCACCCACCTGATAGGGGTACAGCCTCCCTCCCCTCCCAGGTTTTTTATAGCTTTTGGGTCTCTGAGTCAGGAGACAATAGTGGATGACTTATCCTCCTTCCTCTTTTCTCTCTCTCTCTCTCTCCCTCTCCCCCTACCTCCTTTCTTCCTTTCTTTTTAAATGATCTCCTTTTTATGAAGCAAAGACTTAGATTCATGGGGCAATAATCAGTCAGATTTTATTTAACAAAACTCTGTAGGTTCTAGGGATTCCTTCTGGATTTTAGCGTTATTCTGTCTGGCAAGTTTCCTTTTCTTCTAGTTGTGAGGTTTTTTTTATTTTATTTTTTTGAAGTTCTTTATAGATATTTTAGTGGGAAGTTAGAAGAGATTGGATTAAGGTTCAGATTCAGATACCGCTTTAAACTAGAAGTCTAATACCATTTTATCTTTGTGCATTTTAATCAGGAGAGTGATGTGCAGATTTGGATTAAAGGGGAGATGAGAGAGGAAGCCTGGAGACTAGTAAGGGAGGCTACGATAGCACATTAAACCAGTGGAGGACATTTTGATGCAGCTTAAAATAAGGCATGAAACTGAATGTAATTGGCACAACCAACCTCATGTCATAGAAAGATCACTGGATTTGGTATCAGGAGATCTGAGCTTTAACCCTAGTTCTAACTAACCCTACCCAGCTGTGCAAACTTGAACAACTCCTTTCACTTCTTTAAGTCTTGGTTTACTTATGATGATTAATTTTATGCGTCAACTTGACTGGTCTAAGGAATGCTCAGATAGCTGGTAAACATTATGTCTGGGTGTGTCTATGAGGGTGTTTCCAGAAGAGATTAGCATTTGAATCCGTAGATTGAGTGAAGATCTAGCCTCCTCCATGCAGGTGCTAATCATCCAATCCACTGAAGGCCCAGGTAGAATAAATAAGCAGGGGAAAGGTGAATTCCCTCTCTCTCTCTCTCTCTTCTTGAACTGGGACAGCCGTATCCTCCTGCCCTCTGACTTTGGTGCCCCTGGTTCTTGGGCCTTCCAACTCGGACAGAATTATGACGCCAGCTTTCCTGGTGACTCAGCTTGCAGATGGCAGATCCTGGGACATAGCCTCAGTAATCACGTGAGCCAAGTCTCCTAATAAGCACCCTCTTATACGTCTATATACGTCCTGTTGGTTTTGTTTTGTTTCTTTGGAGAACCCTGGCTAATATACCTATCTGAAAAGGTCGAGAAAGATCTCCAATTCTGCAGACTGTCTGACATTTTAGGTTTTGATTATTCCACACGTAAAAATGAATGGTGTAGACGCTGAGTGCATTCAAAGGCCGGCTGGAAGCAGGTGGGTTGTGTGATGTGCTTGGAAGAAGGTCAGGTTTGGGTGGAGAGGGTAGTGTAGCCTCCAAAGGGTTCCTGCTGAATGCTGGTGAGTGCTGTTTTAGGTTCACGTGCTAAGGTTGACAAAACGGTTTGTTTCCAGAAAAAGGAGAGGAAAGGACATATTAAATGGATTTCTCTGTATTTTAGTCTGGTATATTATCTGTGTGCGAAGCCTTTGCAATAATCCATCAGAATTTTCTTACATAAAGCATAGTCTTCACAGTGGGGCAGAACTAGCACTTTGCATGTATTATGGAAATATATGTCTATTTATTTATATTTACATGTATATATATGTCTGTAAGGGGGCCTTGGTGCGGTTAAGTAAGGTGGAAAAGCCTGCACAGATTGTGAGTTGCCAGGCTTTGAATTCTGTCTGCATTTGTGTGACTCCAAAGCCTGTGATTTTCCCACTGAGCCGAGCTGCCTTAACTCGCAGGTGTGGTTGTGTGGTTGATAATAGCACCAAGGAAATTCGATCTGTTTGGTGGGATGGTAAGAGACCAGGAGCTCCTTGAAGTCAGTGACTGTGTTTTATCAACTTTCTAAACCCAATGACTGGCACAATTACTGGACCACATAGTAGACACGCCATAAATATAGTTAAGTGGAATTGAATTACCCAGAGTACCAAACGGGGATCTGAACGCGCCCACTCTGTCTCCCCCAAGGCTCCATCTGAAGTTGTCCTGGAGTCTTGGCCTGAATTTCCCCCTCCAGGTGCTTGTCAGGGACGGCACAGACTTGAAGTATTTGCTTACAAATTAATTCGGAGATCAGCGAGACTGAATCTCAGCGCTGAGGGGGAGGAGAGTGATGCCTTCAGGCTGAGCGTTTGGAAACCAAACAATTAAGTTCATTAACAGTAATGAAACGCAGGGAAGACAGCAGCGGGGAGAAGCCATGTGACATGAACACTAGCTCTCCCTCCACCCTCCTCTCTTTTTCACTCTCTCTCTCAAAAAAAAAAAGGCGCGCCCCCTCGGCGCTGTGTACACGCCCCCCCCCAGCCCCCGCCCCAACTGTGAAACTATTGCGTTCCTGAATAATAGTGACTAATCATGGGGAAAAAGACCTTTTAAAAAGGCCTAATTTAAAGCAGGTTGGTACAAAAAGGCAGATCTTGCATTTTGAAAATATAAAGGGATCAATGCAGATGCTAAGTTCCCTGAGGACCAGGACCAAATCATGTTGGGTGTGTGTGTGCGTGTGTGTGTGTGTGTGTGTGTGTGTGTGTGTGTTTCTGGGGCAGTGCAATGCTTGGCACATCACAAGTGCCCAAATTATGTTTGTTGAGTTGTATTGAAAAAACAAAGCTTGAGCTCTGTTTGAATTGACCCCCCATTGAAGTTCCATTTCTGATCCCTGTGGTCAGCTTTGGGTTAGCTTGGCAGGATGGAGGGATCTGACAGAAAGGACCCCCAAAACGGACTTATGGAGGTACACGGGCAATGCAGAACCGTGGGCAGGTGGGGAGGGGTGGGAGGGAGAGGCTAAGGGGAAGGTAAGTTGGCCCCGCACCGCCGGTGTGCGCTGTGATGTGCTTCTAATAGGCGAAATAAAATTGTAGTCACCGCTGTAAAAGACTTCTGCTGCAATTTATTAATCAGGGTCTGGGGAGACCGATGACACTGAATGATTATGTAGCATTAGGCTAACCCCCCGGTCCTTTGGCAACGCTGCTCTCTGGATGGGCTACAGATGCTCACATCTGCTTTCGTTAGAGACCCAAACTCCCGCGTCTTGGAGTGAAGTTAATGAAGGCCCCTGCATTAGCGCCCACATTCCTTTAGCAAAGTACACCGTCTCCGGTCAACCTGGAAATCCAATGAGTTAATTAAGGGAGAATTGTCTATGATTTCCTTTTACATTATAACTGCCCCCTCAACCCTTACCCACCCCCACGTGGACTTGGACCCCTCCTCCCTGCAAGCCTAAGCAGTGAAACTGCCTCTTGCCCCATGTGCCAGAATGATTAATGGAGGGACTACAATGAGGTCAATTAGCTAGGGTCGGCTTGAAGCTGAAAGGTGGAGTGTGTTTCTTTATTGAACACTGCATTCACACTCCAAACGGTGACCCGCGCCGCGGTGATTTATTACAAGGGCAGTCCTCTGATCACTTACCTTCAGTGCTTGTACCTTGGCTTTGAAAACCGGGCTTTCACTGTCAATTAACGCCAGACAAGGAGATCCATTCAAAATCTGAAATGCATACCTAATAACGGAGCCGGGGCAGGGGCGGCAGAGGGGAGCGGCTGGACAGTGGCCCCGCCACCGCCGGCAGGACACCCAAGCTGCAGAGGGGCTGCGCTTGCACGTGAGGACTGAGACGCTTTGGGTTTGAAAGCAGGTTACTCTGCTTAGCAACAGAATCTTAGTGGGGTCGCTTTGTCAGCCCCAGAGGGCACACTCTGCCGTGCAATTTTGTCGACATCGGAGAGCTGCAGGAAAAACTTAGCAGTTTCTGTGTGTTCTTACAGCAATGTTTATTTCTTGCATGTGTCTCTGAAAAGGGATTCCAACGTGAGTCACTTGCATTTGATGGCTTTTGGAACCAGGACTGTTAGCATCTCTGTGAAACAGGATGGGTTGATATCTGTATTAAAGATACTAGAGCAAGAATTAGGCTTTCCAGGGATGGTCAAGGCTGTTTAGTGGATAAATTGTGTTTCTTCCTGGTATTAACCTCAGAATCCTTAGAACACCTTAGCAGCGTGGTCTCCCCATTGGGGCAGAGGCTCCACAGGAATATCCAGTGAGTTGGGATGAGTCAGGACCTCATCCTTTGGGCTGACGCATTCTCTGGAAAGTTCTTCCCCAAACATCAGCATAGATCATCCCCCATCTCCTTCAGGTCTTTGCTCAAATCACCTTCTTAGCGAGACTTTCTCTGACCACTTACTCAACTTGTAGCTCCCCTTCCCGGTTTTATTTTTCTCTTTAGCTTTCATCACCATCTGACATGCAGTTGGCCCTCTGTAGTTCCGCAACTGTGGATTTAACCAACTGAGGATCGAAAATATACGGGATAAAAAAAATTCAATAAAAAATAACAATATAACAGTAAGTACAAATTAAAAAATACAGTGTAACAACAATTTATGTAGCATTATACGTAATCTAGAGATAATTTAAAGTGTACAGGAAAATGTGTGTAGGTTACATACAAATACCATGCCATTTACATGAGGCACTTGAGCAACCTCTTGGATTTTGGTACCTTTGGGGGCATCCTGGGACCAATCCCCTGCTGATACTGAGAGATGACGACTGTACTGTTTTTTACTAATGTATTTGTTCACTGTCTGTGTCTACCACAAGCATATAGGTTCCATAACAGCAGAGAGTTTGGGGTCTTTTGTTCACTATTGTGTCCCAGTGCCAAGAATAAAGGAATGGATGCAAGAAGCCTCCTTCACCCCTGCAAATATTTCCCCAAAGACCATGTGTTTTACCGGTTCCTCAGCCTGGTTTAATTTATGTTTTAAAAACTGTGTTTCATTTCATATTTAATTCTTATTTTTTAGACCATCTATTGTTGAGAATGCTAGTAATAATAATTTTAAAAAGTCTTATATTTGATTACAACTCCCTATACCTGTCAAAGCACTTCTGCATGGGGCACCTCTTTAAGTCTTAGTTTCCATCTGTAAAATGGGATAATAAGCCCCATCTTATAGTACCTTTGTGTGGGTTGACTGAGATGGTGTATGTTTTGCATCAAGCACACAATAGATGCTTGATAGCACCAGCTTTTATTATTTTGCATCTGAGCATCAGGGCACTGCTTCCCACAATCAACACAGAGCAGGGTAATATAATAAATTATCCACATCCTGCATGGGAAATAACTACAGGAAGAGGTACTAAATGACTTGCCCAAAGTCATCCAATGCATCCATGTAGGAAATGAGTCTAAATTATTGCCTTTATGTTTCTTGGCCATAGATGGTCTTGGTTTTTATTTATTTAGAAATAAAGAAGTTACACTAAAAAATAAATTCTATTCAATCTTGGGTAACTAAAGATAGACTGCTAATGGTAGGGCGGAGAGAGGTAGTTTTAAGAACCTGTAGTGTCAGATGTTCTCCCATCTGGACAGAAATGATATATTCACATTCCCAACACATTGCCATGGCCAAAGCCACAGGTCTCTCCACAACCTTGACCTTCCCTCCACTCCTGGCTGTCCTACTCTTGAAAGCATATTAGAGTGAGAAGGATGGCAAATTTTTTGAATTTTCTCTAATTTGAAGAAAAAAATATTTGCAAACCTTAGTATGCATTAACATTAACAAATTCCTGTCCCCATATACCGCAGTGGACCACAGTAGACCAATGTCCTAAAACCACGTTTGAGAACACAGATCTGGGTAGGAGGCCAACCCCCTTTCCATTCTCTGGGCTTGCAAAGTCATCCTCACCTTGAATTTCCTCTCAGAAATTGGCACATGGAAAGGACAGCACAGTGGTGAACCAGTTCCTCTACTGGCAGATAACACTGGTAGCTCTCCACTGACTTAGAACCAGATAACTCCCATAATGAGGAAATGAAAAGAAGTAGACCAACCTTTCCCTAAATCTGTCCCGGTTTCTCTGCTCCTTTTCCCCAGGAGACACTTAATGACAGACATGTGAGTTTGGAAAGACCATTTTGGTTGTTTCTTTCTTTCTCAATTACAGATTTGTTCCTTTGGAATGTTTCTGGGAGCTTTATCTAACCCCACTTTACATGCAGAAGTCAGTGGGGCTCCCCCGGGTTTCTCTTGGGAAGTCATCCTGCCAGCTGGGAAGTCTCTCATGATCGACAGACAGTGGCTCCCTCTGTTCAGAATTAGCGTAGAAATAGGGAACGCGGGGTTGGCATTCTGCATCTGTGATGCCATCAGTATGTGGAGACCCCGGTCGACAAGGCCTGATCACCAGCAGTTGTCTCGCTGCCTGAAGTTTGGTGTCACGGAGTGAGCACGGCTTTTGGAGTCACAGGTGTGGGCTTGAATGGCAATTCTACCCTGAACCACCTGTGTGTCTTTGAACATGATGTGTCTTCAGTTTCCTTGTCTATGCAACGGGGTTAACAATACCCACTCTGCAGGCGTGTTATCAGAGTAAATGATGTACATATGCAAAAGCGTCTTGCCCAGGCTGTGGGACATCAGAAAAGAGGCTGGGGGAGAAGATCTGCCCACTGCCATTACATATGAGCCCCAGAAAGCCTTCTGTGCTTTGTGAACTTCCAGATAAAAGTGGATCTGTAAGAGGACAGGAGGGGCTGGGCTCTGGGCAGTCCATGGCTGTGGCTGTGTCGCCTGTGAGTAGAAGTGTTGTTAGGCAGAGTCCCGTGATAGTCAACACTTGCCAGGGGTCGGGAGATAGGCTTCCCTTCCTTTCTGGATTTGGACCACCAAGTAACTAGATCTCATTTTATCTCTCTTTTCTCTGCAAAAGATGGTGGTTGGGCCGGGATAGAGTGGCATGAAAATAGCCACCCCCTTCTCTCCACGGAATTGGTGAAACATCAACTGAGATAATAAACGTGAAAACACAATGAAATGAAAACATCTATTTAAATGCAAGAGGCTGTTATTTACAGTCTTAGGATGATACCTGCCCGGCTCGAGTTGTCTGCCTTTGGCACATTCCACAGAAGCTGTGGGGACTAAAAGAACTACAGAATGTGATGATTAAATTCAGAACTCGATCTGACCCAATCTGTTTTGGTTGGCGATCTCTCTGTGCAGTTGTGTAGTTTCAGACTGAGGACGCTTTATAGATGGACTGCGAGCCAGAAGTCTGGAGAGCTGGTGGCAGCTGTGCCTTCAGAGGGGGAGGCCTGGCCTTGGTGGGGTCTGGGGGCGGATTCCTTGTCAGTGTCAGAGGCTTTAGTGGCCATGCAATTGAACTGCCCCAACCAAAATCAACCTGGGACTGTGCAGGACAGAAGTGGAGAACTATACTCTGCGAGATGGAAGGGAACAAGACAGACGAGGAAAGACATGTTCACTGAAGACCATGGATTCATTCTTAAGCATCAACTCAACACATTTATTGATGTATCTTATGAGAAGGGCTAAGTTTAGGAGTTAAACATGTAGGCTTTGAAGTCAGGCAGATTTGAGTTCAAATCTTGGCTCTGGTTCGAGAGCCAGGGTAAGTTACTGTTCCTCTCTGTGCCTCAGTTTCCTCCTCTGTATGGAGATAATAAAGTCTCCACTTCCAATGATTATCGTGAGGATCAAATGAAACATACATGAGCGTTCAGTAAATGTTAGCTATTATTATTCCTATTAATATGTACATGATATTGCCTATCGCAGAGAGAGACGGAGAGAGAGAGAGAGACAGAACTGGGCAGCAGAGGGACAGTGAGTGGGGGGACCCCAGGCCAGTCCGAGAATCAGGGTGCTGGGGGCTGCACCTGCCCGGCAGGTCGCGGGTGGGCGGGGCTTCCGCGGCGCTCGCTGATTGGCCGGCCGCGCAGGCAGGTGCGGGATGCGCCTCCGGGTCCAGGCGGGCCCTTCGCAGCGCAGGTAGTTCAGCGCTCTCAGGTGGATTTCCTTAGCCAAGAGCGGATATTGATCGGCCCCTAAACTTCGCGCGGGGGCGGGCTCCAGCCACTTTCACTTCTGGCTGGGAATCAGCAATGAGACGGGGCTTCCCACAGGCCCCTTTAACGGACAAGACGTTGCTGGGGGTCGGCCACCCCCCCTTCCCTTCCTTACTCCCGGGTCCTCCCACCCCCACCATTTTTGGGGGGCATCCCTTCCCCCTTAGTTTCACCCCATTCTACTGCCAAATGCATTCTGATTTTTAAAGAGGCGTCCTCTAGGGTGAAATCCTGGCACAGGGAGGCCCCGTTTTTGACCTTTCTGGTTACCACTCTGTGGATGCTGCCGGTGTGGGCGGAAAGGCTCTCACACTCTCTCCTCCTTCTGTCCCTTTAAAAAAAAAAAAAAACACACACCTCCCCTCAAAAAAAAAAAGAGAGAGAAAAAGAGAGAGAGAGAGAAGAGAGGGAGGGAGAGAGAATTTGACATTATTGTATAATTTAAAATTGCACAGCCTAGAGCCCACAAAACCGAGCATGTAATTACACACTTACTAGAGGTAACAGCAGTGCTGATAATTATTCTTTACACAGGAGAGACCCTGCTGATATCCCACAGTCAGAAAGTGGGAACTACAATATCTTTAATACCATCCTCAGAGACCCTCATAAGCAGAAGAGAAGCGTGAGAGGCTCGAA
Source organism: Propithecus coquereli (assembly GCF_000956105.1). Classification (NCBI taxonomy): domain Eukaryota; kingdom Metazoa; phylum Chordata; class Mammalia; order Primates; family Indriidae; genus Propithecus; species Propithecus coquereli. The sequence continues at coordinate 6,916,420 of NW_012154062.1, forward strand.
GGGTCCACAGCAATATCTTCATCGCACCGGAATGTCAGGGGCTTTAGCACAACAGAAATCAATAGTTTCTAGTACATTTTTTGGTACAGTTTTTTTTTTTTTTTTTTTTTTAATGACCCGACCTGAGAAAGTACAGGGAAGGCAGACGTACGGAACAGTAGGAAACAAAACCGAAGGCCTGTCTGTTTAGACATGTCATGCGACGTCAGTTTATGAGAGACGCATTCTTCATCTGAGCCACGAAACCGTGCAGGTCGGAGCTCAATCCTGGCCCTGGAAATGCTTTTGGCCATAGGTAAAGCCTCTTCATTTAAATCACAAACTGGTCTTTCTCCCCACGTTCCCTGATTAAGGCAGCAGCTCCGCTTATTATTGGCTATAAATTTATGGAGTATTAATGTACGACACTTCTTTCCAGGCACTTGGCACTTTTCTGCTCTTTTCTCCCTATTGACAGAAAATGAGTTGGTTGCATTTAAAAAAAAAAAAGAAAAGACCAAGCATTAGTTGAAACACTGAGAAAATGTAAAGCAATAGCCAGTGAACACACAGTGAGGTAAAGGGTTTTTTGGGCTAAAAAAAAAAATATCAAAGTATAGTTTAATACTATACTTGTTTCAAAAGGAGATCATTTGGGTTTCTGTGTCTCTAGACTAGGCACAGAAGTCGTGGCAAATGATTACCTGTTTCTATTCCATAACCATAGCCAAATTCTTACGTAGTTTGGTCTTAAAAATGCTTCTTGGTTGTTTGCAGGTTGTGCTGATATTCTGATTTGACAACGTGCATTAATTCAGTTGGGCTAATAAACCGATTTAATTGGGCCCATTGTTCAGTAGAAACGGCAGCCAGTTTTTGCTTGAGGCTTCGGGGAAGGACACTCTGGTTGACTATTCGCCATGTGCCGGGCATAAACGGATAGATGCATTCGTGCACAGGAGTCACGTAAGACTCATAATCTGTGGGCTTTGTAGCGTCTTCCTATTGTAAAGATTGAAAACACCTGCGACTCAAACAGGTGAACCTGGCTAAGGTCACGTAGCTAATAAAGACGGGAGAGTTAAGACTCCACTCAAATCTATCGACTTTGTTTGGTGGGAGGGATGTATCATGTTGTTTCACTTTACAATTTGAAGGATAACAGCAGGCCAGTGAGTTTGAAGGGGCATGCAGCTCAGAGCAGGAAAGTCCTTGGAGATGCCTTTATAAAATGTCTTTCGGTGAAGACATCACAACAAATAAACAAAGAAACAAAGTGGCCAGAGGATCCTTGGGTAACTCGCCAGGGAAACAGATTTCTGGGGGAGGTAGCCGCCAGGCTAGTCTGCACCTGCAGCTCAAAGAAAGCAGCCGTTAAGTCTTGGGTGACTTAAAGAGAGGGAATGAGGGGACAGGCAGGTGTTTGCAATGGGTGGGCAAAAGAGAAAGACATTGGCGTGAGAAGCAGAAAGCTGAGGTCCAAGAATCAGCGGCGATGAGCAGAGTTGCGTCCACTGGAGGTCTTCAGGTTTCAGGTATGCGGGGCCACGCGGGACGTTTCAGCTGTTGTCTATTGTTTTTTGGTGTGATCTAGGTGGGGCGAGGGCCATGCGGCTCCTGACGCTGCTAATTTAAAGGAGCTGTATCAGCAGAATCAGGGTAAGGACCTACAGGTGTTAAAGGCCGTACCGACGGCAGCCACAGACCCTTTGCTCTGCGCTTCACTTGGTACCTGCTCTGGATGTGCTGCAGTTCCTGAGAAGGGTGTGCGGATCTGGGCTCGTGTTTGAGCCTGAAAAGGGAGAATCAACAGGACCATCTCTGAGCACATTGGTGAGGAAACCAGTCTTTTGGTTTGTATCTCTGTTTTTGCCCACATCAGCAACCCTGGCTCAATCTGACGACCCAAAACCCTGGGTGAAAACCTAGGATGCGACCCGTCTCATAGCTATATTCTGATGGGCTTTATGGGGCCCTGATACTACCAAAGGCTTCGAAGTAGTCTCGACTTATGGAGAAAGAAGGGAGCATGATACAGTGTGACAGCTGTCTGGGGACAGGGAGCTTTGTCCAGCATCCTCTCAACCCAAATGGTTGCTGTAGCTTACCCCCTCAGCTAAGCGTGCAGGCGTTGGAGGAGAAATACAAGAGGGAAGCCCGCTTGGGAAGGGAGGGAGTCTGTGTTGGGGCCTGGTCTGGGCCAGAGGTCTGGAGCACGGAAATGGAGCGAGGCAGGAAGCGTGACCCTTGCAAGCAGAACAGTTCTGATGCAGCTGCTCTCGAGGCCCGGGCTGTTTGGATCTTGTCTCTTGTGTACTTTCTGCCCAAATCGTCAGTGACCTCGGGAGCTGAGATGGCAGGAGTTAAAGAAGGGAGCAAGATGGGCCGGGCGCGGTGGCTCACGCCTGTAATCCTAGCACTCTGGGAGGCCGAGGCGGGCGGATTGTTTGAGCTCAGGAGTTCGACCCCGTCTCTACTAAAAATAGAAATAAATTAATCGGACAACTAAAAATACATAGAAAAAATTAGCCGGGCATGGTAGCACATGCCTGTAGTCCCAGCTACTCGGGAGGCGGAGGCAGAAGGATTGCTTGAGCCCAGGAGTTTGAGGTTGCTGCGAGCTAGGCTGACGCCATGGCACTCTAGCCCGGGCAACACAGTGAGACTCTGTCTCAAAAAAAAAAAAAAAAAAAAAAGAAGGAAGCAAGATGAATGCCTGTTGGAGACTCATGCCGGGAATTTCTTCAGGTCCTGGTGGGGGAGAGCTAATTGGAGACAAGGCCTTTTAGGAGCCCCAGTTTAGGCTACTGACTCATGCACACAAATCCTTTCTCTTACCCTGTCCATGAATATCATGAGAATTGGCAGATGGAGAGCACAGCCTTCGGAGTCAGATAGGCGTGGTTGTGGGTTCCAGCTGCGCTGTTTCTCAGCTGTGAAACTTTAGGCAGGTTAGTCACTCTGAGACTCAGTTTCTCTACCTGTAAAATGGGAATAAAACTCCCTCCTTCGGGGTTGCTATTAGGAAAGATAAAACACGTGTCACTACACTTAGCACCGTAACTGGTGTACATAGTAGAGATTCAATAACAGTTAGTTGCTTTCACCTCTTCTTTCTCCACCTGTTTCCCACTCTCCTTGCTTCCTTCTCCAAATTCCAAGCGTCAAACATTCAGGGGTAAGAATAGGACAAAGTGAAACGACACATCAGTGAAATATCGCTTGAGGGATGAGTCTCCACGTCAGAGAGCATCGAGGATGATTGAACTCCCAAAATGGAGTTTGCCTCATGGATGGGATCGATCAACCCCGCAGGCGTCCCTGTGGCAAGCCCATTTCACTTCTATACCCATCGTCCAACTGAAGCCGTCGTGAATGCGAGAGACGACGTAGGAATTGCGACCTACATTCAAAGAAATAAAACTGCCAGTGCCTCTTTTCCACCTCCAAGGTAGAGAAGGCATAGGGAGGGTAGGGCAGGAAGAGGGATTATCTTCGAATCACTCCCTCTTGGTGCTGCTGCCTTTCCAAAGCCAAAGGGGTGTGGGTGCCCAAGTCTTTAGGTCATCTGAGGCTGCAGGACGCTCATTCACCATAAAGTGAGGGAAGGGAGGATTATTAATAACCAGAATTGCCCTAGAGTGAAGGGCTCTCTCTCCACATTCGTATTGCAGAAAGATGAAGCTTCCCATGGTCCCCTTTTGGCCTTCTTGCGCTTTCCTGCGGTGGCCGGCAGGTTGGAGAACACTGTAAACACTTGACTTTGCTATGCCTTGGGTCTTTTATTCCTCTGTCCGCCTCCTGCCTCACAGACCCCCGAACCTAACCTTCCCTCCTTTGTGCAAATCTGTTTTCACCACAGGAGCACATGCTGTCTCTTCTAGCTCTAACACTACTTGCTAATTCAACGATTCATCTTTAATGAGGCCCCCTGCCAATGTTTAAATAGCATTCAGAACAAAGAAAAGACAATATTTCCAAACAGCTGCTTCGACTGCATCCTCGTGGCTTATCTTTCAGAAAATCAAGAAAAATAGAGCCATAGAGATGGAAAAAATACATGGTTATTATAGATAAAGGTACTACCTATATATCTGTAGATGGATATGGATAGAGATAAAATACCCACCTTTATGGTACCAGATATTTTAAATATAGGCATCCTAAAAAGTTTTGTTGGCCTCAGATGGTGCTCCTCTAGGAAGGCTTTTTTTTCTACATGGTTTTATTGGTTCTTTTTCAAAATCGTTTGGGAAACGTAGTAGTGGAAAGAGCAAGGAATATGGAGTTAGATAAAGATAGGCCACCTTATAGCTCTGTCATTTACTACCTGTGTAAGTGGGTAGATCACTTAAGCTCTCTGCCCATGTGTCATTTTATTGGTAAGATGGAGATAATACTATCGTCCTTCCTGGAGATATAGCAGTATGACTAGTACAATGTTTGGCAAATAGTAGGCCTACAATCATTTCTTTTTTTAAAAAAAATTCAGGACCTTCTAAAACCATGAATTGGGGGCAGAGTCTGAAGCACTCTGTGTCTATATTTAGAGAAGTGCTGCTCTGGGGACCCCCAGCCAATAAGAAGCCTTCATGTTAGCCACCCCTGCAATGGGTCCCTGCTGTCCCATGTCATGGCCATTCTTTGGGGAAGAAAGTAGAGGATGGAGCATTATGTAGAGAAGGTTCTTCGTAAAAGTTCACACTTGCCTTTTATTATTTTTAAGAAAGAAGATTGGAAAGAACTGAGACTAGAAAAACAATAACAAAACCCAAGGAAATTGGAAGGAAGGAATGAATGTGTTTGAATAAGGGAATAAACTCTAAAACAGAAAGATGATAGAATTGATTTAAAACCATCCAAGAGATGGTTCTTTGAAAGGCGGAGAAAGGCAAACCTTGGAAAAAATTGAATTAAAAAAAAAATTCAACATTAGGCCCAAGCTAGGACATAGAAACACAAATAAAGAACATCTTTAATTATTAGTGGAGGAAGAGACCAGGAAGGGAAAGGGAGGAAGTGGGAGAGAGGAGGAAGCCAGATCCTTGTCCTTCCTGCTGCCCACCTGGCTGTCAAGTTCTTCCTTGAATCCACCCGATGCTTTATTTTCCTTTTTTGCTTTAGCCATTTTGAAGCAGATTTCTACTATGTACTTGCAGTTATAATAAGTGAGCATTACTAACATAATTGTGAAAATATTAATTGCAAGTTACAAAGTAGTTAGTTTAGCATGACCCTATTTGTGTCAAGGAAAAGTATGTGTAAATGTCTATAAAATAGAGCTTGGGAGGATATACCTTAAAAATGATAATAGTTGTTTCAATAATGGGATTATGAATGCAATTTATTTTCTGCTTTTTGCTTATGTAATTGTGTGAGTTAACAGGAAAAGATAACCTTCAGCAGTGGTTTGTATAGTTTAGAGTCAGACAATCTGATTAGGTAGATATCTCGGGTATCTCCTTGGCCCTTGAAAGGGGGGTGCCCGGAGCAATGAGGTCGCAACGGCAGGAGGGCGGCTCTGCTGTAGGAAGGGCCGGTGTGCTGCTGGGTGGAGACCAGTGGGCGATGTAATTGGGGTGAGAGGTTAGAAGGGTTAAGGGGCAGGAAGGAGGATCTACGCAGGGGAATCTAGAGTTCACCAAGAAATCCTGCTACAACATGGGATCTTTCAGTCTGATGGCCAAGAAGCAGGGGAGGCCTACAGAGTTGTTGTAATCAGGCATCATGTGGTTGCAAGGAACAAAAATTCCTTCAAGCTTAGAGTTTATTTTAAAAAGCCTTTATAAAAGGATACGGGGATGTCTCACTGACCCCCACCTGTATAATGCAGCTTCTCTCCCTGTCTCTGGGTCTGTGTGGCCTCTCCTCACTTCTCTGCTCTTCTGTCTGCAGCTCGGCTGCCTCTGAACTCCAGGTCTCCCTCCCTGATGAAACGGGGAGAGCCGGCCTCTCCCATTCTGCACGTCCGTCCATTGCACGTTCCACTGGGTTGCAGTTTTCTGTGTGTGTGTTTTGCATCTCAGTGAGCGCCTGGATGGTAGAAATGGACTTTTTCCTTTCTCTTCTGTCCATCCCCAGAAAGCTGCTCGAAAGATAAACATTTGTTTTGAGTAACAAATGTGACCACGTGAGTGAGAGCACTTTATAAACCGAAGTTCTCCGTAATCACAAGACAGTACCGTGTTTATTCGAGGCAGCCTTTCTTGCGTGCTCCCCCCATACATTACTCCTAGTGTGATACTCAGGCAGGCCGGTAGTGAGCCAACATTAATGTTACTGATTCATCCCCTGGCTCAGAAATCGGACAGGATGAGACAGGTAGAAGTGCCTGTCCCCACACCTGGCACATAGTAGCTGCTTAAACCTTGTTAAATCCCTGTAGAAGGGCCAGCAGGAAGATGCAGAGAAACAAATCGGATGTTCACAGTGTCTTCCTGCGGCCCTGGAGGTGTCTTAGGAGGAGACTTCCAGCCGCTTGACCTCAGTTGGGCCACGGTCCTTTAAGGAGTCTTAATACCCACATCAGGCTTCGTCATATGATTTCCTTGTATTTATTTGACTTTTTTCATCTTCTCCCATGATCTCTCTTTTTTTTTTTTAATGTCTGGAAACTGCAGCTATACATACCCCTCTTTGATGCTTAACCTTCCACCGGGTATGGTTCATATTCAGTACTTTCCTATGCTGTCTTACAACCCGATTGCTCTTCTCCCTAGGCTGTTCCTAGATGAGTCTACCGTGCTTGTTTTTATCCCAAATTGCTTTATTTTGGATAGATTAAGTCATGTAATAAGACCTTGATCTTTCTAGAAGTAGGCTTAGGTGGAAATAAATCTCCATTGGAATAGCTATTCCACCATAGCCTTGCTCTTCCTGAATGTCAGCTTCCACCTTTAGGAAACTGTTTCCCATAATTTCCTTCAGTGGGAAATGTCCCACTGAAGGAAATTCAACAGGTATTTGTTGAACATTCACATATGTCAGGTTGCTGGTGTTGCTTGCTTATTGGTTTGTTTCAAGCTCACTAAACCAGTGTCCCTGTATTCGGGAACTCAGAGCACAGAGGAAAGACAAACAAACAACTCTATAATTTGTTTCGCGTCAGCTGTGGCAGATGTAGTAGGTAGCTGACTTGAAGGACACTTTGCCTTTCTCTGAGATAGAGTCTGGAAAGCTCCAGACGAACCTTCCAAATTCCCTACAGCTAGAAGTGACCATGTTCTGGCTACAGGTGTGGCCAGTGAACCATCCCAGAAGCAACGCCCTGTACTCTCTCTTCCTCCTGCCTGGACCAAGTGTGGGGCCCGAGGGCAGCAGCCCTATCGGAAGCTGGCAGAGAAGAGAGCAGAGAGCTTGGCTCCTTGATGGTGCCAGCCCTGGCCTGCTGTGTTCAGGTATTGTTTTGTGGAACAAATAAACTCCTTACCCGATGGCTCTACACACACTACCTGAGTCACATAGCTGACTCTAATAAGAAGGGACAAACGCTACACTATCACAGAGCTGTGGACCGAGTGCAGGAAACGGCTAAGGAGGAATGACTAGCTCCTGCGGGTGGGAGCGTGGGGTTGGAGAAAGCTTTGCAAAGGGCTTGATGTTTACCTTGGGATGTGAAGGATAGGAAAAGGATTTTTTTTTCCCCAGACAGAGAAGAGATAAATTCTAGGTAGAGTAGACAATGCATCCAAATACATGTAGGTGGCATGTTTGGGGAACACAGAGGAGTGAGGAAGGGACGTGAGAGTCTCTGAACATGAAGCTGGACAGAGATATTTGGACCAGAGTTCAAGGAAATGGAGAAACTTTGAAAGTTATTTTATAGGTGAGTGGTAAGAAAACTAGACATTGTATTACGCCAGGGAAGAGGAAAGTACCGGGTGCCTGGCAGCACTACTCTCTTTAAATTCATAGATTAATCATCTTACAACAAGCCTCTGTGGTAGATATTATACTCCTGTTCTATAGCTGAATAGAGAAGGACCAGTCAGGGGGCTCAGAGAATAATCCACACCAGAGATATTGGGGGCTCGGGCAGGGCAGGAGCAGTGAGAATGGAGAGGAGGACACGGACGAGGAAGAGGTGTCGGGAACAGAGCCAATGACAGGTGGGATCAGCAGGGTGCACGGATGCAGTAGTGAGGAAAGTCCAAGATGGGCACGAGAAAACTTTCAGTGACAGAAGCAGCAGGACAGAGAGGTGTTGTGGCTGTAACCAGGAGGACTTGAACAGAACTGTAGGACATGGGATAGATCAGATTATGGGGTGATGATCCCCAATGTCAGATGTTGCAGGTGATCAAGGGGAAGCAGGACAGAAACTTAATGACGAGGTGGTACAACCTTTAAAGGACACTTTTCACTAAGCGGGGGCAGAAGCCAGTAAAAGTGCATGGAGAGTGGATGGAAGACATGAGACCGGGCGTAGGCATGGTCTCGTTTTCAGGAAGTTTGATGGTCCACAAAGGAGAAGTTGTGTGGAAAGTTAAGTGCACATGTGTGTGTCTACGTGTGTGCATGAGGTGGGTAAAGTCCGAAGAAAGGTCCTCTGAGGCACAGGAGTCTTGAGTTTGTTGAGAAGTTGAAGGAGTGGACGGTGCACAGAGGGGAAGAGCCTTAGGTACAGGAGGATAGGGAGGGGCATTATTCTCTCCATTTGTGGAGAATCTTATAGTTTATATGGTGCTTTTGTATTCAGTATTTCATATGGGGGTAGACAGGGACATCATCCATTTGATAGATGGGTAAACTGAGGCTCAGAGATCGAGTGACTTTACTACAGACGAAGAACTAGGGTATGAACTCAGGACACCTGAAGCTGGTTATGTTTTGTTTTTTTAGTTTCCGTTTTCATTCTTTGCCTTCCGTGCATTAGACTTGAAAGAGTTCTAAAGAGGAACCCATTTTTGTGTGGAGAAACTCTCATGTTCATTGCCTGCTTTATGTCATCCTCCACGAAAACCCCTGGGGTGGGGGCAAAGTCAGCATTTTTCTCGTTCCGTGGATGAGCAGGCTGATGAGACCCGGTGACTTCCACAATGCCACATGGCTAAGAAGTGGTTGAGAAGAGCCTCCATCTCTGGTCTCCCAACTCCTAGTCCAGCCCTCTTCCTCCTGCACTTGGGGTGGGAAGAAAGCCTCTGTGTGCTGGGGCAGACAAATGGTGCTGCTGCCCATGTTTCTGAGTTTCTGCTCTTTCCTGGAGCACGGAGGAGTGTATGTGCTATACTTTTGGATGAGGCATGGCCATATGGCTTGCTTTGGACCAGGCAACCTGAGCTGATGTGCACATTCTCTCTTCCATTGCCTGGGCTGTCTAGGAAGGGACAGGGCCACGAGATGGAAGCTGCCAGAATGTTACGTCAACACCAAGCTAGCTGCCTGGAAAGTCGTCTAAACCCAGAGCAGACTTTGAGTGGAAGAGAAATAAACTTAAGTGCCCAATACTTGGAGACTGTTACAGCAGCACGATCTCATCTATACAGTTGACATCCAACAAAATCTTCCCAACGGGGCAAAAGAAAAATCCCAGTGTCTCCTAGATAGCTCTGTACAAAAGAGGCAAAAGCATGTTCCCAGAATAACTACGAAACAAACATCACTAAGCAGTTAAAATGCCATCAGGACGTTTTGTTTAAGGCTCTATTGGATGGTGAGTTTTTATGATGAGGTTCAGTTGCGGGCTTGAGGAGAAATTGTTTTTACAGATGTTCAGGGTGTGTTATGAGGAAATGGCCTTTTACAGGGGTTCAGATTGATGGGATCTCCAGGGACCCCCGATTACATGCACAGAGGAAGTAGGGAGGGGTCTGAAGAGACACAAAAGGACACCGTGGAGTCGGAGGAAGACCATGAAAGGGGGCAGCTGAGGCGATGAAATGGAACAAGATCTGGAGTCACATGGACTTGGGTTTGAGTCCTGGCCATGCTGTTCATTAGCCAAATCACTTAACCTCTCTGAGTCTTAAGGTGGTGGTCTATAATGTGGGACTAGTGATGGCCTCACAGAGTTGTAGTGAATGTAGGTAGACTAATAAGGCACAATTTTTATCATTACTTTTGTTGTTAATACCGTTGTCCCCTCAGTATCTTCAGGGAATTGGTTCCAAGACCTCCCTGGGACTATAGTCTGAGGACACTCAAGTCCCTTATGTAAAACGACATAGGATTTGCATAGAACCTACACACATCTTCTCATGCACTTTAAGGCATCTCTAGATTACTTATAATACCTAATACAACATAAGTGCTGTGTAAATTGCTATACTGTTATTGGTTTTTATTGGTATTATTTTTTATTGTGATATTGTTACTTTTAATTTTTTTCTCCTAAATATTTTCTATCTGAGGTTGGTTGTATCCTTGGGATGTGGAACCTGGGGCTATGGAGGGCTGCCTGTACCTTACCATGGGGACCGAGGGTCTCATTCTTTACTTTTTCTCCCAAAACTTCACTGGTTCAGGGAAGGTGGTTGCTATGAATTGAATTTTGTGTCCTCAAAATCCCTGTGTCGAAGCCATACCCTCCCAGTGTGATGGTATCTGGAGGTGGGGCCTTTGGGAGATCATTAGGTTTAGATGAGGTCGTGAGGGTGGGGCCCTCATGAGGGGATTAGTGTCCTTATAAGAAGAGACACCAGGAAGCTTGTGGTTTCTCTGACAGGTGAAGATAGAGCAGGTAGCCATCTGAAAGCAGGAAAGAGAGCCCTCACCCGAGCCCAACCGTGGTGGCATCTCAGCCTTCCAGCCTCCAGAGCTGCGAGAAATGAGTGTCTGTTGTTTAAGCACCTGGTCCATGGTGTTTTGTTATGGCAGCCCCAGCTAATCCAGGGGTGCCCTCTTTTTAGAAGTTATATTTGAGTCTTAAATGCTGAGAATAGCCAGGGTGAGTTGGGGAGAGAGGAGCTGATTGCTGGCTGCTTAGAGTGGCTCCCAGGTAGTGGTTCTCAGCTGGGAGACTAAGAGGCCTTTCAGCTATGGGCCTTCTGCGTTGTCCAGCCTCGCGTGCCGGGAAAGTTGATCTCGGGCAGGATCCTAGTCAGTCCTAAGTAGAACTCAGTGGGCTGAGCCTCCTGTCTGACATAGCTCTTGAGAACCTCAGCAGAACGCTGGGCACCGGAGGGACAAAGGGAACCCCCTAACTGTCCCCAAGGGAAAGTTTGGTGGGTTCCCCTTCCCAGAGCTCCCACCCTGTACCCCATCATCTCAAATATTTTTCTCTCCTGGTTGAAAGATTGTCCAGTTTTAAAAGAAGGCATTGGAATCTTTAACACAGTTCCCAAACTTTCTTTATTCACATACAATCTTCATGTTTATTTGTTGCCATATCTCTGAAATACCTATCCTAATATTAATATTTACTTCATAATCCCTTAAAATTGACTCATTTGACTTAAACACCTACTTTAGTTTGATGCTAGGCATCATAGAGACAAAACCAAAGTCTTTGTATGTATTTTTTCTGACACACGTTCCAACCAATATGTAAGTCTTCAAATTTTTAGGGGATGTTCCCACGTGTCCTACCTCACGTCATCTCGCAGACCCTTAGTAGAACGTGGACCCCCTTTTGGGATACTCACTTCAGAGGCTGAGGGAAGCAGGGGGCGTCTTGCAGATGGGTGGGGGACAAGGGCATTTGCATAGAGCAGCGGTGTTCTCCCAGCGCCAGCCCCATGGGTGGCCTCCATCTTGGTTTCGGCTTCGTCTCGGCCCCACCATCTGCTCTGAATGAGCAGCCTTTTGTGAGAAGCCGCGGGCGGATAAGCCTGGCTGAGTGGCTGGAGCTGTGCCCAGAGCGCCCAGATGTACACTTGCCCCAAAAGAGGGGGCACAGCTGGGGTTCACTGTCTCCCCGGAGGTTTGGTTGTTCTGGAGAAGCTCAGCTCTGCCTCCCACTTTCCTGCAGTGCGTTCTGCTCGCCTTGGCGGTGGGGGAGCGGCCCCAGAGCGGCAGTGAGCGCTCCCTTACCGCCGTCTGCCTGCCATTTGCTGCCACTGGGGACCTGTGATCGCTTCCATGGAAACAGAACCATGGATTGTTTTTCCAGAAAATGTCTCAATCTAATTTGTGTAGAGCTGGTGTGTGTGTGTGAGTGAGTGTGTGTGAGAGAGAGAGAGAGAGAGAGAGAGAGAGTGTGTCACGGAAGGAGGGGTGAGAAGTGGGAAGAGGGAATTTGCATCAAACCTCCAATTCTCCTTGATTCCCGGGAGTTGATTATTTCAGGTGAGTGTTGAGCATCCTGGAGACCGTGCCCGATTAAGGGGTTGTGTTAGGAAGCAGTGGCCATTCTGTTTGGCTGGGTTGCTCTGAAAGATTTGAATTCTGCCTTGGTCTAGAAAGTTCTCCTTCCCGTGAAGTCTCCCTGAAAGGATGGAGGTGCATGAGGTAGGTGAAGGTCAGCCATGGAAGAGCATTCCAGCTTAGCATGTCCCCCAAACCCTGACACGGACTCCAGTAACTGTGTCCCCTCCAGTCTTTCCTGTATCAGACAGGCAACATAGCCTCAACAATAAATAAGTTGTGTGAACTCCTCTATTTTCCTTTCAACTTCCAGTGTAAGTCTTAAATTTTACATCTTCCATGGAACAACAGGTCAGACTCTCAGCACAAGGGAGCCAAAGAGACAGAGAGCTAAGTGCTTCAGTGGGGTTGACCTATGTTGCCTGCCAGGGCCTTGCTGACCCAAGAAAAAGAGAGAGAGTGTGTCTAATGTGGGGAGACCGTGGCCAGAGCTGCTCAGAGCAAGCCAGGGATTCCTTCCACTCTGGCTTGGAGGAGGGAAGTGAGAGAAGAAAAGATGAACAGACCTTGAACCTGGGGTATCTCACATCCCTGCCACGTGGGCATTAAGGTACAACACTCATGTGCCCTGTGACCTTTTGTTCCATTAGATGCTCCACCCAGTAGAACGGTGGCCCCATAGAATGTGGAATTTAAACAATCCAGACCAGAATTTGTCCTCCTTGGAGATGGGATGCCTTGCCTCCTCCACAGGGAGGAGGAAATGGAGAAAGGACAGAAAGATCTTAAGCAGCCTTCTCTCTACCCCCTCGGGGAATAGAGATACAAAACTTCTACTGTAGAGTATTTTGGCCTCTTCCTAGTGTCTGTTTCTTCTTTCCTCTTTGGGCAATGACTTTGGGTTTGACCAGTAGGTAAAGGTTAGTCGTGTTACATCTGGGTCTCCAGGGGTGCTAACAGGAATAACTCCAGTTGTCTAGAACGAGATGCCTGGAACCTTCCCCATGGCCCTTGTTTTACATTTAGAACAGCACAGCACACATCCATGATCTAAAGTCATTTTAGTTGGTTGGGAGTCTCAGTCTACAGTTCTATGTCACCTATTGAAGACTGGAACCTCCTATCAAGTCTTCTGCAGGAGTCTACACTCTTAATGACATGCCAAGCCAGTGGACATGACTTGGGGTCTTGGCCCAAGGCAGGCAAGCAAATAATTGTTGAATGACTGATAGTTATATTTCCTTATTATTATACCCTAGGGTTAGAATTCCTTTTGGAATTAAAAATTGAATGACAACTTTATAGTGCCAATGCTTTTCATTCTGGATTATCACAATAGCCTCAAAGAGGAATAAATAATGAGTGGTCTCCACGCCATCTAACATATTCAGTTTACTCTTTCTCCTTTCCACACCTTTGTTCTGGCCGCGCTCGTCACTCGGCATGTTCTCCCTCCTCTTCACTCTTCAAGCCATGTTTTCTTTCCAGGGTTCCCTCAACACCATCAGGTACTATGTCTTCCTGGCTACTCAGGTCCTGGCTGATTTCTCTCTGATCACAACCATACAGTTCTTGCCTTCTGCTCTACCCTCTTTGGCACTTAACATCTGCCAGATTATGTCACCTTTTTGCCCTGTGAGTTTTGCTTTCCTAACTAGATCCTACATAGGGACCGTGTATGTAGAACTGTTGTTCTTTGTATCTTCTTCATGTTTCTTTTTTTTTTTTTTTTTTTTTTTGAGACAGTCTCACTCTGTTGCCCAGGCTAGAGTGAGTGCCGTGGCGTCAGCCTAGCTCACGGCAACCTCAAACTCCTAGACTCAGGTGATCCTTCTGTCTCAGCCTCCCGAGTAGCTGGGACTACAGGCACGCACCACCATGCCCGGCTTATTTTTTTTATATATAGTTGTTTTGGCTAATTTCTTTCTATTTTTAGTAGAGACGGGGTCTCGCTCTTGCTCAGGCTGGTCTCGAACTCCTGAGCTCAAATGATCCGCCCGCCTCGGCCTCCCAGAGTGCTAGGATTACAGGCGTGAGCCACTGCGCCCTGCCCTTCTTCATGTTTTAGATGAGTACTTTCCATAGAGTGGAGCTCAATTCATATTTCAGATTTGAATAATTAATCCTGGGTAATTTCCTCCCGAGTAAAATGGGGGTAATACTAAAACCTCCTTCCAGGGGGTACTGTGAGGACCAGATAAGATGCTGTTGTAAAGCCCCTACCCCTTGGCACACAGTAGGTCTTAAATATTAATAGGTGTTATTTCCTTTCCTGTCCTTCCTGGCAAGGAGTCCAGCTCAAGTCATTCTTTAACTCCCATGGGAGAAGGAAATGTCATTCCCTTCCTTGTTTTGCTGTGGTTTTGGGGGCCTAAAAAGAACCGCACTTGATTTCACGATCTCTATATGTTGAATTTCCTGTTTTTTCCGAGCTGCAGTTCTTCAGATTCTATTTGTGCCTCCCCCAGCCCCCAGCACTGCATGGCATGCATTGACTTCTGAAATTTAACACATTTCAGTTTGGTTTCAAGAATTTCTGCGTATCCTCCCGCACGTCTCTGGAGACCTATGGGATGGCTTCGAGCCCCAGATTGCAGCTCTCACCGATTTGCATCAACCATCTTTCAACCCTGGCTCCACCGAGCTGCCTGCTTCTGTGGTGTCTGCACTCCCCATTGGCACTGCCCGCCTGGCGCTCACACAGGCTGGTCTGACACTTGCTGCTGAGGGTGGGGAGGAGACCCAGGCAGGCTTCCAGTTCTTTCAGGAGCTGGGTGCTGTCTGCAGCCAGCAAACCGTGAAGCCCTGTTCTGAAGGCTTCAGAGGACCCCAGCATGGCAGGGTGAGGCACTGAGCCACGGGAAGTGTATGAGCAAAGAGCCCTGCAGAAAGTAAATTAGCTCCTTGCATTGTGTCCTGCTGATATAATCTCTTGATTTCCCCCCCACCCCTCCACTCTTCAAGTACCACTTAAGTCCCTGTGCTTGCCTCCTCACAAACAATGGAGCCCAATGTTCATTTGTTTGCTTGGAACCAGTGGGCTTATCCCCCTCTCCCTTCCAAAGGCTTGAAGTGCTCAGCTGTCCTCTTTCCAGAAGCCTGCTCCCCTTGGCTTTAGTGTCTTCTGTGCTTAATTGCAAATTATTGATTTGAAGGGAATTAATTTTTAGCCCTTGCCAGATTCAGTCGCTCCTGGGTTAGACGCCTCTGCAGGGACACCCTGGGGATCCCAGCTGGGGATGGGGGAGGGAGCTCGCCATTATCAGGAGCTGTGCTGGGCGGAAGGCCACTTACGTCTATGCACAGACTGCTCAGATGCCAGGGCCGGGACCGTCCAGCCCAGCGTTCTGTTTTACCAGTGAGGACACTGAGGCCCAGAGATGACCAAAGCTTCTACAGCCAGAGAGAGAGGAGCTCTTGCTTCCCGGGAGGGGCACTTCTGCAGTCCGTGACATATATACACTCATTTAATCCTCAGGAAAAACCTAAGAGGTGGGGGTCTTGCTCCAGTGCAGGGTCTGACTTAGGAGATCTGGGATGATACTTGAGATTTTGCATTTCTTACACACACCCTCTGGGGGATGCCACCGAAGACCACACTTTGTAAAGCAAAGATCTAAGCTACAGTGCTGGGTCCTAACCTTGTCAGCACGTTGGACTTACTTCGGGGTTTAAAAAATTGCTGCTGTTTGGGGCCCATCCCCAGAAATTCTGATACAATTTTTGTAGAGCGCCCTGGCCAATGGGAAGTTTAAAACCCTCCCAGGTGGTTCTTACGTTCAGGAACCTCTGTCTCATTAGGGATACGTTCTTTCTGGGCTCCTTGAGCCTATTCCTAAGTTGTGCACAACTGTGCGTCATTTGCATAGAGGTGTGCTCATGCATAGCCACAGGTCATGCGTTTCATGGCGTCAGAGACCTTAGAACCGAAGGAGTAAAATAAGAACTACAACAACATAATTTTTTTCCGAGTACCTATTTTATTATTTAAAATAAAATTATTTTTATTCCTGGCACTTTGCATGCACTCCCTTGCTTACATATCGCATGACCCCTGCAAGGCAGGCGAGACTCTGACCCCTAGGGAAGGGCGGCTGATTCTGGTTCCCAGTGCTCAAAGTCTGGTTGGGCACCATCGCGTCCACTTTGTTCATGACGCATCTGAGACTTAAAAACCATCGTTGCCATGTGCCGTGTGGGGCCATCGCCAGCCCAGGCTGGTGAGGACGTGCTGGGTTTGCTTTGTGATTCGTAAGGTGGGGCTTCTAAGAGAGCAGGCTGAGTGAGGTGCACAGGGGCTGAGATGACAAGGACCAGAGGAATAAGCTGTGACGTAGAAAGCAGGAGTGCAGTGGGCACGTCACGGGTAGTTTCATTGATCCAGTTCGTGGGGGTGAGTTCCGCAGTCATGAACTCAGCTGTGCAAAGTAGAACCTTTTTCTCTGCAATTGAGCTGGACCGAGCTCTTCAGCTCTCTCATGTCCATAGCAAACATCTTGCCTACTTTCAGATAAGTGCAGCCACTTCCAGCCTTTTCCCTCAGTGTCTTTGGTGTAAATACTCACTTGATCGAGCCTCCTTCCCCTCCCCTCTCCTTCTCTTGTGCAAAAGTGAGCTTGAGTGGTCAGCAGATTTATTGTCCGGGCGGCGTGTGTGTGTATGTTTGTGTTCTGTCGCCTGCATGGCTTGGTCCTATGCTGTGTCCCCTGAAGTCTCCTACCTCCAGCCCTTAGTGATCCCTGCAAGTGTCTCTCCATCATTCCTCTCTCATCAGTGAAGTTCTACGCGTCCTCCAGCCAGTTCAAACAGAGGTGGCATTTCCCACCTGCAGGGTTCTGCCATGAGTCCTTTACACACATGAACTTATTCCTTCCTCATGGAAAACCTAAGAGGTGGGTATTATCATCATTCCCATTTTGCAGATGAGGACACTGAGGCACAAAAAAAGGGCAAATAGCTTGTCCAAGGTCATATGGTAGAGCCATGATTCAATGTATCACCTGGCTCCAGGACCCACACGCTTACCGGTCTGCCTCCATTTGACATCCCAGCTGTCCAGGGGGACTACTGCACTGGTGAAAACTAGTGAAAGGATTGGATTGAAGAGTGCAGAACCAGCTTATGTGGTCTGGAGGCCACACGAGGCCCTCCAGATCCCCAAGTGTGGCCCCTCGACTGAATCCAAACTTCACAGAACAAATCCCTTTATTAACCATCTCAGATGATTTCTTAATACCTTTCCACTCTGACTTTGTCTCTTAACATCGTGGGGGCCTATTGCACCATAGGTAGGTCTTTTGACATCCGTGATTTTCCACTGATGCTGTGTCTCCTCATTTCTTACACCACTGGGGCAGTGGATCCAGTCAGCAGACACGTGCTCGTCTTCCCCTTATTACAGTGCTTTTTAAAAACATTTATTTATTTATAGAGACTGGGTCTTGCTCTGTTGCCCATACTGGAGTGCAGTATGATCAGATCTCACTGTAGCCTCCAACTCCTAGACTCAAGCGATCCTCCTGCCTTAGCCTCCAGAGTCCCTGGGACTACAGACATGTGCCCCAGCTGGGCCTTATTGCATCTTCTAAGGGGACGGAATAGCTTATTCGCCCTTGTAGATCTCTAATGCCTGATGTGTTATGGCTGTTCAGCAAATCTTAAGGCACTTGAATGGCACCGAGTGGATCAGTAGGACAAAGACTAAGTTTCCTTGATGGAAGGAAAGGGAGAAAGAGGAGAACTGGGAGAGAGGTGGCAGGCTACCCAGAAGGCAGTGCTATCCTTAAATTTGATTCTTATTAACCTTTGGACCTATGGTAGTTTGGAAGCAGATTGCCGTGACAGCGTATTTCAGATTTCTTTGTGACAGCAATGGCAAGAGCTCCCTAAGCCAGCCTGCTACTTGCACCCTGATCCATCCCTTTCAGCTTCCCAAAGCAAGTAGGAGAGGCTCTGTCCCATCACTCCCTGAGCGAGGGGGCGGTTCATCTTACAGAGTCTTCTCCTCCTCCCCAGCCCTCTTTGCCACAATTAACACCTCGGGGAGGGAATTTAAAATCAAGTGCTTCTTTTTCAATTACCACTTAGAATACTGTGTAATAAAACACCACCGCGAGCCTGCTTGCTCTTTTTGAAAGTCTAATTAATTCGTTTGCGGAGGTTGGATCTTGCCTGGCACTATGTCACTTGCTCATTTAAAAAGGTGCTAAGGCTTGGAATCCGTGGGCTACCACTCGAACAAATCCATTCTCGTGTCCCGTGTTTAGAGGCTGACGGAGGAGCCATGTAGGCTGAGATGGCCTGGAAGCCCGGGAACAACACATGTGTCCTCTGACCCCATAGGAGAGCCTGCTTTTGGCTTCACCAACTTCACTCTGTCCCTTGGGGGGCAAGAGTCCTGGTCTAGGCCAGGCCTGGTCACTAAATGGCTGTGAGACCCTTAGCTGTCACTACACTTTGGCCTCTGAGCCTCTGTTTCTTTGCCTGTAAAATCTTCCCACCTAACTAATATTCTAAGCCAGACCTGTCTCCAGTTATCAATCTGTTTCCTGAAGGTACTGTTGTTTTCAGCTGATTAACCAGAAACCAGTTGGAATCGTTGCGTTTCATTTATTGCGTGCCTGCTTGACAAATTTTTGGTGCAAGAATATGTAGGGATAAAGGTTAAAAGAGATCAATTGGCTCACAAAATTGAGTCTCCCCTCCCTTCTGAATACTTTGTATATATTAACAAAATTTTAACCCAGAACTTCTTATCCAGTTGGGATTCTTATAAGGGTTGGATTAGTTTAACCTGGCCCTCCTATTGCAATAGGAAACGAATATGTAGATTATAGATTAATGCTTTATAATATCATCTCATTAAAATTTTTCCCACATGGCTGAACAGGCTGGATGTTTCTTTTCCAGGGCACAGGATGTCATGGCCACGTGCTGAGGCTCGCGGAGCTGGCTAGCAGAGCATCTGGAGTAGGCGCTGGCTGGCCCAGGCCTGAACATGGGGCCACGTGTGAGGAAGAGAAGCCAGGAGCCCAAGGGAGTGGATCTGGGTGGGAAGGAGCCCAGGTGCAGGGCAGGTCTGGAGACTGGCAAGACGCAGTAAAGGTGGAACAAACCGTAGGACAGAGGCATGGCGGGCAAACAGGAGCAGCGAACAAGGCCCCAAAGGCCGGACAAAGTGTGGGATGCAACAGGAGAAAGAAGAGGAGTCTGAGCGTGTCTGTGTTTGCCAGAGGCCAGACCAACAGCCGCCTAGCAGGTGAGTCCTGTTTCAGGACTTTCAGTCGTTCTTTGACCTCCTGTTGCTCTAGGTGCACCAAATGTGGCTGTGGACACCTTCCTGTCAACATCTTTTGCTGTCTATGCCTTGAGAAGAACAATTGATCGGAGCCTGTCTGTGTCTGTTGGTCCCATTTGAATTGGTTGATTGGTTGAGGCAAGATGCAGTGGGTCCTTAGCACTCTTCGGGAGCACATTACAGATAGGTTTGCTCCCTGGTTCCAAGTTCTACCCGCTATTAGGGATGCTGAGACACTGGCAGCCTTGGTACTTGCTGTACTGGGGACAGAGTGGGCTGGACTGGCTACTGTCTGCGAGTGAATTAAGGACTTTGCTGGCCTCTTGACCTAGAGAGGCAAGGCACCTCCACCACTATCCCACAAAGGAAGAATGTTGGAATGCTGATAAGCTTGGGTTACCCCAGTATTAGTGTTGGGCAAGATTATTGTGTAAAGGACATTAGGAGGAGGAGTATAAGCTTTCTAGGGCAAATGATGCCCCCGCTCACTTCCTACCTCCTTTCATTGTCTTGGAATTAACATTTTTAATCTAGGGGTAAGGAAGTGTAGATACCAGAAATGTAGCCATTTCAGAAAACTTTCAGCTTCTCTCCCACTGAGATATGTGGCTCACAGAGTGGGGTCCTCATACTCTGCTTCTAAAGAGAATAGGGTTAGGTAGCCGCACTCTTGCAGTCAAGAATCCTTGTAGCAGTTAGGCAGCATGTGACCTAACTCAGTTTTCCAGGGCTGGGGTTCTGTACTGGAGTTCGAAGCCAGATCTCCAGTCAAAAGCGTTCATTTGTCAGGCTGTATTCTCTGTTCACGTATCTTGTGACCATTTCAAAGTGCTGAGAGTGATAAGACAGGCTTTGGGGGTTCAGAACCATGAGTCTTGGACAAATACTCTCCTTCCATCCCAATGTGACTTACCAATGTGTACGAATAATATTATAATATCTGGGACTATTAAACAATTATTTTTAATTCCCTCCAAGTCAATTTATTCCCTCAGCCACTTTACCATTAAAAAGATATCACTAGGGAAAGTGGACTGCTGAAAATAGAATCAAATTCCTGGCCTTTTTCATGCAAGATAAACTCTTAGAAAATCAGGATAGCCTTGAAAGCTAAGGTTTTTTTTCATTATAAGAGGTTTTTTCCCCCCCTCCTTTTTTGTTGTTTTTTTTAAGAGAAATAAAAGTTTTTGTATCCAAACAAAATAGAAACCCAAAAGCACTCAGTGTAAAATTTATCTATAAGAGCAGTTTTAAAACTTTTTGGTTTCAGGAGTCTTTTATGCTCTTAAAAAATTGAGGACCCCAGGTTTTTTAGGGGCGGGGGAGGAGTTAGGGTAGGTTACGTATACTGACATTTACTTTATTAGAAATTAAAAACAATACATTTAAAAGATAACATTGCAAAAGAAGACGACAAAATAGAGTTTCTTCTTCTCAAATTTGCACATAAGCATAAGGACAACTTTGGAATTTCAAACTATTGATTTATTGGGCAGTGATGAAATTGCAGGGACTACAGCAGGTATAAACAAAGGTCGCTTGCAAGAGTTCAGTGTAAACCCTGAGAAAACAGGGAGTTAATTACTGAAAATGTATGTTCATACCCTAAGCCTGTGACCTTGAAACATTCTTAAAAACTCAAGAACACGAAAACATATATTCCTTTAGCTATCCCAGTAATGACATCATTTGTCATGTGGTCTCTGGAAACATCTATTGTATACTCCTGAGAAAATGAAAGCAAAAACAAGTATCATCTGTGTATTATTGTAAAAAATAGTTTTGATGCCACAGACTCTTGAATTGGCTGACAACATCCTGAATTAACCAAAGAAGCACCATCCCATAGAAAGACAATGTGAGGATGTATTGCCTTTTACATTTTTTGATAGTCACGTTAAATAAATTGAAAAGAAACAATTCAAGTCACGGCACCAAAAACAAAACAAAAAAATAGGGGAAATTAATTTTAGTAACATATTTTATTTATCCCAATATTTCTAAAATATTATTTCAACATGTAATCAATATTGAAAAATGATTAATGAAACATTTTACATTCCTATATGTACTAAGTTTTAAAAATCCAGAGTGTATTTTGTATGTGCAGCACATCATAATTCAGACTAGCACATTTTAAGAGCTCATTAGCCACATGTGGCTAGTGACTGATGTATCGGCCAGTTCAGGACTAGAGTTTAAGCAGAAAGAGCGAACCCCCCCCCCCAAAAAATCACTAATCTGATAGGATTTACTTAGACACAATTAGATTACATTTTTAATCAATTCAGTGGAAGTGATGTGTATTTTTGCTAAGGGTGGAAGCATTTAATTGCCGGCATAAATCTCTAGAGCTTGCCCATCCACCCATGTGGCGAGTGTGGAAGCACAGGTTGAAAGGAAGCCTCCACCAGCTTGAGTCCCTGAGTGATTTAGATGAGCAGGGCCACCTGGCCACCCATGTTGGATATGTAATGAAAGCAAGAAATAAACAGTTATTTTTTGAGACTTAGGGGATGTTTG
This sequence comes from Propithecus coquereli, assembly GCF_000956105.1. Taxonomy (NCBI): domain Eukaryota; kingdom Metazoa; phylum Chordata; class Mammalia; order Primates; family Indriidae; genus Propithecus; species Propithecus coquereli. The sequence goes on from NW_012154062.1 coordinate 6,938,462, forward strand.
TTACTGTAGCATAACTTAGCTTATCCTGACTGATACATGTGATTAAATTGAATTTTGACTAATTAAACTTTTAAATATAATTTTGGTAAAAGTAGACATATTTTAAATATTTCCAGGAATTTTAGAGGATATGGGAAATAGGCTAGTCATTAATGATCCATGAATTCATTCACTTATGCATATTAATGAATTAAAGGGAGATATTACATAAATAGAATAAATATAATTTTTAAAGTCAGCTTCAAAAAAGAATTTTACCCATCAGTGTCTATTGAGGGATATATACAGGTAAAATTTTAATCCCATAGTAGTAATGCCAATAAATTACTTCTTCCTCAAGTATTAATTTGGCATTGGGTATACTTTTCTCTATAGATTTTGAAACATTTTCCACTTATTTTGGAAACTGATGTTTTAAACATAAGAAGTTCTAGAATTGTGGATAATCTGAATGTTTTATCCATTCTCAAATAATAGGAATAATAAAGCCCAGTTTTTTACCAGTCTCCCCAGATTTTGTAATTGTCAGCACTGGCCTTTTATGAACAGATATGTGCCAATGTATATTTACATAAAGTGTTTTGAAGCTATATATAGAACCTTAACATTTCAAGGACTTGTCATTATGAAACACAATTAGAATTTTCCATAATGAGAACTAAAGAAACTTTCAATTCCTAAACCTTCCTTCCATAGGTCACACTTTTAAATTATCTATCTCATTTTCTTTGAAACTCCCTCTGCATGGGTATACCTCTTATAGGGCACTGAATTGTCTTTAGTTCTTTCTTACTATTCAGGTAGAGACTAAGAAATCCATGCGTTTCTGAAAATTTTACTTTCTTTATACTGAATACCATTTTCTAGTTAGCATTGGGGGAAAATTCAATTTATTGAGTGTTTTTCAAGTACTTGCTATGTATACAATATTGTGCTTGGTGCTGTGGAGAAACAATGGAAGAAGAAGATGCATTATCTAATTTGGAAGAACTTACAATGTTGACGACAACACAGGCACACAGACCTGAAATGGCCACATGACTAATAAGGTAGCAAAAGAATTAAGTGACCCACGGAATAGTGGAGATTGGGAGGTGGGACGGTGTGTGGTAGGACAGTGAGCACTGGACTGGGAACATGGAGGTCTGGGTTTTAGGTCTAACTCTCTGAATATAATAACAGTGAGTACATTTGTATGAAATGAAATAAAATGCTTTCACACATTATCTCATTTAGTCTTCCTAACAACATTGGGAAGTAGATATTATTATGATCCTCATTTAACACATGAGGATATTCATGTTCCAAATGTTTTGTGGTTTCCTACATTAAAACACCTAGTTAAAAGGCAGAAACACAAACCGAGTCTTACTTCTAAGCCTGGGTCTCTTTCTATTCCACCACAGTTGCTGTGTGGCTTGACACAAGCCACTAGACCTCTCTGGATCTCAGTAATGTAATTTATGAAATGAAGCATTCAGCCCACATCAGCGTTTTCTAAAGCGAGGAACGGGGAATACTTCCTTGTTGTGCAGGACATTAATCAGTGACAAATATGTTTAGAAAATGCCAATTTAAAGAAAAA
>NW_012154062.1:6940248-6969335 GCF_000956105.1 Propithecus coquereli
TGGAGAGTTTCTGCCCTACTTTTTCTACCATTTTTTTTGTGGGGGGAGACCCAAAGCATCTTAAAGCATTGGTGTGTTTTCCTTTCAGGAAATTCTGAAGTAAGTTATGATATTTTTAGGGTCCTTTCGTATATCAAATTTTATGGGTCTGAGCAAGCGGTGTTTGCGGTTAGAGGAGATGTAACAGGAGTGACAGAGGTGGAGGGTGGCCAGGTGGGGAGAGCCGACGTCAGCGGACATCAGGGACGTCTGTCTCCAGAAGACAGCGTTCGTGGGCGAGCAGGGGAGATAAGAGATAACACTGGATCTTTGGGTTGGCAAAAGAACATGGAAGACTTTGAATGCCAAGTATACTAGACACTGTGGTTAAGTCCTCGACTTCCTTTTTTCCAACTCAGTTGCAGAAAACCTCTTTGGGGACTGGACCTTAGCTTAAGGGGCGTGCCTGATTGGTGTAAGCGTGTTATCCACCCACTGCTGATAGCAAGTTCAGGAATTGGGTACATGGCCTCAACTCAGGCTGGAGAAATTGTGGTGGAGCTGTGAGTATTCATAATCCTTGCTGCCCTGCTCTCGGGACCCCACTGGGTCCTTGTCCCCATTGATGTCAGGCTTGCCGTGGGACATACTTTGGCCAGTGAAAGTGAGCCCAGGTGTGGTCCTGGCAATGTCCTAGATGAGAATTGTTCCTTCAGTATGGGTCACGGGGCCACCCAGATCCAAGGGGAGAGGACACAGACCCCACCTCTCCGTAGGGAAGATTTGGCCATCTTCTGTCTACCACGTAATGGAATCAAAAAATCAGCTTAGAGAAACCCTATCATCAGGAAGCAGAGATGGAGTTGAAGATACAGTCCTTTGAGAAAGTGTGTGCTTGAGGCATTAAAAAGCAAGACTTTCATAGCATACATTTAAAAGGCACTATGCAGGACATTCTACTGAGGCACAAATTTGATTAAATGTTGAAGCGATGAATACTGTCTTTTAAGTTTAACAAAAGAGCTTAGAGATCTGAAAGGACCTCAGAGTCCCCTCAGAGGCAGGCCTTTGTGTACTCGTTGGGTGCAGAACCCGTCTTGGGAGAAAGGTTTGCTAGAGACCCCATAATTGGGGGATGGAAAGTATCTTCAGTCTGGCGTTGGAGAGTCCACTTAGATGGAGAGTCACGCTCATTAACGTAACAGTTCTCAGGTTATCCTCTCTCTGCAGAGACAGGGAACAAGTGACAGGTATTTACTCAAATGAAGACCTCAACTATACTTTAATTCATGCGAACATATCGACCTAAACTATCACTCTGCTTCTGTTCTCACTAAACGGTCTTTCATGTGAAGCACAATATTTCAAACATGGCTTTTTGGTCTGAGGTAGGGTAGTGCCTTTGTTAAGCTAGTGTTTCAGGTCCCCAGGATTTTGTATCAGGATGATAAGTAGCTCTGTCCGACTGCACAGGTATGCCTTTCTAGCCCAGGGCAAAAATGAAGTGTGACGTTTTTGCTGGACTATTTTTCAGAAAGCACTGAATAGGCAGAGGAGAGACCAAGGTTTTGATCTGAGGCTCAGCCCTGACTGTCCCTCTGTCCTTGGGGCAGTCGCTTTACCTCTGAAGCTCAGCGCTGGCACCAGCAAGGCAAAAGGTCTTCTATAAAAGCTCTGAAAGGTTCTTCCCAGTTCTTGGGATCAAAGATGGTGTGATCGAGGTTGCTGGGCAGAAGTGAAGAATCACAACACACCCTGCTGACTGAGGGACCCCCTCGTAAACCTAGTCCCAAGGAGAGAGAGCACATCTACTGAAACACAAGTGACCAAGGGTTCCTGAATTTCCATAAATCCTTTCTGAGCACGGCATATAAGAAATAAGTTCCTCAATTTTAACTGTGCAGCTCCAAAGTCTAATAGATCAACACGCAGTATAACGAAAGGCATCAGAGCCTGCTCCGTAGGCAGTTCAGGGACTTTGTTATTTTTCAAATAACACTGTGCTGCTGACTCATGTTTGTCTTGTGCCCTGCTGTGACCCCCAGATATTCAAGACCCTAATCACGCTCCACGTTATTATTAATAATCAGTGCCTATGAAATTATACTACTCTCTGGCATGTTATCAAGTCCTGGAAGTATGCAAATAGATTAATCAACCTGCTCCCACGCTTAAAACCTTGAATGGAACTTTAAGTATGGTGGAAGTATTTGCCCTGGCTCTCGGTGTCTCCTCCAATCAAGCCCGAGGTGTGTTTTCCTCCTAACTTTTAATTGCATGACCTCTGAGAACCTAATTTCCAGAAAACCCATTTATTATTTTAATGCTCATTTGGCATTATTATTTTCCCAAAGCAATCTTTTTGTCTCTGAATCTCTTAGGAGAGTTGAGAAGCAAGCCAAGAAAAGCTTCATTTTCTCCTCCTGGCCCTAAAAGGAAGCAGAAATGAAACATTAAAAAAAAAAAAAAAATCTTAGTTTCTAGTTGGGGCTGGGGAAGGGGTGGGGAGAGATTGGAAGGCACTTGCCTTGGTCCCAGATGGAAAACAATCTAGCAAATTGCCTTTAAACAGCAGTGTTCCTGCAAATAGGACACTCTAGCTGTTTTGTGTCACTTGAAAGCATCTCGTTGATATTTTTATAGATTTTATGATACATTCTCTAAAGCATGCTTGGAGCTCTGGCAGTAATGAACATTGTTATATGCTCAGTTTGCGTGGTCTTTACTTCAAAGGGAGGCATTGAGCTGATCTTTCATCCTCTCAGCTGTTGCTTACCAGCTTCCTTTAAATACTGTTAGAACTAAAAACCCCACGTTTCCTGGTTTGCCTGAGCAGTTCCCCTGACACTTCTAATCTTCTCACTTGGAAGCTACTAAACGGTGATTGAACGATGCCATCAGCGAGGAGGAGGTGAATACATCTAAACATGCCGCTGTCTCAGACTTCAGTAATAACTGGCTTGTGTTTTCAGGACTCTTGTTTGTTTACAGAAACGGGGCTTGGGAGAGGGAGAAAGAAAAAAATAAATGATGAACGAATGAATGAATGTTGTAAGCAGGCAGTTTGGTTTTGTGGTATGAAAAGGCTTCTCATACCCCTCTGAATAGAATGGTAAGAGGAGGAAAGAAAAATACATATTCTACTCTTTGGAGATGGTGGACTGGATTTTCCACGAGGTAAGTAACTTGTGTCTTCGGTCAACCTTATTGTAGGCTAATGTCCATTAAGAACCATTTGCTTAAGCCAGACAGATGGCTTGCTCCCTGATCCCTGACCCTCACTTATTTTCTCCCGCCACTGAAAGTTGTTCAGGCCATGTGGCTATTTAAATGTAAATATAAATTAGTCAAATGCAACTGAAAATTTAGTTCCTGAGTTGCACTAGCCACATTTTGAATGCTCAGTGTGGTGGAGAGGCTACTTCATTGGATAGTGCAGAGAGAGAACATTCCGTCGTCTCGGAGTTCTGTAGATGGAGCTGTTCCAGAGAACTATAAAGTGTCCCTTGTTCTTCCCTAATTATGACTAAATGGATTAATCACAATCTTTAGTTCATGACGCATTCTTATGACTGATCCGTGCATGGCCCGATATTTATATATTCATTACTTTCAATTCTGTAATAAACATGCATGAAACGACAACTCAGAATTAAAGTTGAAAATGACGTGCGTGTAGTCTAGCGTTCTCTGCATCCTATTCTGCTATTATTCCCCCACCTGAAATGACCGTCATCCTGGTCCTTATGTTCATGCCTTTGCTTATCATGTGTATTCATGACAATTTGTGTGTAGATATACATATGTATGTATGAATGTATTCACATGATTTTTGTTTTTAACTTTATGAAAATAATATGCTCAATGTAATTTGGGAGGGCTTTTGAAACTTAGCATAATATTGTTGCATGTTGCAGTCGTTTATTTCTTCAGACATGTGATATGCTAGTCATTGTGTGAACATGCCACAGTTTATTCATCTACCCTCCTGTTGATGGGTTTTTGGATTACTCCATGTTTTTGTTATTGTGGACAGTGTTCCCATGAACATGCTTACGCATATTTCCTGTTGTAAATGTGCAAGAGTTTCTCTTGGGTATATACCAAAGAGTACAATTATTGGATAGAAGATACATAAATGTTTAGGAGATAATGACAAACTGTTTTCCAAAGTGATTTTGCCAGTTTGCTCCCACAAGCAATGCAAAGGAGATCCTATGGATCCACATCCTTTCCAGCTCTGGTTTGTCATTTTTAGCTAATTAAATGAGTATAAAATGGTATCTCCTTGAGGCTTTGAGTTGCATTTCCTGGATCACTAATGGTGTTGAACATATCTTCAAATGTTTATCGGTTACGTCCTATTCTGAAATGCCGATTCGTGTATTTCGCTCATTTTATATTGATTTGTTCTTTTGTAATTGACATCTAGGAGTTCTTTATGTGGTCGCTATACTAATTCATCGTCAGTTGTGTGCATTGCAAATATCTTCTCCCAGTTTTCAACTTGTCATTTTATTTTCTTTATGAGGTTTTGGATGAACAAGTGTTCTTAATTTTAATATGGTCAAATTTATCTGTCTTTATAGTCATCCTTTTTGGATGTCTTTGTCTAAAAATATATTTTTTTTCACCTTGAGATTTAAAAGATATTTCCCTTAATTTATTTTTGCTGAGCTTTAAAGTTTCGTTTTTGCACTTAAGCCCTTGATTCATCTGGAGTTGATATTTGGCCATGAAGTGGGATAAAGTTCCATTTGTATCTTTTTTGATGTAGATAACTCTCTCCTCCCCCCCACCTCCATTTACTGAATAAGACTTAGTTTTCCTCACTTATTGTCTGAAGGACATTCCACCTTTGTCCTAATCCAAAGTGCTATATATTCATGGATCTATTTCTGGTCCTTCAAGTCTGTTAATCAATATGTCTATCCTTGCATTAATACCATACTTTAAAAATTATAGTTTCATAATAAGTCCTTATGTCTAAGGCACGTGCTCACTCCTTATATATATTAATAGTTCTTACTCAGAAGTGTCCTGGCTATTTGTGGCCTTCTACTTTTTAATATACATTTTATAATATTATCAATCTAGCAAAAACCCAACCCTATTGTCATTTTAATTGGAATTATATTGAATCTATAGTTCAGTTTGGAAACAATCACTTCTATAGTAAATCTCTCTGTCCATGTTCTATCTCTCTGTTTATATTTTCTGTAACATTCTTCATCTTGCGTATATTTTATTAACCTGAACTCCTGGGCTCAAGCAATCCTCCTGCTCCACTCTCCCGAGTGTCTGGGACTGCAGACATGCGCCACCACACCCAGCTTAGTCCTTGATTCTTGATATTCTCTGAGACTATTGTAAATGCTACCTTCTCTTTAATTGTATTTTCTAGTTGTTTGCTATTGTTGTCTAGAAATACAACTAACCTTTGAATACATATGTATATATAAATATGTAAGCACACATAAAAACACAAATATATTTTTATTAGCCAATTTTTAAGCCTTTTGTCATTTTAAATAACTTTTCTATAAATTATTTTGTGTTTTCTTTGTAAATTATCACATAATCTGTAAATAATGACCATTTTGTCTCTCTTTTCCAATATTTATGACTCTAATTTCTTTTTCATGTCTTATTACATTGGCTAAGATAGCCTATTTAATATTGCATGAAAATATAATAAAATTACTCCTGATCTTAAAATAATTCTAATGTTTCCAAATTTAGGGTAATGTTTGTTCTAGAGCATTTAAAAAAATAGATCTCTATCAGCTTAAAGAAGTTTCCCTGTATTTCTAATTTACTGAGTCTTTATTATATATTGGTATTGAATTTCCTCAAATACTTTTTCTGCATCTATCATATGCTGATATGATTTTTTTTGACCTGCTAATGTGATGAATTATATGTTAGGATTTTCTGTTATTAAAACCACCTGCTTTGGTGTGATGAACCCTATTTGGTTATGTTGTATAATCTTCCATATGTAATGTTGAATTCAGTTTGCAAATATCTTAGGATTTTTTTTTTGCATTTGTATTCACAAGTGAAATAGGCTAGTTTAATATTCCTTTCTTAGAATATATTAATCTGAGTTTGGAATGAGAATTATGCTGTCTTCATAGAAAAATATGAGAAATATTTCTCTTTATCCTTTTACTGTTAGAGCAAGTTTGTATACATTTGGGATGATCTGTTACTTGAAAGTTTTGTAGAACTTACCTATAAAATTATCTGGGCCTAGTATTTTTATTATAGGTAATTATTAATCATCATCTAATTTCTTCAATAAACATAGACTTCAAACTTTTCATTTTTTTCTTGAGTCAATTCTAAGTTAGATTTTTCTATGAATTTGACCATTTCATGTAAGTTTCAAAATGTCAACACATAGTTGTTGAAAGCATCCTTTCTACATCTGAGGTTATGTACTCTTGCAATTGGTAATTTTATTTTCTTTCTTTCTTATTTTCTTGAAAAATTTTACTAAAGATTTGCCTTGTTTTTAGTTTCAAAGGACCAACTTTTAGCTTTACTGACTATCTTTGATTTTTTTGTTGTGGATGTCTATTTCATTAATGTCTATTCCTACTTTAATTATCACTTCCTGCTTTCTTTGATTTTATTCTGTTGTCCATTTATATAACTTCTGAAAATGGACACTTGCATCATTAATTTTGAAGCTTTCTTCATTTGTGTTAAAAATTATTTAAGGCTATAAAGTTCTCTTGAAGCACCACTTTTGATGAATTCCTTGCTTGTTGTAGTCTAATCATATCCAACTCCCTTCAAGGCTTAGATCAAATTTTACTTCCTTTATGAAGCTTTATTTCTCTGCCCACGCTAGTCTGCAGCCATAGATTTAGTTATATAACTCTACATTATAATTAAATGTAATAATGTACAGAGGTCCAGGTTAAATCTCAGCTCTGCCACTTAATAGCCATTTGACTCTAAGCATAACAAATATATATCACTTTTCATCTTAAAAATGGAAAAACAAAAGCTTTATGTGAAATTTAAGTGTGAAATTTAAGTTTTTGTGAAATTTAAATGTGAGTTAACCAACAAGAAACTAACTGGTATCAGTTCCTACCATATAGTAAATCAATTAACTCCTTTCTTCTCCCCTCCCTCCCTCCCTTCTTTCCTTTCTTCTTTAGTCCTTCCTTTCTTCCTACTGAGGTTTATAAGATTCCAGATTTGGTTTCTTCCTCTGATAGACATTGGAAATAATTTTCACATAAAAGCTGCAAAATGTAGAGTAAGTTGACTTGGCTAATTTTCTTCTTTCTTGGTCTTTATTTCCCTCCGGGAAATATTTCCCACTCCATTTTCTCCTTGCTGGGGAAAATGGGAGCATAGTGGTTGCTAGACCTGTACTCCTGCTAGTTTAGCTCATTTACCTAAGAAAGACTTTCCTGTTGAAGGATCACATTCACAAATTTAATTTTATTTTAAGCCCAAAGCAGTTGATTTTCTTCTTCTAGAACTATCTCTATCCACACTGTGTCATCTAAATCCATAAAGAGAAGTTGTCCTGACCTTAATTCGTTAACTCTTTCACATCTCTTTAAGGGGCTGCTATTGCTGGGGGCAATTCTTAATGCCCTCCTACATTGGTGCAAATGATTATTTCCTGGATTGCAAGGTGTCAGCAAATATGGCTACATACTTCATAGTTCTGGATGAAGAAATTTCTTTGATTCCCTTTTGTTCTTTTACCATATACCTCTCCATGAGGTTCCAACATCTGACCCTCACTCCTGGTAGAAGAAGTGTTAGGTTGGACAACTAGAATTAAATATGGATTCATTCACCAGTGGCGAGTAACCAAAATTAGTAATTTAGCAAGGAACAGGCAGGACATGCCCATCTATAGTACAGCTACTCCTGCCTCCCATTGTCCCACTGAGAGGCATATATAGCAACATGGATTGTCAATCAAGACCCCTTAGCACAGCATGAATTGAAATGACACATGTTCCTCCAAAGCAGTGAGTATTTATACTATGTCAGAAATATCTCCCATAAATTCTGCTGGTATTTCCTTACCAGTGGAAACATACACAGTTCTTGACGCAAAATACCAACACCCAAGAGTCTTCCACTTATTTCTTAAAATTCTAATGTTCTATCTGCAAAGTCTCGAGCTGTGCTAATAAAAATTTTGACTCTGTTCAACATACACATCAGCCGGTGAACCTGGTATTAGTAATTTAGCCATCAACCAGTTCTTAGGCAGGCCCAGATACACTCACAGAGTTCAGGGATGAGCTGTTCTGCTCTACACCCTTGACATATGGCTTCACTACAAGTCACAGAGTCACTTCTGTAAGGATGGGAATGGGGCAGGTTTATAAACACAGCAACAACAAAAATATCCACTTATGTTAACTACAAAACTCAAAGCACAGGATCCCACACACATATAATAAGCCACACAGCTAACTGCAATGATGAAGTAGTAAGTGTTCCTTATAAAGCAAGATGGCATGCCCCAGCTAGTTGTAGCCTGACTATGCCTACCCTCAGTTCTAGGGCTTTCTAGAACACACCTTTGCCTTTCCTTCTATTCGTAAATTCCAAATGATGCCAGTCTGAGTCCTGAATTTTGAGAGTTTGCTCTGTTGCACCTTATGCCAAGGATTTTTGCCCAGCAGAGATTACTGGGCTGAATGGTAAATCTCCTCATTGTTAGTATTGTTACATAGCCTCCGTTATTTTCAGGTTAACACCACCTTGAAAGAAAGACTGAGGTCTAGGTGATCTCAGCAATCTCAGAATTCCCACCTTTTTTTTTTTTTTTTTTTTTTTAAAGTGTCAGGATCTCACTCTGTCACCCAGGCTGGAGTACAGCGGCATGATGTCAGCTCACTGCAACCTCGAACTCCTGGGCTCCAGCAATCCTGCCTCAGCCTCCCAAATAGCTGGGACTACAAGTGTGCACCCACTACATCTTGCTAATTTGAAAAATTTTTTTTGTAGAAGTGGGGTCTTGCTATGTTGCTCAGGCTTGTCTTAAACTCCTGGCCTCCAGCAATCCTCCTGCCTCCAGCCTCCTAAAATGTGGGGTTATAGGCATGAGCCACTGCACCCAGCCTCAGCATTTCCTTTTAATCTATCAGTTTTCTAATACTTATGTAACTGATTCCCTAGGATAAATTATGTCTATTTGAAGTACCTTGCTTGGCTTCTGTTTTCCTGACCGAACTCTGATTGATGACATATCTTTCATAAAATTCCTTCAAATTTCTGACTGCATTACACACTATAGGCTTAACATAATTTATATAATCAATATATTTAATGAATTCAGTATAGGTTATTTGCTTCATGTATTATAAAATTATTGATTTAATAACTAAATATTTGTGCAAATCTTCAATTCTTTCCTTAAGGCAAATTCCTAGTAGGGGAATTATTGATTCAAAGGTTAAGGCTTTTACTAAGTATTGTAAAATTGTCCTCCAAAAATGCAATATAAATATACAATCTCACTAACAGAGTATGTAAATTTCATTTTCCCTATACTTTCACTAATCCCAGGGATTTTCATTAAAAAAGAAACAATAGGAACTATTTCAATGTGAATGAGCAAAAGATTGTTTTGATGACTCATTCTTAAAATTATGTGACATTCATCTAGTTACATGATACTTCCTCATAGAATTCCTACATGAAAGTTTTAGTTTTTTCTTGCTTTTTTATTGATACATAATAGTTGTATATATTTATGGGATACATGTTATATTTTGATACATTCATACAATATATAATGATCAGAGTATTTGGGATATCCATCACCTCAAACATTTATTATTTCTTGTATTCATAACATTCCAAATCTTCTCTTACAGCTATTTTGAAATACACAATACATTATTAACTATAGTTGCCTTACCGTGCTATCAAACACTGGGTCTTATTTCTTCTATCAAACTGTTTGTTGGTAGCCACTAATCAAACTCTCTTCATTCTCTCCTTCTCCCTCCCCTTCTGGCCTCTGGTAACCACCAATCTGCTCTGTCTTCATGAGATCCACTTTTTCAGTTCCCACATAGGAGAATATAGGATATTTATCTTTCTGTGCCTGGTTTATTTCACTTAACATAATGACCTCCAGTTCCATCCATGTTGCTGTAAATGACAGGATTTCAATCTTTTTATTGCTGAATAATATTCCATTGTGTCTATATACTGGCTTTTCCTTTTTTCATTTCAATAGGTTAAGGCAGTATAAATGTCTTTTGCTACACGGGTGAATTGCATAATGCTGATGTCAGGGCTTTTGGTGTCCCAGTCACCAGAATAGTGAACAATGAACCCAATAGGTAAATTTTTATCCCTCCCCCTCCTAACCTCCCCCCTTCTTAGTTTCCAATGTCCATTACACCACTTTATGACTGTATATACCCATCATTTAGCTCCCATTTATAAGTGAGAACATGTATACACCATATTTATTCATCCATTGATGGGCTCTTAGGTTGATTCCATGTCTTGGCTATTGTGACTAGTTCTCCAATAAACATGAGGGTGCATATATCTCTTTACACCTCTTCGATATACTGATTGCCTTTTTTTTTTTTGGATATATAACTAGCAGTGGGTTGCTGGATCATATGGTAATTCTATTTTTAGTTTTTGGAGGAACTTCCATACCATTTTCCATAATGGCTGTACTAATTTACATTCCTACCAACCCTGTATGAGCATTGCTCTTTGTCCACTTCCTCCCCAGCATCTGTTATTTTCTGTCATTTTGATAGTAGCCATTCTAACTAGGGTGAGATGATCTCTCATTGTAGTTTCAATTTGCATTTCCCTGATGATTAGTGATATTGAGCCTCTTTTTCATAAAACTGTTGGCCATTTGTATATTTTCTTTGGAAAAATGTTTATTCACATCTTTTAACCATTTTTAAATTATTTGGGGGTTTTTTGCTATTGAGTTGTTTGAGTTCCTTATATATTTGGGTTGCTAATCCTTTGTCAGACGGACAGTGTAAGTCATCTTTTATCTAAATGCTACTTAAAGTTTGTTCTTGTAGGTTCATTACATTTCTTAAATTTATTCCTAAGTATTTTACATTTCTGTTACTATTCTTGATGAGTTTTTTTAAATAAGAAAATTCTTTGTTTTACTACTAATTAAAAAATAAATACATAGTCATCATAGAAAATCTAAAACACCAATAAATTATAGAAAAATAAAACATCCTTAATCTCAACATTCAGAGATAATCCCTGTGGAATTCCTACATGAACCTCTGTTCAGAACATTCCCTATGTGCGTGTGGACACACACTTATATTCCTCACAGGATGGTTTCACACTCTACAGAAAACTTTGCAATTCTGTTGGTTTTACTTGCAATATATACCAATATTTTTCCATGGCAAAAAAAAAAAAATTCAACTACAACGTTATTCTTAGAAGACTAAAGTCTGTGTTTTATTTTATCAACTTGCAATTGTTTATGTTTTTCTAATTTTACTATTATAAACAGTATTGTGATTAATATTTTCATAATAAAAATGTTTGCATATATTTTAAGTAACTTCCTGAGGAAAAATTCCTAGAAATTGAATTGTTGGCTATAGGGTATATTATGCATTTAAGATTTAATAGATAGTCTTGCTAAATTGTCATTAATATACAGATTGCTAAATTGCTCTACAGAAAGCTGAACCAAATTTACATTTACATGAGAATAACAAGTTTCCTATGCCATTGGCAGTTATTAGGTATTGTCCTTAAAGAAAAAAAAAGTTTGCCAGTCCACAGGACAAAAGAATATAGTTTAATTAGAATTTATTAGTTACAGAGAAGGTTGACAATTTGTAATAATTTTACTTACCATTTATATTTCCTTTTTGTGAACTACTCTTCATGTCTTTTGCCTATTTTTAAATTAGGTTCTCATCTTTTTCTTTTATTGACAGATTTTTTTGTGTGTTTTAAGGACATGAATCTTTATCATGAACATTAGAAACATTTCTAGTATTCTACGTGCCATTTTATTTATTTTACTTATTTTGACATTTAGAAATTTGACACTTTTAACTGTTTGGATCTATTAATTTTTCCTTCATGGTTTTTGTAGTATGTGCCATGCTTAAAAAGCTTCCCTATCACAAGATTATATTAATATACATATTAATAGCTTTTTAAATTTAAATATTTATTTTGGGAAATGGTATATAGGAATCAAGTTTGTTATGGAATTGTCCCAACACTGTTTATCAGATAATCCACGTTTTCTTCACTGATTTGAAATACCACCCCTGAACTTTTGATTAAACGTGACAAATTGGACACCATGTGTTTATCTCTGCTTCTTCCTGAAAGTGTAAATCAAATGACAATAAAAACATAAATAAAAAAGGTAAACCCACAATACAAAGAAATTGGAAGAAGAGATAATAGGAGCTGAGGGATGTTAGTTAACTAGCACTTTCGAAGCTAGAAAGCTGGAGGATGAATGGGCACCCACTTGGACGTGAGAAGATGAATGCCAGCCTGGAAGAGGGAAGCCAACATGAATCGAGAGGGCTCATGCCAGAGGCCCTGGAAAAACTTAGGAGCCAGAGGCAGCAGATTCCTCTCCTCACCCTGTACGGCCAAGTGACTGCCCTTCAGCACCATGGAAGAAGATGGAAATGTACTTTGGGGGGTGGTTGTACCAGTGTGTCTCTGGGTTTCAGAGCACTACGTACAACTGAGGGCACAGTACTGAAAAGAGAAGGACTAAGTCAGTCTGGATATTGACTTATGAGATACACAGTCCCCTTCCTCCTCAGCTTCCTGAATGCTGAAAATTAATCTCAAACCACACACACACCCCCCCCCCCAAAAAGTGGAGTGTTTCTCCCTAGAGAAATGCCTGCCCATGGGAAAAAGACCCTGAGATACTGACATTTGGAGACCCCTCAATGAAAAAGCTGGTTTGAAGCTTTATCAGACAGGCTTACAATTTACACATGTACACAGAGCTTCCAGTTAGCATTTCTGAAAAAGACAGGTTCATTGAAGCATAATTTACACATAATAAAATATTCACTTTTTAGTATGTTGTTCTATGACTGATAATGTTGAGCATTCTTTAATTTCTTATTTGTAATACATATAGTTTCTTTGGTAAATGTCTGCTCAAAACTTTTGCCTATTGAAAAAATTGCATTGTTTTCTCATTGAGTTTTGAGAGGTTTTTATTATGTTTTCTATATACAAGACATACGTCAGATAAACGCTTTGCAAATATTTTCTCTGTCTTTTCATTTCCTTAATAGTGCCTTTCAATGAGGACAAAATGCTTTTAATTTTTATGCAGCCCAATTTATCAATGTTTAATTTTGAGATTATGCTATTGGTGTCATATCTCAAAAATCTTTGCCTAATCAAAAACTACAAACATTTCGCTTATATTTTGTTTTAGAAGTTTTAACAACTTTCCAAGTTTTTCGGCTTTATAGTTTTACATTTAAGTCTATGATTGTTTTTAGTTAATATTTGTGTATGGCATGAAGTATGGGATGAGGTATATTATTTTTGGTTTTTGCACTTGGATTCCAATTGTTCAAGCATCTTTTGTTGAAAAAACTTTCTCCATTGACTTGTCTTTGCACTTGTTGAAAATTAATTCACTGTGTGAGAGAGAGAGAGGGAGATAAATATGTAATATATCTTTTCCACTGCTGCTCTCATGATTTTCTCTTTAAATTTTGTTTTTAGCAGTTTGGATATACAGATGCTCCCCAACTTAAGATGAGGTTACATCATGATAAACTCATTTTAAGTTGAAAACATTGTAAATCAAAAATGCATTTAATATACCTAAGCTACACCTAATCATAGCTTAGTGTAGCCTACCTTAAGCGTGCACTTACATTGCTTACAGTTGGCAAAATAATCTAACACCGAGCCTATTTTATAATAAAATGTTGAACGTCTCACATAATTTGTTGAATACTTTACCGAAAGTAAAAAAGAGAATGGTTGTATGAGTATTCACCATTAACATACACAGCTGAAAGCACCATCATAAAGTTGGAAAATCGTAAGTTGAACCATCGTAAGGGACAGTCTGTAATCTGTCTTTAGGGGTGGGGGAAGGAGGGAGATTTTTACCCTCCTTGAGGTTCTCTGAGTTTCTTGGATCTGTGACTGATGTCATTTATTATTCTTGAATAATTGTTGCCTATTATCTTTTCAAAAATTTTTTTCTATCCAGTTTTCTCTTTTCTCCATCTGGGATTAAAAATTTTGACCTTTTGCTATGGTCACATAGTTATTTGATAGCCTATTCTTTTTTCTTTTTTTTCACTTTTTGTATTTTAGTTTGGGTAATTTCTGTTGACCTATATTCAAGTTGACTTCTTTCCCTCACCTGTATTAAGTCTATTGATGAGTCCATCAAAAGTATTGTTTATCTCTACTACTGTGTGTGGTTTTTTTTTTTTTTTTAACTTCTAGTATTTGACCCTTTCTTGTAGTTTCCATCTCTGTGCTGAAACTGCTCACCTGTTCATGCATGCTGTTCATCTTTTTCATGGGAACCTTTGACATATTAATCATGGTTATTTTTAATTCCTTATCTGGTAGTTCTGACATCTGGTCATATTTGAAGCTAGCTGGTACTAATGATTGCTTTGGCTCTCGACAGTGTTTTGTGTTTTTTTTGGTTGTTTCATTGTGTGTAGCACAGTAAAGTGTGACGTAAATAGTATTCGTGTCTGGAAGTAGGCATGCTCTTCTTCCGCTAGGTCATTAGTGTAGGAGGTGGTGGTAATCTACTCAGGAGCTAGTTTTGCATTTTGTTGTTGTTGTTAACCTTCAGTGCATCAAGGCCTAAAATTCTCCTAGTGTTACCTTATATTTAAGGTGGAGGCTGCCTCATCAGAGGGTTTTTTCCTTAATGTTCCTACTGCACTCTCAGCTTTAAGCTTCTCTGTGTACCTGTGCCTCGGGCTAAATCTCTCTTCTCACTCTTTCTTGCTAGGTGTATTAGTTTCCTAGGGCTGCTGGAACAAAGTGCCACAAGCTGCGTGGCTTAAAATGATAGAAATGAATTTTCTTACTCTTCCGGAGGTTAAATATGTGAAATCAAGCTGTCAGAAGGATTGGTTCCTTCTAAGGACTCTGGGGGAGAATCTGTTCCATGCCTCTCTCCTAACTTCTGGTAGTGGCTAGCAATTTTTGATGCTCTTTGACTTCTTGATGCCTCACTCCAATCTCTGCCTCCATCTTCACATATATTTCCCTCTTTTTATAAGTACACTACTCTTTCTTATAAGGATATCTTATATGGGGCCACCCTACCCCAATTATCTCTACGTTACAGGTGAGAAAATGTGATTCTCAGGTGTGACACCAACACCTAACAATAATACGTTGTGTCTCATACTTACTTCTAATGTTTTAAAAATCGTTCTTCTGTATTTACCTTTTAAAAAATCCTATTGCATCTGCTGCTTCTGCATCTTCTTTTTCCTCCTCCTCTTCCTTTCTCCTCCTCCTCCTCGTTCTTCATCTTCATCTTCCTCTCACTCCTCCTCTTGCATATTCCTCATCTGTGGCCACTTTGCTCATCTTCTCTCATCTTTATCCTAAGCAGTTCCACTCTGCATTATTTTCTCCTTTTCCTTCTTGAAAGACTAGTAGTAGGACATCTATTACTTTCACACAGTTTAAAAACGAAGGAAGAAAAGAAGAGAAAAAGAAAAGAAAGGGTAAGGAAAGAAAAGGTGAGGAAAGAAAATCTTTTCAAGATAGTGATTTCAGGCTATCACCAGTGACAATCTTCATGCTTGTTCCAAGATCAGGGCTCCTTATTCAGGGGCCCGGGGGCAGGCGGTGGAGACGAGCACACATTCCACACTGGGTGTCGTGGTTTCGCACGGGGTGGCTCCTCCTGGGGTTCAGGTGCACTGAGAGCAGCCACAGATGGCAGGGACCATTACTCACCACCCTAAGGCAGCACAGCCCGGCCCCCATTGTTCCTGGAGATAAAGTCCTCAGATCAAGCCGGTGACAAAGGGATTCTCTCTGAGCGCTAATTAACCTCTGAGTAATTTCTGCTCTAACTCCAGTTTCAACCATATGTATATACAGATGCAGTTTACACGTTTCCTCTGCTTTTTCCTTTTGCCTCCCCTCCCCCATGCCTGCACCCTTTCTATTGTATTCACCAGTTTCCTTCCACAACATATTTTAACATCAGCTCGGAACTTCCAGGCTGGCAACTTTTGGGGATCCTAGGTAGTCTCCCACAGTGCTGGGTGGGGCTCTCAGGAACCATCACTAAAGTTGGTATTAAAACTCAGAATGCCTAAAACCCTGAAATTTAAAAAAAAAAAAAACCCTCAGAATTCCTTTCTTCCCAGAATGACAGCAAATAAGTATAGCCACAGCTGGGGCAGGTACTGCGGTAGCCTGCTGCCTCTGTTACATTATTATTATTAATTTTTAATATTTTTTCTTTATTTTTAAAATATTTTCCCAAAATTACCTACGATAACACCTTTTTGTTACCTTGAGAAACTTATTTTATCAATCGAAGTCCTGGGTTCTCAGAGGGGCCCTTTTTCTCATTTGTTCCTATTTTTTTTTTAACACATTAAAACAATTTTGTTTTATTAAAACAAATTACGTTCACACATACTCTTTAAAAAAGCAATTCAAAATCCACTGTGTTTTATTACCTTAATGTGCAATTGGTAAAACAATGTACTTCTAAAATTTTAAATGTTTCTCTCTAGCTATAATGCAGAAGAATTACTGTGAATACCTACCTCTGACATCACTTAATAACACTTACATGTCAGTCACAAAGAGCCTCTCTGCTTAGATCTTCTTCATGCCTCTTACATTTCGATGCCCTTAATATTCCTAGGGGGAGTGTATGAATGATGCCCACCTAATTTAGAAGGGCATTTCATCGTTGTTCCTGTTCTTTTAATATCAGGTCTTCATGGGTCATGGACTTCCTTAGGTGACTGTACTTATCTTTCTGTTTGACGTTAGTTGTGACTGTATTGTCACAACTTTACTTTGGAAACTTCTGGTTTTCCTTTTCTCTGTCCACGGGTTGACTCTTCCTTCCTTTCTCTTTTTTTAAAAATACATTTCCAAAAATTTGTTTCTTAAATTGCATAGGCACGCTCTCCGTTCTTTTCCTAGTTGACGTGAATTCCAAGAAGACAGCGGTGTTCGCTCGTAGGGTCTCCTTGCTTCCCCAGCCACTACTAATTTGTATTAATTAAGGCCATTGTGGTCATCAGCTCTGTCAGGAGACTGCTGGGGCCATGGAAGGTGATGGCTCTGGAGTTCTGCAGGCCAAGGTGAACACCTTGACTCTACTTCTTAGTAGCTGTGTAGCTTTGAAAAACTTACTTAGCCTGCTTAAACTGCAGTCTCCTGATGTTTGAAGATAGAGAGAATAACACCTATCTTGTAATATTATCATGAGGATGAAAGGTCAGGCTGTAAATCACCCATCGTGTAATAGGCGTGCAGTCAATGAAAATTACTTTTTTGAGTCAGTCGAATATGAGATTCAAATCCCAGTTCTCCCACATACTAGCACTTTTTAAAAGCAAATTATCACTTTTTCAGTCTCAATTTCCTTATCTGTAAAATGGGGATTAAAGCCCCTATCTTACAGGATTCCTAGGAAGCCTGGAGCATCGGGAAGGATATAAGACAGTCGTACATGCTCTCAACAAATGTTCTTTGTCTTATACCTTCTGGCAAAGGCATGTCCTGCTGGATATGTCTGAACTTTACCCGATGTGGCTTTTTAATTTTTTTTTTTTTTTTTTAACAGAATGAAACTTCCAATAGATATTACACTAGCTTGAAGGTTTTACTTTAGCTTAATAGATCACTTGTTTTGCTAGAATGGGTAAACAGCACCCATTCCTCCTTCCAATCAACAGAAATACGTTTCCATAAAGGTATTATTTCTGATTTTCTCTGTGTACATACTTTAACTCCTGGGTGTCTTCCAAACAGAAAGGAAGAAAGAAAGAAGGAAGGAAGAAAAAAAAAGGGAACACCTTACTAAAGGTGACATTTTCAGGTAGTATGTAAGACAAGAGTTATAGAATATCCCATAGTCATCAAGGAACATTCATGCATCTTGAAGAACTCATTTTTCACAGTCATCTAGAAGAAAAATTCTTACCCTTATCCCTTTATTTCAGAGATTTGGAAAATGCTAAATAAAAGGGAACCAGAAAATAGGGGAAAATATTGCTCATATTAGAATATAAACAGAGATTCTTTGCTTCTCACAGGGCTCTGAAGAAGAAATGCTCCTACAAATGTGGCTTCCCTCCTATCCTTTGTAATCTCATAGGAATACTTCCATATCTGATGAACTGGAGGGTGTGGGCTTTTACATCAGACATGCCCTGATTGGAATCAAACTCTGCCATTTACCATCGGCAATGCATTTGGCCTCTGCATGCCCCAGTTGCTGTAGGTGCTTAAAAAAAGGGGGGGGGGGCAACTTAGTTTTTTCCCCTTATGGTTTTTAGTAGAAACAAATATTACCACTGATATATGCTAAGGCAATTAGCACAGTGCTTGCATAGAATAGATAATAATTGTTAGTGCCCTTTCTCTTTTTCCTGTAGGTCTATACAATAGTGTGAACTTGGTAATCATAGATGATCAATACAACTAAATAATGAGACCTGATGGAAGAATGTATCCATGGAATAAATCTCATTTTCACGAGTATAAATCAATTCCAAGAAGCGTCTGCTCTTGAGAGGAGCAGAAATGACTGACTTGTTTTAATGTGTGGTATAACTGGATTTTAATTTTGATGAGCAAAATAATCTCACCTGCATTATGACTGTTATTGATAAAAGTAACTGCTACCATTTGTTGATTTGGTATGAACCAGGTGTTTGTCTTTTAAGGAAGGTATTACATACACCTTACAGATAAAGGAAACTCGGGCTCAAGGTTGCACAGCTGAGCGGGAGAATTGGGTTTCGAATGTGGGTCCTCCCTTTCCGTGTTTGCGGTTTTGTACTGTATGGCAATAGAGGTAGGCCACTGCTACAGACATGCACGTTTGGCTCACAATATGACCGAATCCAGAATGGCATTAAAAATTTCTTATTTTCATATATTCTCAGAAAAACATCAACAGTCCGGGGGTTCGGGTAGTTTTATTTTTGTCCAGTTTCAGTATGTAACTCTGTTATATTAAATCTGTCTAGATCAGTGATGGGAGGATCCCACCACTGGGTGTAAGATATTGTCTTACTGACAAATGAGGCCAGCCCATGACCGAAGCGTCAATACTGCATATTTACTGACCGGCCGGGGAAGTCGTAGATATACTTTTTTCTTTTAGAGTTTTGACACTTGCAAAGAGAAGCGAACTAACACTAAAAGCGTGCCTGCAACGTGACAAAGAACTGTAAGTAGAGGCATAAAACACATTCTCTCATTTAGTACTCGCAACAATGGGTGACACAAACGTGATTATCTCCATTTTATGATTGAGAAATGGAGGCTTCAAGAGGTTAAGTAACTTACATAAGGTAAGAAATACAGCTAGGTTTTAAGGCCCGGGAAATACACTTGCATTACAGAGCTCATTCCGTGATGATGCTAGTGAATGAAGTATTACAGCTCTTTGCTCTAATTTTTTTTACTTACCTTGACAAGGAAAGCATTCATCACTTTCCCCAGTAGTGCTTGGCCCATCTCAGGTCAATTAAGTACCGTACAATCTGGGGAGCACGCACATCTGGAACGTCTTCCACAGAACCCCCAGTCTGCAAGCTCAGAGGGGCAGGGGGGATAGCGAGGAGAGAGGGTGGATAGGAATAATGGAAAATGATGCAATGTTGTGGAAATTTAGATTTGGAAATGATTTTTAATCAAGTTCAGCCAGGGGAGCCTCTCTTCAGGTGTGACCGAGATGTAATCAATAACTGACGTTCCCAGCTCTCTTCATCTCCCGTGTGATTTTTATTGAACACAGGTTTAATTGACCTGAAAAAGAAACTTACTTGTTTGGAAAGTTGTGTGCACTGCCAGCACAATAAACCTCCCTCGGTTCTGGCTGTGCATGGCGGTGCTTCTGCGCTGTTTTACATGATCGTTTCTGACAGTAGAAAGCTGTCAGGTCGTCGCGTTGCAAATGCTTTGGAAGCAACAGTCTATGAGGCCATTTTGATAATGAGAGAAAGTATAAACTGTGGTAAGGATTTCCTTTTAGTTGGCTTGCTCATTCTGGGACTGAACTGGATTGATTACCACGGAAGGACTCCACAGCATCCGTGTTCCGCGGGGCCAAGTGGCACTCAGGGACCAGGCTTATCCAGTAAGACTTCACTTCTCTTGAAGTGACATAGTCCATGAGGATCCTACCCCAAGGGAGTGGACTAGAAGTGATTGCTCAGAGAAAAGCCCCATTTGTTTGTGGAATCCAAGCTATGTGTTTTGTCTCTGTGCCTTGGTTTGATCATCTATAAAATAAAAATAAGTCCTACCTCGTCTGAATGGTACGAAGATTTCTGTACTTAGCAACTCAAGGAAATTTAGAAGATGATTTCCCTGCATCGAATTCTTCTCTTTCACACTTAATAATATTTTGGTGGCCTGAAATAATCTTTTTTGAGCCCCTCATTTCTTATATGGACAAGTATATTCCCTGTTACTTGGGCCCAATGTTTACCTCTGTATTGGCTCATTTTCTTGTTTTTAAAATGGAGCACCTTGTCCAGTAGCTTCCTGCGAGTGTGCATATTTTGGGAACTTACATATCTGAAAACATATTTGTCTATAGTTTGACCAGTTATGGAATTTAAGTTGGAAATAAATTTTCCTTATAATTTTGATGGCATTGCTCCTGAATTACTGTTAAAATGTCCAGGGCCATTCTGATGCTTTTTATATTCCTGGATTTTCTTTTGATAGGCTTTTAAGATCTCTTTTCCCTAGTGCTCTGAAATTTCATGGTGATGTGCTTGGTTCTATTTTTCTTTATTGTGCTAGTGCTGGGATTAGACTAGATGGTCCTTATATTGTCTTCTAAGCCTGAGATTTAGCGAGCCTCTCCTTGGTAGCTATTTTTAACTGACTAGTTTACTGTTCCGATGCCACGATACTACAGACATACTTCGATAACACCGCTTATGACACAGCTCTGCAGTTAGCTGTGTATATCCATAGCATATAGCATAATAGGTGCCATTACAGAAACTCAACTGATTTTTGTTCTATAAATGAAAACAAAAATTACTTGTGATCTTTTGGCAGCATGGACATAGAAACAAAATATACAATATGGATATGAAAAATTAATAAGAGTTCTAGTGGAAGTATTGGGGTACATTAGAAAATATATCCCTGCTTTAGAGATTTCACAGTTTGCTATGCATTTTGTAACTTTTTGTAATGAATGACTTAGTTATCAACCTGGACAAATCTCGAACTGCTATCTGTAACCACTTGAAACTTGAAAGGAGAGAAATAAAAATAGTTTTGAGTTTTTTGAGGTTTCTAAAGACCTTTAAAAACCCATTGTTGGTTATAAGCGGAATGTTTATGACTGAGGAAAAGGAAATGTTCTGGACACATGTCCTCCTTTGACATTTGTGGGTCCCAAGACAAGAATATAAATGGCAGCCCACATGCATATGTCTGAATATTTAAAATTTATAACAAAAGCTTTACAAATGTTATTTATTTATTTAGACAGTCTCACTCTGTCACCCAGGCTGGAGTGCAGTGGCATCATCATAGCTCAATTTAACTTCAAAACCCTGGGCTCAAGTGATCCTCCCACCTTAGCCTCCCAGGTAGCTGGGACTACGGGTGTGAGCCATCACACCTGGCTATTTTTAAAAAACTTTTGTAGAGATGGAGTCTCTTCATGTTGTCTAGGCTGGTCTTGAGCTCCTGGCTGGGACTGTAGACATGAGCTACCGCACCTGGCCTAACAATGTTAAACAAAATATGCTCTAGCCTCATAGCTTGACAAATATACTTTCATCAGGACCTGGGTTGCATTTAGAATTCTGGGATTCCTTAGCAGCCCAGGAAGAGCCATCTTTCAGCTTGTCTTCTTACCTTCAATCACATCCGTCTGGTCTTTGTGGCACTTGGCCTGCAAACATACAGGCATGCAGACATGACAGCCACGTGGCCAAGCACCGTCTACATGCTTTACAGACAGCTGCCCTATGGTTGCCCCTTGGGGAAAGGGTAAGTGCACTGGTGGCTCAGTCAACACTTGGGAGGACAGCCTTGGCTCAGAGGCCTGTGAATGGCCTGGAAGTGGACCAGAGGCCATTTGGGAAAGGAGTTCCCATGCAGAGTAGTCTAGAGGGCAAGGATGTCCCCTGTTTTCTAGGTGGACATGTTGCCTTGGCCCTGCAGGGGGAGGGCCAGAAAGAGGTCCTCTAAGTGCAGTTCCAGGGCAGAGTCCTGTCCTTACCGAGGCTGGAGGTGAGGCTCCCAGTGAGTAAGAGGAACCTCGCTGTGATCTTTTGGTCAACTGATGGCAAATCTGAGCAAAATACACAAGTTGTTCTGGACTCTTCCTTTGGCCTCTAACTGCCTCCCTGAATGTCATGGCAATTCTATTAACCAAACAGGAACTGAGAAACTTCAGTCCTCTCACTTTTATTTCACATTAAAAAAAAATAGTGATGGAACATGAGACTTCTTGATAGTTTATACTGGTCTGGCCTAGATCATAAACCAGAATTTAAATGTCTCATGGTTTGAGGTGAGGCCTAAACTGACGTTATCCTCCCTTTTATAAAGCCTCGGAGGCTCACAAACCCAGATTTAGTCTTGGTGGTTCGGATATTAAAATCTGGTTCCTTTCCCTGAGGTTTATGTTACCACTGCAAATTCCAGTAGACAAGAAATGAGGGACATGGTGGGGAAGCTCAGAGTACAAAGAATGCCCACCCAGGGCTCGGGGAAGGACCTGCAATGAGAATTCGGAAGCTCAAAATACCTTTGCTCCTGATGGACTGATTCATGAACTGGGAAGAAGCTAAATTTTGGCTTTTAAAAACTTTAAATTTTTTTAAGATGTTAGTTATTTATAAAGTCCTTCCTTCACCACCACCCCCCAGCTACTTTTGTTTTGTTTCGATATTAATAAAGCAACTATAATTGCTTCCATTTCTTTTTGCTAAGCTACGGAAGGCAAAGGGCAAACAAACCAGGCAAGCCTTGGGGTAATTTTCAAACAGTCATTGCCCTTTCAGTGCATAGCATTTGGTTGTTGCTCAACAAATATTATTCCCCCTCTCTCAACCCCTTCTCAAGCTCCATCTCCATATACTGTACATTAAGACTGATAATAAGTGAATCATTGATAGTTTAGCTCACAGGGTAAGATGTGGGGTCTGGGTTGTTCTATTTGTAGGGCCAGTGGAAGCAGAAGGACAGCTGGACAGAAGCTTGAGTATTTAAGTCTTTCTTCCTTGTCGTTTTTTAGTGGTTCAGATCTTGACTGGGTCTTAGAATCTGGTTCTGCTAGTTGCTCTAGTTTAAACTTGGCATCTGATGCTGGTTGACTCTGTCTGACCTTAGCCTGCACTCCCCTTACCTGCTCAGGTCTGCCTTCCCATCTATATTCATCCCATTAACTGACTTGTTTCTCCCCTTTGATGGCCATTGTGGTGGGACAACCCAAGGGCACACTGTCCTGAGATAGGATGCTGCCGACCTCTAAGAACATGGAAATGGGTTTCACCTCTCAGTTTACTACCTCCAGGGTCATCTCATGCCTGTCAATTCTTACTGCCTCTTCCAGAGTTGTCTCTTTTTGTAAAATTTGATTGCACCATTACAAGGGGTTACTATAAAGACCTAAGTTTTCTTTAAAAAAGCAAATATAGCAGGGCTTACATCTTGCCATTGGCTTTGTTTTTAGTGTACTTGCCTTAAGAAGCAAAGCGCTTACTTCCATGGTGCTGCTTTGCTCAGTACCTTTTAGGAATTGCTTCTTTTTGGAACTACTTCAAAAGCTAGTTCTTTATTGCTACTTCTAAGCAATTGAAATTCCTTGAAAGGAGGAAAAACAAACATTGTTAAGGGTGTTCCAGGAAGGAATTTTATATACGTGTATCTCAAGCATGACATTGCCCAGCCCGACATTTTATCTTTTCTACAAAATTTGGCTTGGCAAGACTTTTCCAATTTGGAAAAGAAAAGAAATCCATTTACAAGGGCATAAATTATGCAGCCACAAATAAAGCTATTAAAAAGAATATGCAGAGTTCTGCTTCTGGTTAGCACATAGAAGCATGTCAGAGGCCTTCACTGCTGCCAAAACAAGAAGAAATCGCTGGAGAAAACAGAAATCATAATTCATTTAATGTCATTGAAGATCTGTGGATACAACATCTAAAAAAGCTAAATTCTAGAGGGATGAGCTCTTCCAAGGTGAGCAAGGGAATGGAGGAAGATCCATCCCTGGAACCTGCTGAGCTTGGGGGCAAAGTCAGCAAGGGAATGAGGTTTAGGGAAGGGCAGTCTTTGCTTGGGCGAGGGGAAACCTGCCAGACTTTTGACAAACTTGGAGGCTGATAACATCAGATTTGATTCTGGAGGGAGCCCCCAGTGCATAATAATCCTCTCTTCCAAGTAATTCACTTATGTTGCTGAATAAACAGAGACTGGAAGAGAAAGTGAAAGGCAGGAAGAGTTCTCAAACTCTAGCAGTCTCACAATTTTGAAATCTTGGGATGCCTCATGGCTCCACACACTCACTGCCTTCAAACCTCATGATCTTACAGATCTGCCATCTTGAATTCTCGAAAACTCGAGGTCATGAAGATGGGTGATGTCAAAGTCTCCTGGTCCTCCACTCTCACCATTTCTTGGTTCTGAGGTCTAGTCATTTTACAGGGTTTGGTCCCCGGGCCTTTCTAGAGAAGGAGGCCTGAACTTACCTTCAGAGTGTTTGAAAGCAGAGGTGAAAAAACTGAGACTAATCAAACTAAACACATCAACTCAATGTCTGGTGCATTCAAAGAGTTCAGCTCCAGCATAATATTATACATGAGTAGGGGCTGGGCAGAAAAGCAGAGGTCAGTCTCTTTTTAGAGCCTGCATGTTCAAATTCCAGTGTCCTGCTAGAGGAATTAAATCTGGAACCCTGTCCCAAAAACAGTTCAACTCCTGGTTGGATCAAATTGATCAGCCCCTCACCCAAGTTGCATGTACCCATTTTCTGTAGTCTCTACTGCTCTTTTAGACCCAGTGTCCAACATACAATAACATATTATGAGACAGGCAACAAAGCAGGGGAATGTGACACAGATTAAGAGAAAATTAGTGAATAGTAATAAACTCAACACCCAGATGTTGAAATTATCAGACAAGGCTCTTAAAGTAACTATTAAATATGTTAATATTCTTTTTTGATATGTTGTAATATATTTTATTCCTCCAGACTTTATAAACCCCATGATATATTGTTGATGATTTTTCCTTTAAGCGGTAAAGTGTATTCTAAAAGATTTTAAAAGGAAAAAAATTTCTTTTATATTAAAGACATATGTTAAACAAGTCACAGAAAAAGATGGAGTAAATGGATGAAGAGGTGGGGGGAATTTATGGAGAGATTTAGAAACAGTTAAAAAAGGGCCAAATGGAAATCTTGAAATTGAGAAATAGAAAATCTGAAATGAATATTTTATTGGATGAGATTAATAGCAGATTGGACAAAACAGAAGAAAGGAACAGAGAACGTAA
The DNA here is from genome assembly GCF_000956105.1 of Propithecus coquereli. Lineage (NCBI taxonomy): Eukaryota > Metazoa > Chordata > Mammalia > Primates > Indriidae > Propithecus > Propithecus coquereli. Next base: position 6,966,001 of record NW_012154062.1, read on the forward strand.
AGAAAGATTAAATCACCCAAACTAAAGATACGTTATTAAAATAATAAGGTATGAATGAAACAAAATAGACTCTAAAAATACACCCACACTTTTATGATCAATTTATTTGCAATGGAGATATCAAGATAATTCATTGAAGAAATATAATCTTTTCAGCCAATGGTACTGTATGAGTTGGATATGTGTATGAAGGAAATAACCTCAACATCATATCACACACGAAGATTAATGCGAAATTGATCATACATCTAGACATAAAGGCAGACACTATAAAACTTTTAGAAGAAACCAAGAAAAGGTATTTGTGAACTTAAGGTAGGCAACAAGTTTTTAGGACTCAAAAAGCAAACCATATAAGAATATTGATGGTATTTATTAAAATTAATAACTTCTCTTTAAGCAACACTGTAAGGAAATGAAAAAGAAGCCACATGGCAGGAGAAAAATATTCTCAATATATCTGACAAACGACTTGTATCCAGAATATATAAAGCATCCTCATAATTCAATAATAAAAAAAAAGACAATCCAGTGAAAAAAATATGTAAAAAGACTTAAACAGAAACCTCAAGAAGAAGATGTACAAATGGCCAACAAGTACACAAAGCTTGCACGACACCATTCAACATCAGGGAAATGCAATGAAACCTAAATGGGATACCACGTCAAACCCACTAGATTGAAGTCTTAAGACCAAAAGTACCAAGCACTGTGGATGATGTGGAGCAACTGGAACTCTCATACATTCCTTGTGGGAGGGTAATGAATGTAATACATCCACTTTGGAAATGAATTACACACACATCTGCCTAATGACCTAGAAATGCTGAGGCTAGCTATTTCTGAAGAAAAATTAAAACATACATGCATAACATCTTGTGCATAAATTTTCACAGCAGCTTTATTTGCAGTAGCCCCATGCTAGGAAAAAATGAAGTGTCTATTGAGAGGTGAATAGATAAACATATTATGGTATATCCATCCATACAAGGGAATATTACTTGGCAATAAAAATAAACAGTATACTCACACTCTCCACTTGAATTAATCTCAAAAAGTTATGTTAAATGAAAAAAAGCCTGACACCAAAGAGTGGACAGTATATCATTCCATTTATATGAAAGTCTAGAATGGGTAAATTTAAGCTATGGCAATAAAAATCAGATCACTGGGTACCTGGAACTTACGGTGAGAGCTGACTTCAAAGGAGGCACCAGGAGCTTTCTGGAGGTGATTGCACTGTTCTGTATCTTAACTGTGGTGACGATTATGTGGGTGGATATATTTTTCAAAACTCATTAAACAATATGCTTAAATTCTATACATCTGATTTTAAGTTACATCTCAAAAAGTTGATTTTTAAAAAGAATATTGACAGACACAGGGTTCTTCTACTTCCTTGCATTAATTACTTTGTCCCCTCCAAAGCAGCTCGTACTTTACAGAGACTGCTCTCTCAATAGATGACCATCGTGTCGTCCTAACTACATATCGTATGGACAGTTTATTCTTTCCTCGTCACCCTTGAACTTTTTGGAGTATTCCATACTCTTGCTCGCTTCCATTGTCTTGAAACTCTTGGATACTCTTTGTGTAATATCAAAGAGTAGAGACCAGACAAATCTGCTGCTCCTTCTGTTTTTCCAGTTAATTCTTCTCTGACTCCTTCAGGATTCTTCTTTCTCTTGCTCACTAAATATTATATGCTTATTTCTAGACCATCTTGTCTTCTCCCTCTGTATTCATTTCCTGGGTAAACCATTAATCCTAAGACTTTACCTATCATTTCTATATGACAATTTAAATCGGTAGCTTCACACCCTGCCCTTTCAGAACTCTAGTTCTACCATTTGAAATGCTCTTAGATTGATAAATCTGCCCTCTGAAGCCCAACTTATTTATGGCAAATTCTGAAACTTTCCCATTGTATCTCCAGAGCCTAGCACAGTGTCAAGCATGGTGTCTGACTAATAGTTGGTGTGGAATTTAGGGATCTATTGGATATTAGGGATGGGAAGGCAGTAAATATGAAGGATGACCCTTATTTATTATTTGGTTATTGCAGAGATGACAGTGGTTAACTGAGATAGGGAGTGGAGAAAGAAGAGGATGTGGGAGAGAAGCCAAATAAGAGAAGAATTAAGTGCAATTTTGAGCATGTTGAGTTTGAGATCCCAAGTGTATACTGATACCACAGTAAACCTCCTAAAGCACAGTTCGATCATGGCATGTCTTCCTTGTTCAAAAACCTTCAGTGATTTCTCACTGTTGACCAAGTCCATGTCAGACTTCCTATCTTTATATTTAAAATTTCACAATTCACTTCCTAACTTTCTCAAATAATCTCAGATCCTTCCCGTGTACCAAAAATCTGCTCTCTGTCTCCTGGGTATGCCTCGGAGCCACCTCCTGAACCACACCTTCCACCTGGAACGCACGCCTTCTCCACCCTGCCTGTCAGATTCTTGCCTGTGCTTTGAGACTCAACTTGAATAGCATTTATACAATTAGAATAGTTTTTTCCAATTACTCCAGACAGAAACTTACTCCCACCTCTGAGGACGCATCAGTCTTGTCATGTACTGATCATATAACATTTCTCCTTACCTGTGTGTAGCTATTCACATGTATGTTTTTATTACACCTAAAAGACCTAAAGCTTTTAGAGGGTAGAGATGTGTTTCATTTTTATTTTCAATCCCTCCAAGTAACTAGCCCCTCATGTGGCATATAATAAGTGCATAATAAATAATTATAAAATCAAAGGCTCCAACAGAGATGAATGAGTAACTGAAGGCGTGAGAGAATGAATGGGCGAAGTAGTTGAGAATAATTGTTCCTTAGTCGCTTTTACATACATACCCTTCAGCAAGTTCTTAATAACTGTATTGAATGTGCCAACACTGAATTGAGCATGTGTTCATGAGAAAATAAGAGGCCAAGGAATTCAGCTTGTCTGAATGACTCTCAAAGTTTGGGCTAATTGATCTATGGCTCGGAGTGGCTGCTGGTCCCAGGTAGAACTCTTGTGCCAATTAGTAGACTAGACACAGTGAAAACAGAAGCCAAGTGAAATGCTTATATTTCTCCAGGCTTACTATGTATAAATTATTAATGCTTCTTGATACTACATTTCCTTGAATATATTTAAATATGAATACATTGGTGGAAGCAGAAAATAAATTTATATTTCCATTGCCTCAATGTAATTTATAAAAACATTTATTATATATTTCTGATTACAAAATAAATGAGTTCATTGTAGAAAATTTGCACAAAAGCATAAAGATGAAATTAAAATCATCTATAAGATCCCCTCTATAATACAAATCTGT
>NW_012154062.1:6971295-7013668 GCF_000956105.1 Propithecus coquereli
TGGTTTACTTCACTCCTGGCTAGGTCCTGAACTCTGATCCTTACGTTTCAGCACGGCAAGACTGCTGTGAACTTTTCTCTGCTCTTTGTAGGCTTGCTGCTTAGCTGCTTAGCATTCTGGGTGACAGCTTTAGATTTTTAGCAAATGCACTGAGCTCTGTGTATTGGCCCTGTGTCCATCTCAGGGTTCTGTCCCCTCTGTCTTAGCCACCCCCCCATTCCCTCTTCCCATTGCAAAAGTCTCTGATGGTTTTTCTGTAGCAGCGGCCCTCCCCGTGGGAGATATTATTTACAAGGGCTGTCCAGACAGTATCCCGCCATGTAATATGTTCTCATTATATTAACAATGGCTGGATACTTTCCGGACAGCCCTCGTATTCCAGATTCATTCTCAGCCTCTGTCCACATGCCCAGAATCAGCAGTGCCCCCAGGAAAAACAAAAACAAAACCAAAAATGAATGCAAACTATTGGTTGAAATTTCTGAAGTTTTCCCCCCTCTTAGAATATTTTCTCCTCTTTCCCTATTCTGGTTGTTTTGGCTGCTTTCTGATGCCTTGAAACTAATTGTTTTGCTTTATTTTATCTAGCTGTTCTAGTTATTTTGGGCTAGAGTGATCTGCTGCAAACGACTTCAACATAACCAGAAGCAAAAATCCATATTGTTTTTAAAATGAGTTCTGGGGAGCCCTTGTCATGAAATAAAAGAGGAGCTACTGAAAGATGCATCCTCTGGGGGTTCCCTGGGTGATGTTTTGCCTCGATGTATCCAAGAGTCAGAATAACTAGTTGTAACCATGACTCTTCATTAACTTGCTGAAAAACATAGACCAGCCATCCACTTTCCCCACTCAAAAAATGAGGACATTATCCACTCTTCTTGACAGAATTGTCCTGAGAAACAAATACTTAAGTGTTTTGGAGAAGTAAACATGCACATTATAAATACAGTCGGTCAGTTCTACGTTACTGAATATGTGTTTGTCTCTCCAGCTGTTCATGGGATGAATGTCTTTCTCCACTGTAAACACTTTAAGGATAGAGGCTATTTCCTCCACTTCCATTTTATTTCCTGCAGTTGCAATTTTCTTGTAATTCACAAAATAGGCGTTGTTTAAATGTTATACTTAAAAAAAGCCACCTTTTCCTGTGTCTGTCCATATTAAAGTATTCTGAAGCACAGGCTATCAGCCTTGCCATGGCCTGTGTCCCCCTGCCCCAATTCATATATTGAGATCCTAACCCACACATTGATGGTGTTAGGAGGTGGGGCTTTTGGAGGTGATTAAGTCATGAGGGCAGAGCCCTCATGATGGGGATGAGAGACCCCAGAGAGCTAGCGTGCCCTTTCCACCATGTAGGACACAGCAAGAAGGCACCATCTATGAACCAGAAGGCAGTTCCTCGCCAGATGTCCCAGCCTCCAAAAGTGTAAGATATCATTTCTGTTGTTTCTAAGCTACCCTATAGTATTTTGTTATAGCAGCCCGAATGCACTAAGACAAGCCTCACTTTGATTTTTTTCAGTCTATGTTGGTAAACTTCAGCTTAAGGATTTGTAATGTGAGGGACAATTTTTGATAATCAGTTTTTCTCTTTCTTTGATTTTTAATTTTTTTTGCTTTTATAATTATTTTTAATCGACACATAATTGTACATATTGGGTATGGTGTGATATTTTGATACATGTATGTGATGTGCAATGATCAAATCATAATTACTGCATCGATCACCTCAAATATTTATCACTTCTTTGTGTTGGGAACATTCAAAATCTGCTCTTGTAGCTATTTGAAAATATACAAGTTGTTAATTGTAATCACCCTACAGTGCTATTGAACACTAGGACTTATTCCTCCTATCTAGCTATAATTTCATCTCTATTAACCAACCTCTCCCCATGCTCCCTCTGCCATACCCTTCCCAGCCTCTAGTAACTATTATTCTACTCTTTAGAATAATTTTTTAGCTTCCACATATGAGTGAGAACATGCAGTTTTAATCTTTCCCTGAATGGCTTATTTCACTTAACATAATGTGCTCCAAGCTTGTCTATGTTGCTGTGAATGACAGGAGTTTATTCTTTTTTATGGCTGAATAGTATTTCATTGTGTGTATACACACACACCACATTTTCTTTATCCACTCATCTGCTACTGGACACTTAGGTGGATTCCATATCTTAGCTATCGAATATAGCGCTGCAGTAAACATGGGGTGCATAGATCTCTTCAACATGCTGATTTCATTTCCTTTGAATAAGTACTGATTTTCTCTCCTTTGGGATTGCTGGATCATATATCAATAGTGGTTCCTCCATACTCTTTCCCACGATGGCTGTACTAACTTACATTCCCATCAGCAGTATATAAGAGTTCCTCTTTCTCCATCCCCTTGCCATGATGTTATTTTTTTGTCTTCTTGATAAAAGCTGTTCTAACTGGAGTCATTGCAGTTTTGATTTGCATTTCCCTGGTGATTAGGATATCGAGCATTTTTTTCACATACCTGTTGGCTATTTGTATGTCTTCTTTTTAGAAATGTCTATTCAGCTTATTTATCCATTTTTAAATCATATTATTTGGTTTTTTGCTATTGAGTTCGTCATATATTCTAGATATTAATTCCTTGTTGAATAAATAGTTTGCAAATATTTTCTCCTATTCTTTAGGCTGTCTCTTTACTCTTTTGACATTTCCTTAGCTGTGCAGAAGATTTTTAGTTTGATGTTAATCTAATGTGTCTATTTTTGCTCTTGTTGCTTGTGCCTTTGAGGTCTTATTCATACAATCTTTGCCCAGACCAATGTCCTGAAGCATTTCCCCTGTGCTTTCTTCTAGTAGTTTCATAATGTTGGGTCTTACATTTAAGTCTTTAATCCATTCTGAGTTGATTTTTGTATGTGGTGAGAGAGAAGGGTTTAGTTTCATTCTTCTCCATATGGATAACCAGTTTTCCCAGCACCATTCATTGAGCAGACTGTCATTGCCCCAACGAATGTTCGAAAATCAGTTGGCTGTAAATGCATGGATTTATTTCTGCGTTCTCCATTCTGTTCCATTGGTCTATTGTCTGTTTTTATGCCAGCATCCTGCTGTTTTGGTTATTATACCTTTGTAATATATTTTAAGTCAGGTAGTGTGATGCCTCCAGTTTTGTTCTTTTTGCTTGGGATTGCTTTGGCTATTTGGAGTCTTTTGTAGTTCTGTATGAATTTTAGGATTGTTTTTTCTATTTCTGTGAGGCATGTCATTGGTATTTTGATAGGGATTGCATTGAATCTGTAGGTGGCTTTGGTAGTATGGTCATTCACACAATATTCTTCTAATTCATGAACATGAGATGTCTTCCCATTTTTTTGTGTCCTGTTAAATTTTTTTCATCAGTGTATTATGGTTTTCATTGTAGAGATCTTTTATTTCCTTGGTTAAATTTATTCCTAGGTGTATTATTTTATTTTTTAATAGCTATTATAAATGGGATTGTTTTCTTGATTTCTTTTTCAGCTAGCTTGCTGATGGTATATAGAAACACTACTGATTTTTCTATGTTGATCTTATATCTTGCAAATTTACTGAATTTCTTTATCAGTTCTGAGAGTTTTTTGATGGAGCTTTTAGGACTTTCTACATAAAAGATCATGTCATCTGCAAACAGGGACAATTTGACTTCCTTCTTTCCAATTTGGGCGCCCTTTATTTCTTTCTCTTGTATAATTGCTCTGGCTGGAACTTCCAAAGGTCCACTTTTGACATTTGTCTTCTTAAAATATTTTTCTTTATTTTTTGTGCTCTCCAGTTTCACTGATTTTATTTTGTGTAGTATTGGTGCATACTTACAATCCAAGGACTCATGTCTTTCTTCAATGCTGTAAAATTCTCAGCTATTTTGTTTTTCAATATTGCCCTTCCATCTTTACCTCTATTTTCTCTTTCCAGAATTCCCATTTAATGGACATTGGAAATTCTCATTACTCATCTTTTAACAGCTCTTTTGGAGAAAACATTTTAGTATTTTCTTCCAATTCATTAATTCGCTTTTTAATTATGTCCACTGAAGTTATTATCCTATTTGTGTATTAGATCAACAACACTATTTTTCAGCTTAATAATTTTAATTTTTTAAAATGTCCATTTGTTCTTTTTATATTTCTATTTTATTTCATAACTTTATTTTTATTCATGGACATTATTACTTCATTTACCTTTAAAGGCCCCAAACATAGTTATTTTGAAGTCTATTTTTTTATTTATTTTCTTGAGATAGAGTCTCTCTCTGTCACCTAGGCTAGAGTGCAGCGGCATCCTCACAGCTCACTGCAACCTCAAACTCCTGGGCTCCAGCAATCCTCCTGCCTCGGCCTCCCAAGTAGCTGGGACTACAGGTGTGCACCACCATGCCCGGCTAATTTTTTATATTTTTAGTAGAGACTGGGTCTCCTTTTTGCTCAGGCTGTTCTCGAATATTTTTGTATTTCTGTCTGTAGTGAATTCATGTTCTGTTGTTGACTTTGTTGGTTTTTTCCCTATCTTTCAGTTTATTTGGAATTTATATTATTAGGCTAATGTTAAATGGGTGGATATTTTCTCTTTCACTTTCTCCTTGGCTCATTCTCCATTTCATGGCTTTGAAATGCCTGTCCCTTGGCCCCCAAGAACTATGCCTTAAGTTGGTGGCCTGGGACTCATGCTCTGTGGTGAAACTGGGCAGGTCACAGCATTGGTCACTAGGCTGGCTGGTGGCTTGGTTCTTTTCCTGGTGTTAAGGCTCTATCTGCTTTCTCTTGCCTTTCCTAGCCCAACAAGCATTAGATAACAGAGGAATTTAGCATATAAATTCCCTCTTCCCTTCTACTTCTTGATTTTGCTAATACGATGGGATCCTGGAATAGGAAAAGGACATTAGGTTAAAAAAAAAAAATCAAGGAAATCTGAATGAAATAAGGAAATATCTAGAGTAAAAAAAAAAAATCAAGGAAATCTGAATGAAATAAGGAAATATCTAGAGTACTCTGGGAATACAAAAAGGCATAGTTGGCTTAGTTTAGAAAGGGGCAAGAGGAGAAGGATTTTTTGAGGAAGCACTATGTAAGCTAAAGCCCGAGAGGTGAGTAAGAGTTAGCCAATGAAAGGGTGAGTTTCTAGTTGGGAACAAGCTGAAGAATGTTCTAGGCAAAGGGTGGCACGTAGGAAGACCCACAGGCAGAAAAAGCATGCTGCATTGAAGAAAAATAAGTCCAATATCTTATATCCGTCATCCCTGTTCTTTCTTCAAGAGCTCTTAAAGAAAGAGCTTCCTTGTGAAGAACCTATTATTGATACCATTCCCACATTACAGATGAGGAAATCAGTACCAGGAGAGGTGGTTAAAACAGAACTGGGAGCCCATCCTATCAGCCTCTAAAACCTATGTCCTTGCCTTGCATGCTACTTTCCATTCGCCTAAGTATCCTGTGAAAGCAGGCTGTGGTCAGGCAGCTTCTAACTTCTGAAAATGAGCAAAGCTGAGCATGTGCAGCTAACGTGCTGGGGCGCTGGGAACGGGCGGCTGAGGCGATCGTCGTTCTAAGCTGCTCTCACAAGCAGCCTTCTCCTTCTTGCCGGGAACCAGAGCCCTATGACACCAGAGGTCAAATTCCAACCTAGGAACTCAAGGGAAATTATGTATCATGAAAACAGGGCCTGGGAGCTGCAATAAAAAAAGATGCCTGTTATAGAAATGAGAATTACAGTAGTGGGAGGAAAGGCAGGGTTGGAGACCGGCTGTGCTGGGGCCGTGGGGAGATGGGCAAAGTGAAGAATTCAGTCCCCATTTGGAAGGTGCCACCAGGAAGAATCAAGAGTTGGCCCAACCCTGTTCATTTAAAGGGCTCTGCTTCCACTCTCACCTCCCACTCCCATCCTCCTCCTCTGTCCTCACCACATAGCAAGCTCCCAAAAAACCAAGAGGAACTGTCCAAACCTAGCACCTGCCTAAAAAGCAGGTTGTCCTCCACCTGCTGGGCTCAGAGACAAAGCAACGTTTGCTGTAGGGTAGAAAAAGGCGCACCGTGACCACAAACAAACTCGGTGCACTGATAATGAAGGATCCTTAAAATGCCAAAAAGATGGTCCCCCAACCTTTTTTAGAGCACCCATACCAATGCACAAAGGCACTCAAAGGGGGTTGACTGTTTGGCAAACTGGTTATAATGGATCATTAGATTAGCTGATTTTAAGCTAAAGGGCTGGGGATAAGTTTACTCATGAAAAGGGATGGCAAGTATAACACGGTCGAATATTGTTGGCCAAAAGAATGCGGGGGTTGGGAAGGGGAGCAGGGAAAAACTGATCATCTGTTCTTCCCTCTGTCCCAGTTCCCAGGTGAGTGACCCCTTGGTTCAGCACTGTGGCATCCTCTGTGCCCCCTTGAGCCCTTCCAGGTTGGCCCCAGAACTAGGTCTGATTTGTCCTGAGTCCCACCCACCTAGAGGATGGCCTTTTCAGAGGTTGACCTGTTTGTGTGGTCGTTTGGTAGATGGCCAGGATTTTCTCTAGGGTGAGTTATGTTTTAGGGATCCAGATTTGGGACACGCCTACCTTCTCCTAATGACTTAGCTAAAGAGACTCGGTTTTGCCACACAGATGGAGTCAGGCATGTTGTTCTCTTTCCAAGCAAGCTGGAATCAAAGGGAGGTGTGGTAGGGATTCAGAACTTTGAAGCTGGAAGCAATTGACATTTGGATCCTGGAGGCGGAAGGGGAAGTATTTGTGGTCCGGTGTTTACATTGGCTCGGATGACAGGGCTCCAGCAGTCGCAGTCTTACTTTCTCATCAACACGCCCTTCTGCATCAGCCCCACGGAGCTGGCTGAGTAGGGTTCTGGGGACATTCCTCACCAGCTGACCTTTGTCCTGGCTGTTTCTAGCACAAGCACCGTTAGCTTTCCTGTAGCTCGGGATGTGAAATGTCGGGGAATATGGTGGAGTGGGAGTTCACCGGGTCAGCTGCTGCTCTGACTCTGAGCGCTGCTTAGCATACTGTTGATGGTTTGCCAAGAAATTCTGTTCAAGAAGGTGGCACAACTCTGAATTATTAACACAGAATGGGGCTACGTGGGGGAAAATATATGAGATATGTGCTATGAATTCTTTTTTCGGAAAACATACCTAAAGATAACACTTTTGAATAAATACTGTCAATTTCAACGTGTAATACTTACTGCAGCAAGTTGTAAACTAGTGCCAACTTGATTCTAATGCTGAACACACTGTCACCTTTGAAAATGGTCTTGGGGGACTTGGTACGTTTCTTTGCTCGTCATCAATAGTCTTCATTCTTGGCAGATGTGTTTGATTTGAGGAAAAGCCAACATTCATAATGTCCTCAATCTAGAATGGTAGGTGATTTAGCAGAGAATTATTATTTTTGGTAAACATAATTATAAAGCCTTTTTTCCCCTCTAGCTTCATCTCTCTGACTGACATCATAGAGTCTAAGATTTTTAGTTTTGGAAGTGTTCAGAGGATAATGTGAGGCATTCCAAGAGAACTTCATGCTGAAAGCTATTTGGACAATCTGCGCTCAGTGCTGATTTGGAGTATCAATATCATCTATACAGGGACTATTAAAAAATGGTATCACAGGCCAATAAAATTGGTAATACTAACATTTGTGCAATGCTTTTAACTTTTCCGAGGGCCTTTGGAACCCATATTGAGTGATTACCAAGTTCCAATGAGGTAATATTTGATTGCAGAGATTTTTAATCCCTTCAGGCATAGTTAAAGAAAGGGGCTTAAACTAATATTTGAGATACCTTCTTGGTGCCCTGATTGGATGAGAACTTTATTTCTTATACATACTATCATATTTTATGGTGGAGGAGTTAAGAACCTGTGCTCAGGAGTCAGCCTGCCTGGGTTCGAATCTCTTCTCCATCATTTACATTGCTCAAGTTAGTTAACCTCTTAGAACCTCAATTTTCTTATTTATAAAATAATAATAGTACCTGTCTCATGGGTTTTTAAGAAAATATCAAAGGAATTTAAAATATACACATTGCATACAGTATGCACTCAACCAATGTTCATTGTGATAGCATTATGATTACCCTACCACCCTGTAAAATAGGCAGGGCAAATATTCTGAATCTCAATTTTATTTGATTGGCACAATAATCTTGATTGTGAGATAGGAAAATGCCCAAAGAATAAAGGGCCAGAGTTTAAAACTTTCTAAAACTCCCTGTACACAAGCTAGATTATAATAATATCTGGTGTTCTTTTTGGTTATTCTAGTGAACAATACACTGTTTTAGAAGACCATGATTAAATTGGAATTTGTAAACCCCATTGTTTTTTGTTTTTTTTCTAATCAGACTATTTTGGAAAAGTAAAAGATTTAATGTGTATGAATGCTTTAAAAATTATCACAAGGGTAATGTAGAAAATTAACATTACATACACATTCTAATGTATGTTCATTCAAAACTGAAGTGCAAATGGTTGCAAATTCCTTTTCCAGATGATGTTTTAGAAAACTTTGTAGGGTTTTATGTTATGCAGATAAGTGAAAATGTCTTCCTTACTTAATGCTATTAAATTTGGGGCTTATGGCCAGGCGTGGTGGCTCACGCCTGTAATCCTAGCTCTCTGGGAGGCCGAGGCTGGCGGATTGTTTGAGCTCAGGAGTTCGAAACCAGCCTGAGCAAGAGCGAGACCCCGTCTCTACTAAAAATAGAAAGAAATTAATTGGACAACTAAAAATATATAGAAAAAATTAGCCGGGCATGGTGGCACATGCCTGTAGTCCCAGCTACTCGGGAGGCTGAGACAGAAGGATCGCTTGAGCCCAGGAGTTTGAGGTTGCTGTGAGCTAGGATGATGCCACAGCACTCTAGCCCGGGCAAAAGAGTGAGACTCTGTCTCAAGGAAAAAAAAAATAAATTGGGGCTTATTTGATAAAATTTAAGTTTTTGGACATAGATCACTTCCTTTTTGGCCAAAATACTATGATGCACTAATGCCTTGTGATTGAGGACAAGTAATGTAATTTAGCTGGATAATCTTTGTCCAAGTTGTTTAATCACTCTACATCTAAACTCCCCATCAATGAAAAGTTAATAAAAATATTTAGTGTAAGACTGGGAAAGAAATTATGTGAATATCATGAACAGATACCCAGCAGTCATTTGCATAGGTGTCTGATTATTCTGAGAAATAAGAGATGATATATTGAAAATAGCACCATGCCTGCCGTACTAAAGCTCTCAATAAAGAAGAGCTATTAATATTAATATTATTACTACTATGATGACTACTACAGTCCTTAGGGTCTTTTCCAAAGAGCTCACTCTCTCCCCAGCCCCAACAAATCATTTGTTCACTTATCACATGCTATATTTTATGATATATGTGCCTAACTCAAGAGCTTAAAAGGACACACAGATATTTTAAGAGGTCCCCTTCTACTGCTCCAAGAGTTGAGAGTTGTGCATACTCAGGAATATTACTAAGGAAATTTGCTTGGGCTGGAAGGGAGGGTAGGGAGGGGTTATGACACCTGTGTGACCCTGGTTCCTGGGACACAGCAGGAAAACAGACAACTGAGAGAGGGGTTGATAACTGCTCAGCACAGAGTGCTTGAGGTTAAGGAGCCATGGTTGTGTGGTGGGAGTGGGCAGCCTCTGCCTTTGCACAGGGTGTGGGAAAGTCACATGCTGGGAGAATGAGGGGTGCATCCTACATGTCCAGGGGCTTTCCTGCACAAGTCACCAGGGTCTGAAAAGAAGAGGGGCTTTGATGGACCCACCCAGATGGCCGAGAGCCAAGTCCTCCTGGGGCTCAGTCACCATCTCCTCTGCAATGCTTCCCGATGCATCCCTCAAAAGCCCTGAGTCACCTTCTCAGAGTCCTACAGCACCCTGTGCATCGCTTTATCTTGGGGTAACTGGTGTACAGCTTAAATTCAACCCCTTGAGGAAAGACATAAATGATTCTATTTTTTCCCCACTTGATGCTCTCAAATTCTCTATACGGAATAATGTCCTAAAAGTGCATCTGGTGCATTTCCTTAGAAGCTGGGGGATGGGAGGGGAGGACAGAGGAAGCAGAAGTGCCTGTCCCCAGTCACGTGGAGAGAGTCCCTTGCCTCACTCTGCTGCTGGCTCCTGAAACTGTGTTCCTGCATAGGTGGATGGCAACATTTTTAGGGGGGATGTTCACCGCAGCCTCCTCCATTGCTGAGGGACTTCCCTGGTGGGCATTTTTGTCTTGTTCCCAATTTTAAAGGAAAAACTTTCAGGTTTTCACCATTGAGTAGGATGTTAGCTGGCTTTTCACATACGACTTTTATTATGTGAGGTTGTTTCCTTCCGTTCAGTTTGTTGAGTGTTTTTATGACAAATTTTATCAAATGCTTTTTCTTCATCAATGAAGATAATCATGGCATTTTTTCCCTTCATTGTTGTAATGTGGTATATTACATTGATTGATTTTTGTATGTTGAACCATCCTTACATTCCATGAATGAATCACACTTGGTCATGTTGTATAATCCTTTTGTTATACTGTTGAATTCTGTTTGCTAGTTATCTTGTTAAGGATTTTTGTATCAATATTTATTGGAATATTGGTCTATAGTTTTCCTTTCGTGTTGTCTTTGTTTGGCTTCGATATCAGCATAATATTGGGCTCATTGAATGAGTTTGGAAGTGTTCCCTCCTCTTCAAACACTTGGAAGTTTGAGGAGTATTGATGTTAATTCTTCTGTAAGTGCTTGGTAGAATTCACCAATGAAGCTGTTGAGTCTTGGGCTTTTCCTTTTGGAAGGATTTGATTACTGATTCAGTTTCCTTCCTGGTTATAGGTCTGTTCAGATTTTCTATTTCCTCATGATTCAGTCTTACTGGGTTGGATGTTTTTAGGAATTTGTCCATTTCAGCTAGGTTATCCAGTGTGTTAGTAGACATTTATAGTACTGTTTGATAAAATCTTTCTTATTTCGGTAAAATTGTTTATCATGTCCATTACTCATCATATTTTTATATTCAGGCTTTCCCATGTTGAGATATTCAGAAACTACTTATTGAACTGAATGTAAAAGAGAAAAGCACTGGACCCCTTCAGCTGGTTGAACAACCCAACATGGGCAGGTGCACTGAGAAGGCTGGGCCTGGAGAAGGGGCAGTTACAGCCAGGCCTGGAGGTCAGAACTCTGGCCACCAGTGCAGTGTTCCAAGGACTGGCCCTGGATGTTGGGTGATGACACTCTGTGAGATGTGTTGGGGTCTTTAGGCATGGCACAGGTCAAAGAGGCACAGTGGTCTTTCTCATCAAGGCAGCCCAGAGCCTACAGAGTGAGCTTAACCAAGCCTGAGGGCCCAGCATGTGTCTGCCAAGCCCAGTTCGGAAAGAGGTGGAGGTTAGCGGAGGTGCAGTGGGTCACTCCACGTGGGGAGTTGTCTGGCAGGGATGAAGTCCAGCCCTCACTGTGCTCTTAGAGAAGCAGAGTCCAGGCTAAGAGTCACTCAGTGAGCTGCTTTGGGATGGAATGGAGCTACTCCTGTTTCCTGCCCTTTCGCAGTTACAGCCTGCAAGAGGCTATGGAGAACCATGAGCAATATATATATATATAAATATATAAATATATAAATATATATAAATATATATGAGAGGGGTGGCCACTTTTTATCTCATGGTAGCCTTCCCTTACCAGCTGTGACCCTGTTCTTACAGAAGCAACTCCACAATTGGAGAGGCCATGCCTTATGCCCCACTATGGACAGCCAAATTAGGCAGAGACAGTTGTTTTCATGTAAGAGATGTCCTTCTACCTGCCCAGTATGCTTCCAGACCCCTATCATTAGTACTTCCACTCCCACCTATCCCCCCCACCCCATCTCCCCAAGAATCTCTTAACTTCCTGCATCAGCCAACTCTGCTCATTCCCTGCAATTAGCGCAGGTCCTGCACTTAGCAGGTGCTCAGTGCTGGATTCTGCCTTTTACTGTGGCCTTTCCAGAGTGTCTTAGTTGAAAGAAGATAGCAGAAAAATGTGTTCTTTGCTGCAATCACAGGAGACTAAAGGGAAATGTGTGCGTCAATAAGTTTTTCCTCTGTTTCGTTCTTCTCATTTTTATTCAACTACCCAGAGACCAGCATTCTCATTTGAGCCCTTTTGAGAAGGAAGCAAACACATCAAATGATAGGCACGCCAGCTAGCAATTTTTTTTTTCCCCTTCAAAGCAGGTTAACAGGTTCAAATAAAACACACTGAAGAGGAATTACATAAAACCAAAACAGAAACTGTGAAGTGCAAGCTGATATTTTTAGAAGTTTGTATAATGACAGGTCAGATTCCTGAGGATTAGTCAAAGTGGCAAATCTAACACCACTTATTCAAAACGGGGGCAAAAGATATAGCAGGCAATTATAGTTTCGCAGCAATCGTGGGGGGACATCAACTCTTCTTGAACTTACAGAGAGAACAGCTTGAAAAGTGTAAGTTGAATATAGATAGAACCAACCAGAAGGGCTTCGACAAGGAGGGAGAGGGTGGCTGATGGGCAGGTGGGAGGAGGGGGATTGCCAGAGGTTTATTATTTTCATATTTTAAAGCCCTGAATAGTTTGAAAGGATGATTGCCAGAGGGAACCAGGAAAATTAGCGGTTGTTTGATTCAGGATCAATTTTCAAATCTGCCCAGTTTATAATTGTGTGACTTTTGCTTTCATCACTCAAGTGACTCAGGCTCCAGATGTTCAGAGTTGAGATGTCCCCAGGGCTCCCCACCTCCCTGGTATGTCCCCCAAGCCTCTCTTTCTTCCCCCCACCAAGCATTTTTCCCCCCCTGGACTTATTTATTCATATCCGAAATACCTGCGTGGGGGGCTTAAAAATACAAGGGATGAAAAAGAAACACTTGAAAACAGGACTCAAGCTCAACATGCATGACCTCTGGAAGAAGTGATGTTGATTCAGTCCACGCTCGGACACGGAGGGCCAAGATCATGTTCTTTTCCAAGAGCAGGTTTTTGTGAGAACAGAGTTCTCTGGGCTCTGGGGGAGTGAGAAAGAGGTGGGTACGAAAGAGAAAAGGGGGCACCAAAGACAAATTTGGTTAATCTAATGGTTTCCATAAGGGCTCATCCTTGTCTGGTTTGGTTTTCATCATTCCTGGCTTTTAGAATGATGGGGAAACGTCAGAGTTGGAAAGGCCCTCCGAGATCACCTGGTCTGGCTTTTCTCCAACTGGGTTCAGCAAACTTCTGGAATAATCTTAGGCGTATACAAGTTCTTTATGAAATTTTAAATTTTGTGTTCTCATTTTGATAATGATATAATTCTATTATCAGAATCTTTAGGGCATCTAAATGAGGCCCTGGAGTTGCGTGATCCTGGGACTGTGTTGATGTTCGTTGGAGGAATGCCCCGGACAGAACTTGTGCTTGGGCTTGTGTGACAGTGAGCAGGTTAACAGGTCTTCAAGTCGCAGTGACAGCTACCGACCCAGGTCCTCTTGTACTCACGCTAAATTCTTTACCAGTAATAAACACAAGACATTTTCAAATGATGACTTACTATTGAAAGACTTTCCTAGGCTGTGATGTTTGTTTCTAAACTATTTTAACTGATGAAGACTTTGGGTAGACATCACAGAAATGACGTTCTATAACACATGGCTGGAAGAACAGAGTCGGGTTTAATAGATAAATTATGCATTTTGTAAATTTAAGATTAAATACTAATACTATCAGGTCTGTATGAATGAAAGCTTCCAGTAATTTTAAAAGAAAAAAAATGATAGGAGAATTTAGTCATCACATAACACGCAGAAGTATAGACATGCCAAACTCCAAAGTGACTGGGTTATAGACTTCGGCATCTTATTCATTTGGGGGACAGCAATTTGGTTTCTGCCAAACACATTATTTAGTATTTTAAATTAATGAATTTTATTGCCTTTTAAGTTTTGTTTCTGTTCACTTAGTGAATATGACTTTATAGCTGTTTGATTCTTACAAGAAGTCATACCCAGTTTTATATTTGCACAAAACATAATAAAAATGTGTTAAGTCAACACTATGGGTCTGCCAAAATTTTTCTCCCATTAAAACGAGTCTGTCTATAACTTACCCTAGAGCAACACTAATCTAATGCATTGCTCTCATTTAAAGAAATGATTCTCTGGTGTTTTACGGGTCTGTCTGTGTTGGAACCTCCATAGTCTTTCCAAAGAAAATTCAACCATCTTGTCTACCTAAATATAGTTTATTCTATATTCTGCTTAGTGTAATTATACTTTCTCTGTCCCTGCATTTGCTCCCTTCCCTCTCCTTCCTAGCCCAGTACCTACTCAGTCCCTACCTACATCCACCATAACAAACTTCTGCCAAGTGTTTCAAGACCAGCTTGTGAACGAAGGCTGTCTCTTCTGTGAAACCTGCCATCTTTTCCTGGCATAGCGAGTTGCTTCCTCTGTACCCTACAACTTGTAGTGTCTATGTCTCATGCAACGCTCTCCATGGGATGTTGAAAATATCTATTTACTCCCCAAATGTCTCAATTCGAGCTTCTCAAAGACATGGGCCTAACCCTCCTCACTCTTTGTTCTAGTCTGTGGCTCATCATTGATACTTAATAAAAGTTTATTAGATAAGTGAGACCTCTCTATACCCAAATAATACATCGCAATAAAACCAGTCATCAGGCCACGCTTCCTCAGACACAGCCTCTAATGCTGTTCTTGCAAGATGTCCAAGAGACTTTTATTAAGCTGCTAGAATTATTTTTTACCAAATTAGAGCATGCGTGCGAGGAGTAGGACAGAAACAGGAAAAATTCTCCAGCTAGGCGCTATAAAGACCTTTGGAATTTACATGCAGAAATGGGCAAGAGGCAGTCTCTAGGGTCAGCTTGTGACCTTTGCATTTGTGTTTGAGGAGGAAGGGTTGGAAGTTAATTCTTGTTTGAATCTGGGCTTGCGATTGGCTGCAAATGAAAAGGCTTCTCTCTGCAGGAAATGATGCCGTCACATCGAGGAGTTGTTTTCTGGACTGGCAAATGGAAAATGTTCTTAATGAAAACACAGAATAATCAGTCTGAGCATGGGGGAGAAGCACTGGGAGGAAAAATGAGAAAAAATCCATATTAAATAGATGTGCCTCCCAGCATACTGATGAGGAAAGGGATTTAGAGGTTATTATAAGAGGAAAAAAACTCTTCAAGTTATTATCCTGATGCTTTTCTGGGGCTTAAAGAGTGGATATATGGAATGTGTCACAAGTGGGAGGAAAACGCCAATCAGTGGTGTCTAAACTAGAGAGGTACAATCATCGCTTTTTAGAGCCATGATAGAGTTCAGTATTGGGGGCTCTCACCCAACCCAAACCCTAAATTCATTTTTGTTCGTAAGACTACTTGTCCAAATTTTTGTTTAGAAAATGTGGTCACCAAGTGATCAGCCTATGTCATGGTAACCATAGCGACTTCCATTTACTAAGCCCTGATGGGTGTTGTAAATTCTTCAGAGGTATTAACTCATTTCATCCTTCCTGTCATACTTTGAGAGTAGGTACCGATGTTCTCCTCACGTTACTCAAGAAACGGAGTCACCTAGCAGTTAAGAAACATGCCCTGTGTGCAGCTAGTGATGGAGGCGTCTGTGTGCAATCTCACACTGCCCCGCTGTCAGTATTGTGCTCTTCTGCCTCCATTGTGGAAAGAACACGTGTTTTGGAATCGGACTGGTTGACCATTGTCCCATGGCAAAGGACATGTTATTTAATGTTTCTCAGCTTCTGTTTTATGCAGTTTGTCACCAACATTTTAGCACCAGGGACCAGTTTGATGGAAGACAATTATTTCATGGACGAGGTATGGGGTGGGGGTGGTTTGGGGATGATTCAAGCACATTACATTTTTTGTGCAAACCTCTCTGCTAATGATAATCTGTATTTGCAGCCACTCCCCAGAGCTAGCATCACTGCCCCAGCTCAACCTCAGATCATCAGGCATTAGGTTCTCATAAGGAGCACAATCTAGATCTCTTGCATGTGCAGTTTACAGTAGGGTTCCTGCTCCTATGAGGATCTAATGCTGCTGCTGATCTGACAGGAGGTGGAGGTTATGCGGTGATGCGAGCCATGGGGAGCGGCTGTAAATACAGATGAAGCTTCATTCGCTCGCCTCCTGCTGTGTGGCCCAATTTCTAACAGGCCACAGGCTGGTACTGGTCTGCAGCCTAGGGGTTGGGGACCACGTGTCTACAGAATAGGAATAATAATATTTAACTCAAAGGGTTTTTGTGTGGATTAAGTGAACAAATACATGTGATGTTTTGGGGACAGTATACAATGTAGGTAACTAATTTTCCCACACCTGTATCCTCCTTGCCTTACAAATCCTTAAAAGTCAGAGCCTTAAGGGTTTGGGGATGAAACATGATGTATGAGACATGAGTCCGGTTTCTAGGCCAGTGCCTCTGAGAATGTGTACCCACTGGGTTGAGGTCCCAGTGGTATTGGGGGGGGGGTGCTGTCGGGTACTCAGAATTAGGGACTAATGAGGTTGTTCCCCTGCCCTTGTATGTTCTCATCAAGGCAGACATGGCCCAGGAAAATGAGACTTAAAGTTCAATTGCTCCCACTGATCCTTTATGCTTTCTGCAAACGGAGCGACATACCTCTGTAGCATGCACAGATTTAGCAATAATGGGCCTGGTGATTCGCTCGTGCCCTTTGCCCAGCCCGTAGTCTCAAATGCAGGCTGAAGTCCTTATTTTCTTGGATGAAGCAGTTATTCTTGGCACAGACGGGCGGTTTGGAAGGGGGAGGGTGGGGCAGCACCAAGAATGGTAAACAGCCCTGTGTTGGGGACAGAGGGTGGGTGCCCAGGACCCAGCGTTCTCCCAGCCCAAATTGTCATATGGGGCAATGGAACTAGACACCAACTATCTGGAAGGTTCTTGGAATCATTTCTACTCTCCTAGATATGTCAGAGTCTGCAAACCTAGAATCGTCTCAATCAACATTTAAGCTAGAGTAAATGACTTACTCTCAGGTGGCATCAAACCACAACCGGGACCAGAAAGGATTTGGATTGCATAGTCAGACCTGCCTGGAATGCCTCCAGGTGTACAAAGGCATGCAGAGTCCACCTTTCATTTTACTAACCTTGGACTAATGAGAGACTACATATTATGCAACTGAATTTTTTGGGCACCACTTACCATGTTATTGTGGTAAATTATCATATCTGCTGAATATCTGCTATTTGGGGACCTATGCTAAGTGCTAGGGATTCTTAAACAAATAAAAATACAGTGCCCACCTTCTAGAAGCTCATGGTTTAGCAAGGAGACAGTCAAATAAACAAGCAATTACAACATACCATGGTGGGAAGCAAAGAATGCTTGGGGACTGCAGGGGAGACCCAGAGGGGACATCTGAACCTCCTCCCCGAGGAGGAGCAGACGGCTGGGAGGGCTTTTTAGCAGGGAGCAGCTTGTGCACTGGCCTGGAGGCTCAGAATTTGCTCTAGGAAGTAGAATGAGGATGAGCTCTGAGACCACACGAGGAAAGGCTGAGTCATGAAGGGCCCCAAATGCCACAGTAAAGAACTGGAGCTCCTTGCTATACATGAATAATTCTTAACATTTCCTGGGACACAGAGTAGAGTGGAATTTATGATCCTTTTCTCTGGGGGGAAAAAAGTACAGCAACACGCATGCACACACACGTTTTTACATTTTACATCAGGGAATACTGTAGACCCTCTGGCACCCATTATGAATGGTCCCCAAATTAAAAGCCCCACCTAGCAGTAGGCGAGATCAGTGGAAGATTTTAGGTTGAGCAGGGCTGTGTCCCTCAAATAACTGAACCTATGGTGACCACTGAAATGGTGACACAGATGATGGGCTGGAAGAGGTACAGTCTAGAGGGCAAGGAAGATGGACCACCACTAGAAGCCTATTGTAGGGGTTTTGCTCCAACTCCTACATCTCCAAAACTTGTTAGGTGATGCAAAACCCACTTGCTGGACTCAGAGCATTTTCTGCCCCACCCCCATCCTTTCTGGTGACAGTGGTGCCCATGGCCTTGACCCCAGCTGTGAGGGAGGGTAAGAGGAGGGCAAGAAGAGAAGCTGTGATCTCCAGGTGCTATCGCCAGCCTCTGGGAACAGATCATGTACACTGACACCTCGGAAATTCATCTTCGAGAATGTGTTCCCAGAACACTTTGTCTACTTTTAACACGCAACAGTGGTATCTCACTTGGAAAAGAGGAAGCGTTCAGGTAACAGGGCCCTCCTGGTTCCTCTGTGTGCTGGGGCGGGGGACAGGGACACAGGGAGGGAAGAGTGCATTAGTTTAGCAATGGCATAGGGATTTAGGGAACTGAACTTGACCCCTACTCCTCCTGTGAGACCCTGGGAAAGGGTCTCTGCTCTATTCTCCCTTCATCTATTAAATGGGAATAACAATAAAAATGCTAACCTGCTTGGGGAGGAGGACCGAGGAGGGGATTATAAAGCACTTTGTAAATATGGCATGAAGGGGACACAGCCATGATGGATGGTTGCGTTCAGTAAAAGAAACAGCAAAATTATAGCCATGCTTGACTTTCTGGCAGACTTTTGATTTCTCCCATCAGAAAAGGCCCTCCCAGAAGCTCTGAGAAGGGAGGGAGCTCCGCGTCTCTTTCTTGTTGTCTTCTGCAACTGTGTTGCCGTGGGACATCTATACTGTGCACACCAGAGAGGGGACAGTGGGAGGAAACAGCGGGAAGGGATTAGAGACTGGAGTCAGCCTCACTACCTCTTGGAAATAGCTGCGTGTGGAAGCCAGAGCTGGCTCCATTGTAGATGTTTATAAACATATTTCGGTTTTGTTGAATTTCATTGAAGCCAAGACAGCCTGTGTGGCAGGCGCTTGCTGTCCCCCCATAAAGTGGGCACAAGCTGTCCAGGATGGCTTAGGCTCCCCGAAGTCACGTTGTGATGGACTGATACGCCCATCCATCCAATTCCACGCCTGCTGCTTTTTCTGCAGGATCATTCTTACACCCGGGTGATGTGGAAATGATGAGCCCCGCTGTCATGTCAACCATCCTGACATTCCCTTCCGATCCCCAAATGCTTGCCCCACAGAGCAATGCCTCATCGGGCTTGAGTTTTTTCAAGAGCCAGGGCTCATCACTTTCTCTGCCAGTTGCTCTGGAATGTAAGAGGAGGGTAGCTACAGGTAACAGATTATTTTTAATTCTGCCTTGTTATTTGGAACCGATTTTCCATATGTTGTTGTTGTTCAGTTCCTTGCATGAATTTTCTCAAATATTTGTAACATATGTCATATCTATATGCAGATTTTAAATTATGGATGCCTTCATCCAATCGTTTTCGAAGGAGGAAAAAAAATCCAAGCCTAATACTCTCGAACAGGACCACAGTCTCCTGGGCATCAGATATCATTCAGGTAGACACATCTGGTGAAATGCATCACATCAAATTAGTATCAAGGGTATTGAGACTCTGAGACTACAGGCAGACAATCCCCTTCTAATGTACTGCTTTTTAGATTGTTGGGGAAACTTGAATCCCAATTCTCCTGTGAAATGAGTGATACTAACATGCCTGCTCAAACGCTCAAAGTGGAGATCAAAGCGGCAGTGTCCAAATTGGCTTTGCAAACAAAGCAGCCCCTTGCTACTCCCCCGGGGATACCGTGCTAATTTTATCAACTCTCCCTGGCTCTTCTGCTATTAAATAGCAATAAATAAATGTGTTTTTTTCTGGGTTTGCCAGTGGCTTATTTGTCTGACAAACAAGCTCGTTTCCTTTTAAGTATGAGGTTTTAGTCCAACTAATAGAATTAATCTATTTTTAATGAAAATGAGAATGGCTTTTACTTAGAAATCTACCTACCCATTTCCCTCTCTCTGCACCGGGTCCCACCCCCAGCGCCTCCTCAGAGCGCATACATCCAGCCATGAATATTTCAATACATCTCGGGCATCCGGATCAATATAGGCAACTCTCGAGCCCTATTGATTTTCGGAGGTTTGACTTGCAAGGGTGATAAAATATTTCTTGACTTATGAAACACAAGTTAAAGAGGTTTCACTGGCCCCTCAACTTTTACCAGACATTTTTGTCTCCTTTTTTTTTTCCCTCCTCCCATATTCCTTTCTGTTGGGTCTCTCTCCCTCCCTCCCTCCCTAATGCACTCCCCCTATCTCATACAGTCCCAGGATGGAGATTTATGACTAAGCGATAAGTCCTGGAGAAGCAGGCACTATTTCCCCACTGGGTCCACTTCAGGACAGAGGGAGAAGGGGCCGAGGGAAGAGAGCAGCCCCGAGCACGCTCCAGCCCCCATCCATCTCGCCTGCGGGGACTCTGCCAGTTTTCCTCCTGTCTCTCTGATTCATTTATCAGCACAGCCAACCCCTCCTCCCGCACACTTCTGAAGATGTAATCCCAGAAGGCGACCTTAGCAACATACGAGGAATTCCCCACTGAGGCACAGGAGCTGAGCTGCTCCATATGGGTAGGAAATAAGCTAATTATACAGTCAGCCATGTCCAATGCCAGGATGCATGTTGTTATAAGTTTATCCAGCCTAGTTATGAGGAAGTGAGCCCGGGGTTCTTGGAAAATTTTACCAAAGCTTTGGTGGCCGATCTGCTGTGATGTGCATTGGATTAGATGTTTGCAAATCTGGGTTCGGATTTCTCTCACCAGCCCTGGGGATGATGGGCAAGTCAGATCACTTCCCTTCTTGGGCCTCTAGTTCCTCATTAGTAAAATATATTCATCCGTTCATGTATTTAACAAATTTTTATGGAATTCGACCTATGTGCCAGGGACAGGGGATAGATGCAGAACCAGGCAGATAGGGGTTTCTGCTCATCTGAAGCTAGAGCTAGCCAGGGGCGTATGAATGTTTCTCCCTCCTGTGCCCTCCCATACTGCATGCCTCTACATATTGTAATACATGCTATATGTAAGTATGTTATTATAATGTTTATGATCTGAGCCCTTCCTAGACCGTGTGTTGCCTGTGGGTGTGGATAGTGCATAGAACTTTGGAGATGTTTGCTCGCTGGATGTTAGTTGAATAAGTTGGCTCTTTATATATTGTGTCCTTCCCAATGTCAAATAGGATTGAACAACCCTCAGAGGAGACACGTTCAATAGTCCTGCCCTAAGGGGTTTTCATCCCAAGTCTTTGGTAAGGAAAAGCATATAAAAGGACTTACAGAAAGCAAGTTAACAACATCAATAAACTGTAGCTGCCTCTGCAGGGGAAATTCAGAGATGACCAAAATGACCCTGTCATCAAAACAGACAGAAACCTTGAATCCCCATCCCAACATGTGTTGAGTGAAAGTGCAGGAGGCTGTGTGGGTCAGGAGACAGCTTGTTTCTTAGGATCGTGGTGTGATGTACCTTTGCATTTGAACCTTCTAATAGAAGCCAAGTTTGCTGTTACATGGCAGAAATAGCCGTGTGACCTTGAACGGATGTTTGCCTGATCTACAGGCCCAGTGGCTCGGATTAGAAAAGAGACATAAGGCTCCTTCCACCTTCCAGCATTGACGTCACTTGATTGCACCTGGCATTGATTATAGTTAATGTGAGCTCAGAGGTCAGTCCCTGCTCTTCCCCCCTTTTCCCCGTAAGTCACACAGTCACACCGGGCGCCCAAGGCCGCTGAGCTGCCCCTCCCTGTGCTCTCATCCACATTGACCCTGTCGTGATGAAAAGCTTTCTCAATTATCTCCTCCACTAAACTTGGAGCTCTCTGAGGGCAGAAATGGTTTCTTATTCATTGTCACAATTCCAACACCTTCCTAGCAAAACAGGCATTGGTACATGTTTCATTTGAATAAGGGGGCGCCTCCTGGAAGAAGTGCTCTGCTTTTCACGTTGACTGCGTAGACATTAATCCAGGACCATGGATTAATCAACGTGGAAATGTGTAGGGCTGGCGGGAGGGGAGGGGAATGCCAATGTCGCACCTCCTTGCTCTGGACCCCTTAGCAGGCCTGTGGGAAAGGCACTGGAGCCAGATACCTCCTGTCTCCGTCCTGCGGGAGCAGGTAGATCATGACCGTGAGGATGGCCTCTGCTGCTTGCTTTGGGGATGGAGCCACCTCCCCCTTTGGGGACGCCCCCCTCCCACTGCACAGAAGTCAGCGTGCGGCTGCGCGGTACAGCCAGAGCGGGGCTTGCAGAGCAGCACACAGGAGGGGTCACAGCAAGGGAAGGGCGGTGGACAGGAACAGGGTCAAGGAGGAGACGAGAATCTAGAGCCTCCGTTTTGCTCTGCAAGTTCTCAAAGACCTTCCTGGGAAACAATCCAGGGACCCTCCACTGGGGAAGGGGATGCGAACCACGCTCAGTGCACAGAGCTGCTCTCCAGCCTTGAAAAGAAACACTCCGAGGGCGGGCAGCAGAGCGAGTGGTGGCTATAGGGTGGGAACACGAGCACGCTGGGGACAACATTGGCTGTGTCCTCAGTATGCCTGGCACTTTGCTGGTGGCTTCCACCTGTTGTCTCATTCTGTACCCCTCCTCCAATCCTTCCGTAGATAAGGTACTACAATCCTCAGCACACAGATCACGAAGTCAGTTCTGAAAGGTTCAGTCTGATCTGTCAGATTAGAAGTCACAAAAGCTAAAGTTCCAAACTCTGTGTGTGGCTGGGAGATAAGGGAAGCCCATGATATAAGCAAGTGATTATGTTGCCCCAACTTTATTGAAAGTGGGATTTTTTGGGGGGAGGGGTATTTTAGTATTAAAAAATAAAATGAATGCAAATTTGACTTAAAGATTAAAAGCATACCTGCAAAGAAAGCATGCGCGGTGGCAGGCTTTCAGGACCCGCTCCCAGCACCCCCAGTGGTGTGCTACAGCCATCTAAGGAAGCTGCAAATGAGTCTCAAAGTGTCTTCAGTTATTAGTCCTGGACTGGAATTTCTTTCTCTATTTCTGGGAAGGAGATGGGGGCAAATCGCTTCATTAATGACATTGGGGAGCAGTGTTTGTTCTCAGCCTCCCGTCTGGTGGCAGGCCCTCCGCTGCCCCACCCACTTATTCCAGACAAGACACCCTCTGGAAGTGTCGTCTATCTGAAATATAAAACCAAGTCTTTGTGTGCTACTTTCTAAATACAGCACATATAAACATTAGAGTAAGTTTCCTGCTATATTGTGAGGGCGCGTGTAGGGTGGTCTGATTTAACATAGAGGCCATGAGATGTCTGTAAAATTTCCGTTGAGGAACTTCGGGAGCCACCTCAGAGGAAGGGACAGTTGTCTTCCAGGGTATCTGAAACTCAGTTCATTTGAGACACCCCTGTGACTTCTGATCTGCACATTATGACACGGAAAGAGAGGAAAAAAGTTTCAAATATGAGTCCCAAGTTAAGAGGTCTCAAGGCAGGTGCTCTGAATCGATTAGCTGCAGAGCTGTTTCCTGCACGGGGAACTCCTGTGAAGCGAGAGCTTTGTGTATATGACGAGACTCTGATTCTCCCTCTCATGTTGGGACGGGGAGGGGACAGTGTCCATATGCGTTTCTCCAGCAAAGCAGAACCCCTTCGCCATCAGCCTCCCCTGCGTTGAGCTGTTCTCCTAAAAATTCTAGTTGACCGTCACTCCACACCCCAAATGCTGTTAAGTGTTAACTCTGAATCTACCATAGATTCCAATTTTAGGCTTAAAAGTACTTTGGACATCACTTGGCCAAACCCCCTTACTTTAATAGTAAAGAAATGGAGTGGTGAAGTGACTTGCTTAAGGTCACATTGTTAGCCAATAGTAAAAATGAAATGGAACAGAGGTCTCCTGACTCCCACTTTGGTGCTCTGCCCATTGTTGGAAATGTCTCACCATCTTTTCCAGGCAGCCATGGCAGAATAAAAATAATAAAAGATTCTAGCTCATTTGGTCACTTTTCCCTAAAATCAGGGAGCTCATGACTTATGATACAAACTGAGAAGTTGAAAATGATTTCTCCTTGGGGCATTATTGTTGAGCAAATATTCCCTCTCCTCTCCCTCCCTGCACCGGGACAGGAGGATTAGCCACAGGACCCGTTTGGCCAAGGAAGTGTGAGCAGATGCGACAACACCGCATCTGAGCAGAGGGGTGCAGTTGTGCTTGGGTTCTAGTGATCTTTCCCTTCACCATGAGAAGAACTGCTTCAGCTTTCTGGGGCCTAAAATAAAAAGACACGAGATAACCTTGAACCCAGCCTGGAGCAGTTCTGATAAAGTGATGACCTACAGACCCAAAGGCAAGGAGAGAGGTTTGCTCTTTGAAACCACAGAGATTTGGGGGGGTTGTTTATTCTACAGCATTATCACAGCAAAAACGAATACCTCAAAGAGACCTGTCCTTAGATATTTATGTCTTGCCCTCACTTTTCACATTGCATGCACAAGATCGGATTGTCATTTCATTTTTCAGATAAGAACATCGCATCCTGGTCAGATTCAATGCTTTTTATCAGGTCATACTTAACATAGAGACACAGCCTGAGTTAAGATACATATATCCTTCCTGACTTTCAAAATTCAGTTTCCTGTGATATTTAAGCATGAAATTCTCATTGCCTTTGAGGTTAAAAAAACAACCTAGGCAATTTGGTTTTGCCTATCTCATCTCTATCAATTGATCATCTATCTGTGTAGCTGCCTATCTCATCTATCCATCCAACTATGTATTTGCACTAGAGAGAGAAAGTCTCAAAGTCCTATTGTGTTTAGTATTATGCGGTTGACATTTCAGCGACCAAGAACTGAGCTGAGCTGCTAATGCTTACTTGGTCTATCGGCATCTGATTATGCTTGTTTCCAGATCCAAGCAGTTGTTAATGAAACAGTTGCTGTTTTGTTGACAGAACATTAATTACTTGATCTTAGGACTCAGTAATTGCACAAGCCCCCTCTGTATACATTACTAATTACATTAGCAATTATATGGCATTTTAAAGACAAAGAAATGACTAAAGCAATTGCAGTGTCACAGGTAACCTGCTGTTAGATTTCAATCAAATGCCTAATGTCCCTGTGATGTGCTGAAGCAGGTTCTAGCGGATCTCGTGACACCGACTTGGAGAAACGGCCTAAGACTTCCTGTCTGTGGCCCCACCGCCCAGTGCTGACCCCGTCCTCTAGGCAGAGACGGTGTGGACAAGCCTCGTTTTCCTTCTCTATAAAAAGAAAAGCAGAGGGAGGAAGCTTGGGCAAGAAAAATTAAGTCATTTAGTCAACAAATATTTATCGAATACCACTGTCTTGGTGCCAGGGAGGCAGACCTAGTCCGTGACTTCGTGAAGTTCATAATCTTTTGGAGTAGACGACGTTAAGCAGTAAGCACTCAAGTGGGGAAAGCGGGGCCTGGCTGGGCCAGAGAGTTGCTTGTGGGAGAATTTGAACTTTACGGGTCCTGACGTTTCTGCCTTCGTGTGTGCCATGGTTGCTACACTTGTGGATCGGATCAAACGAGATAATTTGAAACTTCTGGAGGGCTGCCCAAGATATGGCTTGTGGTCGTGATCCCTACTGGGCACTTGTGGCTTTCCTCTTCAGTATCACCCAAGGAGTTGGTTAAAATTAGGTGGCATATTGGCAAATCTGTAACATGCTTTCTTGGGCAGCCTGTCACCTGCACTTGTGGTGACCGTATGCTCTACGTTTTCCAAGGTGGCTCAGATTTTATTCTTTACAATCAAAGTGATTCATTAAATTCCTAACTAAGTGTAACTTAATTAGGAAAGCTACTTTTCTCAAGAATAAGTTGATGAGAATAAAAACCTTTGTGGGACCACGCGTTTTAATACTTTGAGAGGTGCACACCTACGAATTTATCGTTGTCATGCACATGGAACGGGGAGTCCTCTGAGGAGTCACAGCGCCCTGTTCCTTTGGAGTCCCACCTGGCAGGGGAGGGGCACAAGAAGACAGTCATTTCTCCCCTTGTTGCAAGTGAGCAGACAAAAGCCAGTGTGGCCTGCGTGGTACAAAGGCATCAGGAGGACAGCCACCTGTGGCCGTCGCTGGGTTTTGGTGGAAGGAGGGGAGTAGAATGGGACTGTGCCCTAGGCCCTTGTCACTTCTCCCCCCAAAGCATTATGCCCAATGAAAAAAGGCACGAAAGATTATGTACTGTGTAATTCCACTTACGTGGAATTCTAGAAGGGACAAACTAATTGTAGAGGTAGAAAATAGGTCCACAGTTGCTTACAGTCAGGGTTGTGGGCGTTGACTGCAAGAGGCACAAGAGTGTGTTTGGGGATGATGGAAATATTTGATATCTTAATTGGTCGGGTGGTGTGAGTTCACCAAAACTTAACTGTATACCTTAAGTGGATGTATTTTATTGTATAAGTCATAACTAATCACAGTTGATTATAAAATTTAAGAAAAGGGGTTTAAAGATAGATTCTGTAAAATATAAAGTCTCTAAAGTAGAGAACAATCTTGAGATGCTGTCACAGACTGCAAAGTAAAGGACAGAGAAATAAAAGCAATCAGAGCAGAAATTACAGGTGCGAAGGACAGATAATTATGGAAATTCAACATACGATAATTACTGTCCTGAAGAGGAGAACAAGAGGAAATGAAGCGACAATTTAAAAGAATCGTAGGAAAAGGGGAAGATTGATTGATAGACCTGTTAAATATACATTATATAATTAATAACAGGATACAGTAACTTCTCAATCTGAAAGAAAAAGAAAACATGCTGCATAGAGTCAAATATAAAAAACAAAACAGTGAAAAGGCACAAAACATAGAAAATGGCGTATTCAGCTGGGCGCGGTAGCTCACGCCTGTAATCCTAACACTCTGGGAGGCCGAGGCGGGCGGATTGTTTGAGCTCAGGAGTTCGAGACCAGCCTGAGCAAGAGCGAAACCCCGTCTCTACTAAAAATAGAAAGAAATTAATTGGACAACTAAAAATATATAGAAAAAATTAGCCGAGCACAGTGGCTCATGCCTGTAGTCCCAGCTACTCGGGAGGCTGAGGCAGTAGGATCGCTTGAGCCCAGGAGTTTGAGGTTGCTGTGAGCTAGGCTGATGCCATGGCACTCTAGCCTGGGCAACAGAGCGAGACTCTGTCTCAAAAAAAAAAGACAATGGTGTATTCAACATGAGACTAAGCATATCATATATAACATTAGACATAAATGTATTAATCTTCCTCGTAACAAAAAATAATTTTGAACTTCTAAAATAATACCAATTTAAACACAGATGTTTGATTTTTCTTCCATTTCTAATTGAAATGACCAGTGGACTATAGATCAAAGAAAAATGTAAGGAAATCTGCACTACTTCTAGATGTTAGGGAAAGAAACAATTCAAATTCCTTAAGCTTTGAAGACTGATGCTAGATATATACAGAATGGGACCAAGTTCAAGAAAGATAAATTGAACACTTACTGTCCAAGAAAGCTTTCCAAGTAGTGGGCAGAGGACATATTGGGCCCCATGAATATTCCTTAATTCTTAGGAATAATGAGGATATAAGGGCAGATTACAGGGCAAATGGATAATAATACTCCCCTTAAAGCCTTTTTAGTCACTACTTCTCAGTGATATTCAGTGGCAGTTATTCCATGAAATCCTTAAATAGCCAGGTACATCCAGTCCAAAACCAGTACTGACAGTGAAATGGGCTTTATTCCAATAAAACAGAGTTTTTCTCTGGTGTGAAAAATGGTGACACCAGAAAGGAAGATGAATAAAGTCCAGGGACACAACCCTCTAAGTCCTCGACATAATTGCTTAGCAAAAAGTACACAGGCTGGAGGGTCTCAATGATTGACAATATTGATTAATAGATACCTTTCCATCCTAAAATATCAGCTTTTCCAATATCCTGAACTATTTTTTAAAAATTTTCTTATGTTAGGCCACAAAGAAAATGTCCAAAAACACCCCACAATGGTCCGAATGTTTGTGTCCCCCCAAAATTCATATATTGATATCCTAACCCCCAAGGTGATGGTATCAGGAGGTGGGGCCTTTGGGAGGTGATTAGATCATGAAGGTGGAGCCCTCATGAACACAGTTAGTGCCCTTATGAAACGATTCCCCTGATTTTGGACTTCCCAGCTTTCAAAACTGTGAGGAAAAAAAAATTCCATTCTTCATAAGCCATCCAGTCTATGATATTTTGTTATAGCATCCCCAATGGACTAAGACACACCCCAAATTGGAATTTGTATAGAACACATTATGAAATGATATAAGAAAAGTAGAAACTAAAGACAAAGTTATGAAGTAAAAATCTCCATTGCCTAGAAATTGTAATAGAATTAGAAAGCACTACTAAATCATACTTGGATCAAAAATTGCAAAACCATAATTAAGAATGGGAGGTCCACGGGTAAGCAACAAAAACTGATGACATGGAACAAACTAGAAAGATGTCTTGAAAAGGATCCTGATGTAGCACAAAGAATTGAAAGGAGAGATGAGCAAAGAAATCTCAAGAAAGCCAAGCCAAGGTTGTGCCAGGACTTTTGACAGTGAAGGTAATGGTGCCTCACTAAAGCGTGATGATTCAGTAGATAAAAACAAGAGTTACTACAGCTCCATAGATGAGAAAATGACAATTTTAAACCAGTGGGTTGAGCTCAAATCTGGAATCAGAGAGAAATTAAATAACATTCAATTATGTCATTTCTAATAAGTGAAAAGGTAAATAAACTTAAGTTACAAAAGGAAAAATCACCACCACACCATCCCCCAAAAGAAAAGTAACAAAAAAAAAAGATAAGAGTGAACTTTGAAATATTAATAAAGAATTAGCAATAAATTCAAGAATTGGTTCTTTGGAGGAAAAAATATCAAATTACTAAAAGTCTAGCAAAAATTGTACTCAATTAGACCACAAGAAAAAAAATAGGAACCATGTATAATTCTGTGCTAATCAATTTTAAATTCTCAATGCCATGGTCATTTATGCAGAAAAAATTAAAGTGATAATATTGACACAAGATGAAATACAAGTTCTTAATTATTCAATAATAATGGATAAAACAGGAAAAGCTGTCAGTAAATTATCTCCAGAAAGGCTCCAAGCCCAGATTTTATGAGCAAGTTTTACATTTTTTTCAAGTAAAATAATTCTCTCCTGTTATGTAAGCTAGAAAATAACAAAATTATTCCAATTTATCTTATGATTCTACAGGTCCCTCAAGAACACAAGCTTAGTACTGCTAAGAATGAAAAATATAAACCAATCTTACTTTTGACTTGACTAGCAAATTAAATATAGCAGCTTATTTAAACAAAGAATATAGCATAATCAGGAAAGCAAAAATGGTTTGATGATAGAAAATCTATTGATATAATTCATCATCCGTAGAAATCAAAGGAGAAGGAGTCGCGTAATTTCTACTAGATGACAAAACACATTTGATAATTTTCAATATCATTCCTGATTTTTAATAAAAGTTTTTAAAAAGATACCTCTTAGCAACAAAGAATAGAAGAGTTTCTTAACCAGATAAAGATTATTTATGTCCAATTGGCCAATAACATATTTAATGGGAAAACCTAGATATTAAAGTCAGACCCAGCCATGTAAGCTTGCCATCATTACTACTTTTTAATATTTTCCTGGCACTCTTTGTCAACAGTGAGTCCACAAAAAGAAATATGAAGTATAAATATTGGAAAGAAGAGAAAAATTATTTGTTTCAGAGGTGACAAGCATAATATCCTTGGGCTTGAATTTTTGGAAACCAAACTTTCCTTATTTTCTGCTTTTTGCCTGGTGTCTCATTTCATCCCTGAAGTAATGAACATATGCCTATTAGTTGCTTAAAGAGGGGAGAGAAATGAAAAGGGATTTGTATTAGGAAGAAAGGAAAAAAAAACTAGGAGTAGCTAAAAAATAATACTTTATATATTATCGACACACACACACACACATATATACACAGAAGACAAATCTGGAGAAGATACATTAAAATGTTAAAAGGGCTAATTTGTCAACAGTAAGATTACAATCGATTATTTTTTATGTTTTTCTACAGTTTCCAAACTTTCTACAGTGAACATTTTCTACTCATGTAGTAGAAAAATTCACATTATTTTTCAAAAACTGAAGGCAAATACAGAGAGGAAAGATATCCAAATTATAGCAGAAATGGCTGGTGGGGAGTTGGGGAGAAGGATCCCAAGGGGTATGTCATTGGCTGTATCGAAAGAACCATGGTTTTGGGACCAGAAGATTTGAATTCCATCCCTGGTTGCATCACATATAAATGTGTTCATTCCAGGCAATTCATGTAACTCTCTGAGCCTCTCAGTTTCCTTTGGGGAAGACCCATTCTTCATGTCCCCACCTGGAGGGGCTTCCCTGGAGAAACAGGGCTTTTACCTTGTGTGACACTGCAGCAGCATATGGTTCGGCCAACCATGGGGACACCATTCGCCCAGAACCATAGGTGCTTTTTGTCACATAGTATCTATTCATCCCTTCCATTTTCATTCTCCCTCAAAAGTTTCGAAAGTCTCCTGGTTTACACAATAAATTGATGTGGTCACCCCCCTCATGACAGCTTTATTTGTGGGAGAAATGACTATTTTTATACAGTTTCAAACTAATGTGGAAGGAGTTCCATACTTGGTTGGATTCATATGGCTTCTTCACACATTCGAGAGTTCACCCCCATTTGGCTCTGAATATGTTAAGTCCATCAGCACAGACTAACATTTTAGATTTCAGGACCCAAATTGTGGCTTCAACCACAGATTTTTCTCCTTCCTCCAAATATTGCTGGGGCTCTGGCAACGCTAAATACTGGATTCCAAAAAAAAATTATTTTGCTTGAATAATTACTCTGGTGGCTGCAGGTTTCTAGTGGTTCTAAATTTTGTGGAATATGAGGATGATACTGTAATAATCTCATGTGTTCTATTAACTCTTCGAACTCTTTAAAAAATGGGGCTTGTGAGAAATCCACGAAGGGGCCACACCCATTCCCATGGAAGGCAGCCCAGGGAGCTGCTGGACACACCAGGCCACGGCCCTGTGGTTGAGACTGAGCAGAACTGGAAATTGGGAAATGAAATTTAGACATCAATTTCTCTGCCTGTCAAGTCACAAGAAAAATAAAAATTTGAATTAGACTTTAAGACCTTTGGACTTTTAATTCTGCATGTTAAGGAGACTTGACTTTGGACTTTCATTCTTTGGGACTTAAACTTCTTTGGACTTTCCTTAGAAGAGGATTTAATTTTTGGACTTCGATTATCTAACTTGGAATTTCTGAATGGAAAGGAGGTTTCTGTTCAAATTTGATATCCTTTATGTTGCTGGAATTCTGTTGAGTATTTTCATATTGTTATTTAACCACATTGCCGAACCTCTGAAAAGCATTATTATTAGACAGTGCGGCTGAACATTTTGGCTGGGGGGAGAAAAACAAAATAGGAAGTAAATTTGCACTTAAGTTAGTTAAATGAATGTACTCTTTGGATCCTTGCAGAGTCTTCTGAGGGCAAATTTTTAACCGTCCACCTTCAATTCCGGGAAGATTCTCCCAAGGAACTGTGGCTGGTAGCAGGGGACTGGCTCAAAAAGATGGGACCAGCACAGTTGGAGAGTTCTCTCGGGGAAAATAACTGCAACTTTGGGTGACCCTAAGCTTAATGGTTAAAACCAGTGGGTCAGGAAAACAAAGAACTGGGATGTTTAAAAAGAAGTCACTTCTCTCCGTATATTTCCATGAGCAACACTCCTGGCTCTCTGGTCCCCACACCACACGTCCCAAGGAGCCTTTGCAGATGCATCTCGGTTGGGTGGGTCTCATCCAGCCCAAGTCTGGGAGCCATGAGGGTTTGCCCTCTTCCCTCTGGTCCTGGATTCTCAGTAAATGCATCTGCTGTGGTCCCGAACTTGTACCTGGATAAGCTGCTAACGTTTTCCTCTTCACTTGCCTGGCTCTGTTCTACCCTCCAGTAGGTTCTGAACTTGGGCAAGAACAGGGATATTGTTTACTCTACAGAGCCGCCAATCAACCTGATTTTTAAAGGCTGAATAGTAAGCCCCCACCCCACCATACAAAGTTGTATTTACAGGTTAAGTAGATAACAGAAATGAAAATATTTTGTCAATTGGTAATCACTATGTAGTTTGGTCAATTATCATAGTTACTTTTGTTGATTCTAAAATAATCATCACCTGCTTTTGCAAATCGGAATGTAAAAGGGCTCTGCTCACTGCAGTGGATGGGCAGTGTGAAAAGCTACCGCTTCTTGATTTCCTGTTCTGTGCTGGGCACCCCAGGTGATTTCTCACTCTGAGCATTTCTTGCTTTATTGACATCACAGAATGTCCCCAGAATGTTGGGAACAATAGGACGTTCCTGGGAGTACATTACAGTGAGTGCCAACAGGGGACTCTGGGTGTCATCCTTGTAAAATCATTTTTCGTGATTCCGGAACAGGAGTAACATTTGTTGTTGCTACTGCCGCATGCAAGAAAAGCTGTGGGCAGGGGCTGCTCCCACTCTGTATTCTTATTCAAGGTTGCAAGAGGGCATGGGGTTACCCACTTCCTCTCTTCCAAGTTGATGTCTTTGTGTGTCAACTTCCCATGAGCTATTCTGTCGACACCCCCGTCCGGCCCCAGCTGCCCGGTGGACTCTATCCCCCAAGCAGAGATAATGAGACAGTGCTACTTATATAACCTGGTCTGATTAGAGTCTCAGATCTTTGCACCTCAACAGCTGTGTGTTGTCACCAATGGAAATTTTTAACTCATCTGCCAATTCCCTGGTCGCCCAAATAAGTGGCTGAAAGAGTGGCTGCTGTTTCATCGTTTATTAGAATGGAATTTAGGTTCTGATGAACCCTAATGCTGAAAATTAGCTCCGAGGAAACTGCGGCTGCAGTTCTTGGTCTCTGGCTGATAGGAACTAGTAGAATGTATTCAGGTGGGTTTCTTTTTTTTAAATCCTGTAGCCAGTTCAGCACTCAAATTACTTCTGAGCTATTTTTAAAAACGTAATAGGACCAATACTTCGGAGAGCGAGGTGCAGTGTGAGGAGGATCAGAAAGCATCTATTATGGGCTCGACATTTGCTCTCCCACAACGCCTTGAATGATATTGAAAAAGCTCTTCCTGGTCTTCTCAGTGACTTCGCCATGCACGTCGCTGGAGTCCTCAGGGTGCTTGCAAGACTTGCCGTAGATGGAGAAGTCATTTTAGCCTGCGAAGTCAGGTTGGAATCAGCCTTCTGATACTGGCAAAGCCACAGGCACCGCTGTCTTCTCAGACTGTGGGTTACATATGTTGAGAGGCTGCCCCCAGGACTAGAGGGGTGTGCAAGCTACTCACCCAAAACTTGGGTGCCTGAGCATTCTTTTTGAGGTCTCTGAAGAAAGAGGCATTGCATCCTTGGTGGTGTGTTCAAGTGTCTCGTGCCATTTCAGATTACAAAAAAAAAGACTGAAAGTTATTTTTCAAATGCATTCTAGAACTTTCCTTTTCTGATGTCATGGAGCAGAAACCCTCTTTTCATCACCACTCTGCTCTGACTCCTTTGTGCACAATCCTTGGAGGTTGTAATTCGTCGGCCTTTTCTTCTTCACACAAAAATGATCAACAGATCGACCATGTACCAAAATACACCATGTACCAAAATACACCCAACTGGGAGCTGAGAGGATGAGGAGGAGGCCACTGAGTGAAGATGTCAGATGCAGCTCCTGGCCTCACTGGAACTTACCATCTAGTGAGCAAATTCTTTCATTTTATTCCCCATGGCAGGAAAAGTTTTTTCTTTTTTCTCTCCCAAGCTGTTGCTCATTTTGGCCATGACTTTCCCAAACCTTTCCAAGTTCTTGCAATTCTTTCTTCTTTTCCAAGACCCAGCTTGAATCTAGTACAAGAAAACAAAAATCTTATTTTAAAAGATTTAAATTCAAAAAATATAACATCTTGCTTATATTATTTTAAAATTCAAAGGGGAAATCAGGGGAATTAGAGTCAGGGTTAGGTTCTGGCTCTGTCACCGCCTGGCTCTTAGACTTCTGGCCACGTCCCTAACCTGTCTCAGCCTTAGCTAAGTTCTTGTAAAACACGGATAGCGACAGCCACTTAAGGGCTTAGTAGGCATGTCGGAGGCTAAGTGTGGGAAGCTGTTTGTACTGATTTCTTCTTTAGAGTAAAAAATTTAAAAATATAAGAATCCTATTGTCTTTTTATGAATTAAAAATGAAACAGGTCCATGGATCTCAGAAACAGCAGCAATACACACAGCTCCACGTCTGCGGTACCTTTCCCAGGCAGGACTGAGTCGGCCCTTCCAGGGCCTGTGGCCAATGGCTCGTGCCTGTCCTCCCCACGGGCCACCTTGTAGCCCTGTGTTGATGAACCTGCATCTCCCATAGGTGGTGAGGCCCTCGGGGAAACGTCGACACATTTGTGCTGACCTCACAGCTTACGAAGCACGCCCACGTGGCTAACACATGATCTCACTTCCACTTCACAACCACCAGAGTTCTCTTCTGCGTGCCTCGTTCTGCACCGTGTGTCTGTGTTGTCCTATCCCGGGACATATCTGGGTGCTCTTCCTAAGCCTTTGCCAGCGTACTTGCTCAAGGTTCTGTGTGAGCAGAAGCTTTCTGGCCTCAGTTGTTAGAGAAGCTCCGCCGATTCCCCTGTGTTGAGAAATACTCGTTGCCAACCCCTCTCTCGGTGAGAGGGAAACGCTCTTTCTGCCGAGTATCGACCGTCGAGTTTTACATCTCGGTTAATTTTGGAAGCTTGTGTTCTCTGGCCAGCTGTGCCTGGGTGGACAGATGCTCTGTATTCCACCCTTTTAGGACAAAACACTGGTTCCAAGATAAGCTGATTCCCTAGTGCACATGAGCAAGGACACTGTGACACTGTCTCTATGAACATTCTCTCTGATGACAGCAGACTGAACCTCACTGTCTACTCTGTTTTGTCTCCAGTGATGTACATGTGGGCTCTCTGCAAGTCCAGGGAGCAGATCCTTGCTGGCATCTTCGCCTGAATTAGAAGAGAAATGAGGTGCCCCCACAGTCCTCGAGGATGGGGCTGGGCCTATATGGGGGCAAGGTGTTCCTTTTCCTCCCCTGTTCCTTGTACAGCTTGAGGACACCAGGGTGGGGGCAGGATGAAGAGGAAACACACAGGCACCATAGGCCCCGCCTGCACTAAGCGTTAGATATTTTTTCACTTGGATTTATCTTTACGTGTCTCTTATACACACATATACACTTATTAAGGTATAATTGACATATAATAAACTGCACATAAAGTGAAAGTTTTGGCATCTTTCAACACCCACACAACCAGCACCACAATCAAGATTGTGACTATATCCATCACCCTTCAGAACTTTCCCTGAGCCCATGGGTAATTTTCTACTGATCTGCTTTCTGTCACTATAGATTAGTTTGCTGTTTCTAGAATTACATATAAATGGAATCATACAGTATGTAGGTTTTTTAAAAAAATTATTGAGATATAATTTACATACAATACAATTCACTTGTTTTAAGTGTATTCATTGGGGCTCTCCAGAGAAATAAAACCAATAGCGCATGTGTGTGTTCATGGAGAGAGGGAGGGAGGGAGGGAGGTAGGAAGATACTGGTTTACTTTAAGGAATTGGCTCACACAATTATAGGGGCTGGCAAGGCTGAAATTTGCAGGGCAGACCAGCAGGATGGAAATGCAGGCGGGAGTCAGTGTTACAGACTTGAAGCAGAACTTCTTCTCCTGGAAACCTCAGTTTTTTGCTCTTAAGACTTTTAACTGTTTGGGTGAGGTCTACCCACATCGTTGGGAGTAATCCTTTCCTTAAAGTCAACTGATCTACCAAGTACCTTCTCAGCTACACCTAGAGTAATAGTGTGTGATTAAATAACTGGGTACTAATGGCCTAGCCAAGTCGGTGCACAAAACTAACGTCACAGTGTACAATTTAATAGTTTTCGTCTATTTACTAAAGTTGAGCCACCATCATCACAATCAAATTTATTTGATTATGATCAAATTGTTGATCAAATCATCACAGTTCCATCACCCCAAGACCTTAAACACTTTTTCCCTTGGATTTAGTTTTCTGTGTCTTTTGTCTGCAATTGAAGTCATCAGAGAAGAAGGGAGTAGATACAGCTGGTCTATTTCTCCAGCTCTTCTAATCTAACAAATTTGAGCAAGGCTTTTCCATAGTCGCCTCCTGGTTTTCTATTGCTTTATCTGTATGTTGGAATTGACCTCCCTCTCTAACAAGGTTCGATTCTTTGATTCACATTCCAGAGCATTCAATTCTACCGACATGCATTGAGTCCTGCTCTGTGTTACATGTGTTCATAGATGTCATCTCATTTCATTCTTGCCACACCCCCCTCTAGGGAAATAGGAGTTGGCCCATTTTGCAGAACAAGGGATGGAACCTAAGAGAGGCCAAGAGCTGACACAAGCAGTCAGCCGTTTAACTGAGATTTGGAAACAGTCCTTCTGATCCAAGCCCTTCCACCGCAGCCCCGCTGCCTGCTCCAGACGTCGGCTACACTACGTGCTTTAAAGTATGCCGATGACTGAGGCTTGCTCGGGGGAGGAACGCCCTGGGAAGGTCCTGACTGCAGGGAGCTTGGCTCAACAGGCAGGTTCACCTGGAATTTCCACCCATCCTTGAGACAGGACACCACAAAAAGGCACTAGTATTTATGTCGTATTTCTTTGTTACCACTGTTGGAGTCCTTGGCTTCTAGAAAACTCGGTTAGAATGTGTTGGGGAAGGCGTTCTTGCCAGATTTATCCCCTGTTGTCTTTCTGTTGCCAACATCGTCCTGCAACAAGCAGAAAGCAACCCAGGGCTTCTAGGAGGGAGGGACCTGGGGCATTTTGCCTGCAGCTTTGCGTCTCCTTTGCTCCTTCCCGCTGCCTCCAGCTGCTGCCTGTGCCACGGGCTCCCTCTCCTCTGCCACTCTGATGAATGCCAAGGCGAGACTCCACCTTCCGCTGTCATTTCCCGGGGGTTGATATCATCAATCACGTCTCCTGTGTTCTCAAAGGAGCGGGCCCCTCTTCTCTCTCGACATCCAAATGTGTCCTATGGGTTAGAATCTTAGTGCGGCTTCTTATTTCTCTTTGACTTCTCCTTCCTGTGCCTGAGGCTCTGAGCATTTACTGAGCTGAACTTTTCTTCTTCGTGGCACTCAGCTCCATGCCAGTGTGGACTGCCATGCTGGGGAATCTTTCCTCTGTTCTTTGAAGATCAAATCCATGCTGCCCTCGCTCTTCATTTGATCTCTTCTTCCACTCTCTGACATTCCTGCTTAGAAAAACAACTACCAAAAAGAAACAAGTCGAACGATTATGAAAGAAAGAGTATGGGAACTCTCCATGCAAATTAGCACAAAGTTGGGGCCTTGGGACATGATTTGACATAGAAGAAATGTCAGCCTGCACATGAGCATTTCCTCAGACTTCTGGACACCTGACTATACCATGGATACACCAACCCTGCTCAGCCTGAAGAAAGTCTTTGTAAAAGGCTATTATACAGGAAGAGATGTCTCTTTAGTTTCCCTGCAAAGCCGGGGGTAAGGTTCCCAGAAGAGCTGGTTAATTTCTGTGCCCACCTGTGGCACACTCAGTGAATCAGGGAAGCGATAGATTCTTGGGCCTCCGCTCACATGTGCAGATATAAGGATAATAAAGACAACAACCAGTTACTTTAAGTTCTTAAAAATAAGAAAGCGAGGCTGGGCGCGGTGGCTCACGCCTGTAATCCTAGCACTCTGGGAGGCCGAGGCGGGTGGATTGCTCAAGGTCAGGAGTTCAAGACCAGCCTGAACAAGAGCGAGACCCCGTCTCTACTAAAAAATTGAAAGAAATGATCTTGACAACTAAAAATATATATATAGAAAAAATTAGCCAGGCATGGTGGCACATGCCTGTAGTCCCAGCTACTCGGGAGGCTAAGGCAGGAAGATCACTTGAGCCCAGGAGTTTGAGTTTGCTGTGAGCTAGGCTGATGCCATGGCACTCCAGCCTGGGACAACAGAGTGAGACTCTGTCTCAAAAAAATAAATAAATAAATAAGAAAGTGAAGGCACCAGAACATCACTTAGTAGGTGATTT
This sequence comes from Propithecus coquereli, assembly GCF_000956105.1. Classification (NCBI taxonomy): domain Eukaryota; kingdom Metazoa; phylum Chordata; class Mammalia; order Primates; family Indriidae; genus Propithecus; species Propithecus coquereli. The sequence goes on from NW_012154062.1 coordinate 7,009,439, forward strand.
CTGTGGCTTATGCCATGGAAATCTGCATGTTCTGGATTTTCCAGGACAACCTCAATTTCAGATCTATTTATATAATCCTTGACAGGTCGCAAGTTCTGATTATTGGCTTACAAAAGAAAATCACCTTGGCTATAGGTGAGCCTGTGCTATGTGAGGTCATCATAGTAACTAATTTTTCTTGGAAGGCATCAGACGTGACTGAGTTCTACCAAACCATGTACTCAATGAGTCACGTTGTGGAGATGATACAGTGCAGTCACCAGGTGGTTCTGCTAATAATTAGAAACACATTTCTATATTTCATAGGAACGAGGAAAGGAAAACATCACCAGGAAAATGTTACATGTGGGGACAATTATTCAACAGGCCCTTGGCTGGGATTTGTGGATATGAACATAATTCAGAGGCAAAAATGAAATACTGGAATAATACATGGAGATTTCTTCTATTGACGCAGAATCCCAGAACACAGGAATTAACATTCAGTCAAGTCTTGATTATTCAAGGAATGATGACCCGATTTGTAGATTACCAAGCCTATCCCTCCCCTCTCTCAATCTCATTGTCCAACACTTCTCAAATTTGAGTAATATATTTAGAAATTAGGAATTTAGAATTGAGGAAAAAAATTCAAAAGGCCATGGTGTTTCTTAAACTATTTATATTATAATTGTATTAAAGTGTACACAAAACAAATTTAAGATTAAATTCTTATGCTTTTATAATGCTTTTTTTAATAAAAATAATTCACAAAAAATAAATTAAAACCATAAAATCAATAAAGTCAATATTAGCAACATTAATTTACAGTGATGGATGATGTTGTTTTGCTGAAACAACACGGGAAAGTGCAATCTTCCCACGTGACCGGGGCAGAGGAGAACCAGATATTGGAAATCGGTGTTGGAGATCCACACCTTCCAACTCCTCCTATAGGACGTGATACTTTTTGCCCAGGGATCAGTGAACCCTAGCTTGAGGCACACTGTTTTTGTTATTCATGTAGAATTGAATTTCTTCTTCCATTCTGTATTCTAAGATCTTCTACAGAAAGGAGAAAATATGAAACCAAAACGCATCAGATACCCTTCTTGTTGTTGGTAAGAGTTGTTGCTAAAGGGAATGTAGTGTTATCTAGTTTATCAACTAGATAAACTTTTGACCTCCTTTCATTGGTTTCTCGTTGCCGCGGCTGTTAGAGGATTATCTATAATGCTGTCTCTCCAGAATTGCCTGCCTACTGCACAAGGCTGTAGCATGGCAGGCAGACACATGTCGGCTCCCGAAACTCCCACATTGATTTCTGAATGACGGGAACACATCTATTAGGCCTGCCTTACATTGTAAGTGGATCCACTTGAAAGCCCAGCCAGCTCGTGTATTGTGATGTAAACGGTGCTGTTCCACGCTTGGCACTTTCATCTCCTGAGTGTTTCACAAACACGAACTAATTAATAATCCTCTTTTCAGTGCTGCCAGGGAGGAGTTGTAAGGAAAGAGTGATGGGTGGCTTTCCAGATAAACACATGCTAATTTTTATCCCAGGCTAAGGGGAAAGAAAGAAAAATGTATAGAGCGGAATACATACTGTGTCTGCCACTATGACATTCCTCATTTTATTTAAACCTCACAGGGATCTTGGCAGGAGAAGAATCTTGGCAGAGAGGTCTCCTTATCACCATTTTTACAGATCGGGAAATTGCAGCTCATAAAAATAATTTTCTGATAATCATATAGTAAGGAACGGAGGCAGGATTTGAACTCTGGTCTGCTGGTTTCCAAGGCTCACATTCTGCTACTCCTCAGCGCGAAGAATGGAAGTTTAGCATTTCCGCTGTCTCAGTCGTCGTTGTTGATAATAACAAGTATTATTATTTCATGACCGTAATATTTCAAATTTATGTAGCCCTGATCTTCAAGGCACTTAGAGTTCTGTGCAACTGTTCTGCTCTTGCTCAGTTCAGAAATGGTAAATATTTGGATTTGGTATTAGGAGTCATTTTGGTCTCATTCCTATTTTAAAAGCAATTTTTCACGGGTTCAAACTCTTGGACTTGTGAAAATCTGGAATTGAAAACAATGCTTGCTTTGTCCTCAAAAGTCACAGCCATGACACACCAGATGTTCTAGTCTATGATAGAAAAAATTCTTGTTAACTTTTAATGGAAGAAAACATAGGCCGGTGGTTAGGACACATCCTTTACTCTTTTTAATTTTCACTTACAAAGAACTGGGACTGTGGCTTCTCCTGGGTGTACCACTCACTTCCAAGCACGCTGAGTGCTTGAGAACTATTTCCTGGGCATGGTGCCCATCGTTCTACTCCAGCTTTTACTGTTGGATCAAAGGGTATCCATAAACAAATCATGGTCCCATTGCTGTTCACTTTTTTGTCCTCAAACTGACTGGAGTGAATCCCATGCCCTGACTGCTTCCCTTCTTGGCACCTGTCAGATAAGCAGCTGGGGCTGTTGAGAGCAAGACATTAACTGGCCCCAAGGCTGGACCAAGCACTGAAGTTCTGCTCTTCCGAATATGATGAACTAGAGATTGCAGAGTTTCAGTGCTCGTTCCGTTCCTGCTCTGGCAAGTGGGAAAGCTGGGATTCAGACCCAAATCTGTGGGTCTTTGAAAGCCCACGACGAAGCTGTGGTTGTTGTCAAATTTACTGAGCCTCTATCACATGTATGCAATTTACATATTCAATCAATTGTTAAGTTTTTATGGAATGCCTGCCTGTGCCAAGTACTATCCTAGATTCTGGGAATATAGCAATGACGTAAACAGCCAAAGAAAAATTCAACCCTCATTGAGCTTACATTTTCTAAGGAACACGTAGTTTTTTATTTAATCCTAATAACTGTATGTATGATTATATATATACACATATAAATATACATATCCATATATGTGCATAGTTATTGTCCTTGTTTTGCATTTGAGAAGAATAAGATTCAGTACAGTAGTTTATTCAAGATTAATAGTTAAGGATGGTAGAACTTGAATTTAAACCTGGGTCTCTGAATCTTAGTTATTATATTTCCATTTTATCACACTGTCTTCTGTTCCTAAAATATTATGGAAAATGCGGCTTTCCTGTTCAAATTGGGATCAGCTTTAGGACAATACCAAAAAACACCCCCTGCAACACTACCAATGGTATGACGGTTCATGTGCCATTTCAGCGGGTCTCCTGGAGCCAGGAGACGAAGCCCTTTTTGTGTATTATTCATTATAATAAATTCCTGCTGGACAAGCACTTTCATTTGTTGTTTGGGGAACGGCCTGTATCTTATTCTTTGTATTTGGCAGGATCTGGTGGAGGAAATGAGGAAGGTGGCTGGGCCACAGAGCTGGTTCTCAAAGGTCATCTGCAAGGTCAAAGGGAAGCTGTTATGTGGTGGTGGAATGAAGGAGCTCATAGCACAATGTAGCTCCCCCTTCTTCTAGAATGACCACAGTGCAATGCAGACAGAGTGAAGACATCCAGACCTAGATGCTCTTATAAGACCTTTTCTACCACTCCCCTCTCAGAATCACTCAAAAGAAAATAGGGATGTGAGAAAGAGAGGCGTGAATTTCATCATTTATGAAATTGGGAAAACAAGTTACCTCAAATCACAATTTATGAGAAAGTGATGGCAATGGCAGTGAAAACCAAGTATGAATGTGCAAAGACCGAGAAAGTATGCTCCTGCTGCCAATGTCAGACAAAGCTGGGGGGACACGGTGGGACTGTCCTGAGGGCCCAAACCAACAGGCTCCCGTTTGAAACAATTGGCACGAACGTGTGGTCTGACTGCAGACATATCTCTGGGCCCTGCATGGCAGAGATGAAGCCCAGCGGGCAGAACCGAATGAGAGAATTACCTAAACCGTCCATAACGGGAGACACAGCCAGCCAGGGAGGAAGGGTAGTCTGCATTGTGAGCAATTGCAAAAATGTTGGTTTATTTTGCCCAAGAAGTAGTAAAATCTAAAATAAGCCAGTCTCTCTCTCCCTCCGTCCCCCACCCTTCCTCTCATACACACATGCACACGCAGCTCTGAAATAAGAATTCCTGCTAACCTGGTACACAACCCTATACCCTCCCCTCGGAAACTTCTGGCAAATAGCTGGTCCAGGAAAAACTCACTTCAATCAAAGATAAATATAATGTTACCAAAAGGTATTAAAATATGATTTCTAGACCTATACTATGCAGGGGAAAACAGGAAAAAGAAAAGGAA
>NW_012154062.1:7015883-7017923 GCF_000956105.1 Propithecus coquereli
TTCTTATGATTGAGTAATATTCCATTGTAAACATATACCAAATTTTAATAATCCACTTATGGGTTGACGGGCACTTGGGTTGTTTCCACATCCTTGCAATAGTGAATTGTGCTGCCATAAACATTTGGATGCAGATGTCTTTACCATAGAATGTTTTGTGCTCTTTTGGGTAGATGCCTAATAGTGCTATTGCTGGATCGAATGGTATTTCTATTTTTAGCTCTCGGAGGTATCTCCAAATTCTTTTCCACAGAGGTTGCACTAATCTGCAGTCCCACCAGCAGTGTAAGAGTATTCCTGTCTCTCCACGTCCTCGCCAGCATTTGATGTTTTGGGATCTTTTGATAGAGACCAATCTCACTGGGGTTAGGTGATATCTCATTGTGGTTTTGATTTGCATTTCTCTAATGATTAGAGATGTTGAGCATTTTTTTTATATGTTTGCTGGCCCCCACCTAATTCTTAAAGTTTCAAATCTCATCACTCTCTCACATTCAGTCCCCTGCAGCCACTCTGAACTTCTTGCAGTTTGGTGAATGTACCAAAGGCTCTCTGAGATTCAAGTGCATGGTTAACAAGTTGTGTCATATCTGGAAAAGGAATGGAATGTATGTTCCCCTAAAAGGCCCAGATTCTGATTCTAGGATTGTATCTGAACAACAGAATCCACATGGGATAAGTTCCAGGGCCAAGCAACCTGCCCAACAGGCCACCAGCCAGAGGTCTCTTCTTTACTTCCCTTCCATCTTGACTGTCCTATGTTTGCTAAACAACCAACCACATTATGTTACAGACGTACTTCATCTTTTATTATTATTAGTTGACTTACAAGATAGTCCCTAAGGAGTGGATACTCAAAGAGATGCCATTTCATATCGTTTGTGACAGACCAGCTCCCTCTCCCAGATGAGAAGGTGGCGCTGCCTTGGGGAATTGGAACCCACTTGTGCAAAAAGCATTTGTTGGGCATCTCAGGGACTGGGTGTGGTGCTCCCCATACAGCATGCAGAATGGGACAGTCCCTGTGCTCATGAGCCTTCAGTCCAAAGTCAAGGCAGACAACAGACCGGAAACAGACAGATGAGCATGAATTATGACAAGGTCATCTGCAGAGTTCAGTTACAGGGAATAAGCTGAGGAAGCGGCATCATCGGGGTCACCGCAGGCCCCCCTGAGTAGATATATTTAAACCAGGGCCCGAAGGATGAGTAGGTACCACCCATGCAGAGATTAAGGGAAAGAATGTTCTAGGGAGAGAGCTCGTCTTTGTTAAGAAAAGCAGAAATACGGTGGCTTTCTCAGTTATGTGGTTGGAAACGGCATCGCATCCACTTACGTATGGAAGGCATAGGAAGATATCTGTGCCTTCACAGAGATGAAATAACCCAATTAGAAGTATACTTGTGAATGTTCTGGTTAAAATCAGGTGGGATCAAATTCCCTAAATGTGCTTTGTAAATTTTTCTTTACGTGTCTCAGTTTTGTCCTTTCCATCTGGAGTGCTCACTACTAACTCTATCCCAAAATTTCTACCATTCGTAGGAGGCCTGGTTAAGCTCTGCCTTCCTCGTAAAAAAGGAAGAACCTTCTCTGACCACCACAACCCTCTGTGCTGTCTTCTCTGAGCTTCTACAGGTACGAGCTACCTTCTGTGTGTCATCTCCTTCCCTGGGCAGGTGTCTTGCTCCTTCCTTGTGATTTAACAATAGGCACCAAGTCTTCGTGCCCCAGCCTGCAATTCTGTACCCAGTGGCCAGTCAAATGATAACATTTGTTCAACTAGCAGTTTCAAATCAGAGTAGACTGCCCACCTTGCTCAAGAATTCCATATGGCCAAAATCCAATGTAGCAAATAGCATCCTTTGAGTTTTGAGTTCCCAATGAAGGAATTTGAACAGATGGATATATAGAGATGAATACATACAGAAAAATGAACTGAAGTCATATTTATTCCCTCCTCTAAGTGAATACCTTAGTACGCTTTCCATGTAAACAAAGGTTATGGTAAGATTTCCTTAGTCAGAGCTCAGGGCCCAGCAG
>NW_012154062.1:7017973-7040875 GCF_000956105.1 Propithecus coquereli
AAACAATTTTTCTATAAAACAATAGCCGAAAGCAGAGATGCAACAGTTCAATGAAAATAAGAGACAAAATAGAAAATGCTGGGATATAAGCTGGCATAGCTTATGAAAATAGTAAAAGAAAAAAATAAAACCACGTGGGAAATTTAAAGCCACATTATAAGAAACATAAAAGAGGACAAGAGTGAGAAATGTAGCAAGTGTACAAATGTCCTAAGAGTTGAGAACAGAGAGACTATGATGGGTAAGAATGATGGAGAATAGAGATCCAACATATGCACAACTGGCGTCTCCAGCAGGAAGAGCCAGAAGGAAGGAAGAGAGAATATATTTTAATGTTATCAGTAAAGTTTTCAGAAATAAAAGAAGGCTTGAATCTACACATTGAAAGGGAACACTGTCTCTCCGGGGAAAAAATGACACAGAACAATCAACACCAAGATATACCCTGGTAAAGTCACTGGGCTTCGAATATAAAGACAGACTCTCTGGGGCAGACAGACAAGAAGATAAGTAGGCTGACTGTGGGATGGTCCCAGTTTCCATATGTTCTCCAGCCACAATAATTCATGGTGTTCCCCTTCACTCTCAAAAGTGTCATGATTTACACAATAAATTACAGGAGTGCCTTGCTTATATAATGTAAGGGGAAAAATAAAGGGGAATGAGAAAGACAGGCATGGCTCCAGACATTTCCACAGCAACGTTTGTTCAACACTAGAAGATAACTAAAAAAACAAAAACTCTTGTGAAGTCCTCAAAGTGTAGCCCCCCCCCCAAATTTTATACTCAGTCAGCCATTCATATGGAAATAATCTCTTTTCGATATACACAAACCAAGGAGTGTAATTCTCCTGAGTCCTTCTTGAATTAATTGCTGGAAAACAATCTTCCGCTAACCAAGAAAGGAAAGGAGGAACTGTAGTAGTTGTGCCCCAACTTAAACTCATCTCTTTACCTTCCCCCTAAGGTGCTGCTTTCTGCATTCCCTACTTCAGTTAATGATATCACAAAATCTGACTGTGTAACTGGCAAATTGGGAGTTAACTCCCGTCACCCACCCACCCTCATTCTGACATCTAACTAGTCAGTTCGTCCTGTCAAACTGTAAAGCCTTCGAGTCTTTCTTCTTCTTTCTTCTTACCATCTCATTGCAAAGCCTTAGTTCAGGTAGGAATTATTCTTGTTCGGACTATTGCAATAGTCCCCTAATTGCAGGAGCAATTTTAACACATTTCACAGGTGGAACAGGTGCTTACCACCCAGGAAGGATACCAGTTGTAAACAATGGTCCAGCACACTAGTGCTTATCAGCTGTCTTTTGGCCCTTACTGAATTGGTCTCTTTGCCTCTGATATCTACTAACTCCAATCCATAACCCACACTATAGTTATTATGATTTTTCTAAAGTATAAAGTTGAGTAAAATTCATTTAATAGCTTTACACTACCTACAGTATATAGTTCTCCATATGAAGTCTAAACTCTTCAGCATGGTGAACAAGGTCCTTCCAGACCTCGTCCCCACCTTTTTTTTTTTTTTTTTTATTTCAGGGTATTGTGAGGGTACAAACATTATGGTTACACTTTATGTCTTTGCCTCACCCGAGTGCAGGTTAAAGGCATGACCTTCCCCCCCTACAGTGCTCCCCGTGTCCTTTAGTTGCGGATTTACGCCCCCATCCCCCTAATCCCTGGAGAGTATTTCTGCCATGTGATCACCCTAGTGTTGATCAGTTAGTACCAATTTGATGGCGAGTATAAGTGGAGCCCATTCTTCCACTCTTGTGGTGCCTCACTTTGGATACTGGGCTTAAGTTTAATCCAGGAAAGTATAAGAGGTTCTAGATCACTGTCATTTCTTATGATTGAGTAATATTCCATTGTAAACATATACCAAATTTTAATAATCCACTTATGGGTTGACGGGCACTTGGGTTGTTTCCACATCCTTGCAATAGTGAATTGTGCTGCCATAAACATTTGGATGCAGATGTCTTTACCATAGAATGTTTTGTGCTCTTTTGGGTAGATGCCTAATAGTGCTATTGCTGGATCAAATGGTATTTCTATTTTTAGCTCTCGGAGGTATCTCCAAATTCTTTTCCACAGAGGTTGCACTAATCTGCAGTCCCACCAGCAGTGTAAGAGTATTCCTGTCTCTCCACGTCCTCGCCAGCATTTGATGTTTTGGGATCTTTTGATAGAGACCAATCTCACTGGGGTTAGGTGATATCTCATTGTGGTTTTGATTTGCATTTCTCTAATGATTAGAGATGTTGAGCATTTTTTTTTATATGTTTGCTGGCCCCCACCTAATTCTTAAAGTTTCAAATCTCATCACTCTCTCACATTCAGTCCCCTGCAGCCACTCTGAACTTCTTGCAGTTTGGTGAATGTACCAAAGGCTCTCTGAGATTCAAGTGCATGGTTAACAAGTTGTGTCATATCTGGAAAAGGAATGGAATGTATGTTCCCCTAAAAGGCCCAGATTCTGATTCTAGGATTATATCTGAACAACAGAATCCACATGGGATAAGTTCCAGGGCCAAGCAACCTGCCCAACAGGCCACCAGCCAGAGGTCTCTTCTTCACTTCCCTTCCATCTTGACTGTCCTATGTTTGCTAAACAACCAACCACATTATGTTACAGACGTACTTCATCTTTTATTATTATTAGTTGACTTACAAGATAGTCCCTAAGGAGTGGATACTCAAAGAGCTGCCATTTCATATCGTTTGTGACAGACCAGCTCCCTCTCCCAGATGAGAAGGTGGCGCTGCCTTGGGGAATTGGAACCCACTTGTGCAAAAAGCATTTGTTGGGCATCTCAGGGACTGGGTGTGGTGCTCCCCATACAGCATGCAGAATGGGACAGTCCCTGTGCTCATGAGCCTTCAGTCCAAAGTCAAGGCAGACAACAGACCGGAAACAGACAGATGAGCATGAATTATGACAAGGTCATCTGCAGAGTTCAGTTACAGGGAATAAGCTGAGGAAGCGGCATCATCGGGGTCACCGCAGGCCCCCCTGAGTAGATATATTTAAACCAGGGCCCGAAGGATGAGTAGGTACCACCCATGCAGAGATTAAGGGAAAGAATGTTCTAGGGAGAGAGCTCGTCTTTGTTAAGAAAAGCAGAAATACGGTGGCTTTCTCAGTTATGTGGTTGGAAACGGCATCGCATCCACTTACGTATGGAAGGCATAGGAAGATATCTGTGCCTTCACAGAGATGAAATAACCCAATTAGAAGTATACTTGTGAATGTTCTGGTTAAAATCAGGTGGGATCAAATTCCCTAAATGTGCTTTGTAAATTTTTCTTTACGTGTCTCAGTTTTGTCCTTTCCATCTGGAGTGCTCACTACTAACTCTATTCCAAAATTTCTACCATTCGTAGGAGGCCTGGTTCAGCTCTGCCTTCCTCGTAAAAAAGGAAGAACCTTCTCTGACCACCACAACCCTCTGTGCTGTCTTCTCTGAGCTTCTACAGGTACGAGCTACCTTCTGTGTGTCATCTCCTTCCCTGGGCAGGTGTCTTGCTCCTTCCTTGTGATTTAACAATAGGCACCAAGTCTTCGTGCCCCAGCCTGCAATTCTGTACCCAGTGGCCAGTCAAATGATAACATTTGTTCAACTAGCAGTTTCAAATCAGAGTAGACTGCCCACCTTGCTCAAGAATTCCATATGGCCAAAATCCAATGTAGCAAATAGCATCCTTTGAGTTTTGAGTTCCCAATGAAGGAATTTGAACAGATGGATATATAGAGATGAATACATACAGAAAAATGAACTGAAGTCATATTTATTCCCTCCTCTAAGTGAATACCTTAGTACGCTTTCCATGTAAACAAAAGTTATGGTAAGATTTCCTTAGTCAGAGCTCAGGGCCCAGCAGCGATAAGAAAATCCCCAAACTTAATAATTCCCAAACTAAATTCCTACCACTTTGGGGAAAAAAAAAAAAAGAAAAAACCGGCAAAGCTCCAATCCTTTTTACAGTACAAAAATTTTATTTTTTTGTTAGGATAATTTAAAGTTTAAAACTGAAGTAGACATATTCATTTTACAAACAAGATATTCTTTAAGTAAGACCATTAAAAACAGTAAACAAAAAAGCTGTCTTTACAAAAAGCTCTGTGCATAGCAACTTTATACTGTATATAACTGACAAAGCAAAACAATTAAATGAAACTATACAGTTTGAAAATGAGACCTTACTGTACAAAAGGTAGAGAAGATAATGGTTTTTAAACCATGCATATTGAAATGTGCAAAGAAAAACTGAAAAGAATTACAATGCTATAACAAAAAAAAATGAGATAAATAATGAAGTAAATTGTCCCTTTAAATGAAAAATCTTACACAGCTCCTCTTACAAAGATAGGATAGAATTTGTAGTTACCTATAGAAATACTCGTATTCCAAGTGGCACAAAAATAACCCGGGACTGGAATGATTCAATAGCAGTGACTAAAGAGGACAGGGTAGCTTTCTTTTTAATTTATTAGTACACTAAAAATAATCCTTACACACATTTGTACAATTAAATAGATCTGTTGCTGCCAGGGTTCTAGCTGAATGGTCAAGGACGTCTGGTATTTAGTTACACGCATTTTTCGGTGTAAAGCTACCAACAAAGTCTACAATCATTTTGAAGACAGTACTGCACTCATCTTCATGCAAGAGCAAAATTCACAGGTTCTAAAAGCAATGCTACTTAAAAAAACATTTCCTTATGTTGGATTGGCTCAAATCCAGGTCTAAACATGCTTAATTTTGATCTGCCTTCACTTTTGGATGGTGATGTTTCTATTCCGCACATTCTTCCCCTTCCATCGGGTTTTTCACTGGGGAACTTTTCCTTCTGTATATTTTGGTGCTTTAAGCCCTGACAATGAGGGATTGTCAGCAGTAGTTACAAGCATGCCAGGTTTCCAAAACCTTGGATTCTCATGTGCATAGAAAGAATATGGGTCATGTTGGGTAATTGCAGAATGGATTAAGACAGTTGGAGGCTGGATAGGTGTGGACACATCAATGGGGTAAAGAGAAGTGAGGCTGAATTAATGAAGAAGTTTTGCAAAATTGGCTCAGATGTGCTAAAGATGTTTTTCTATGAGTGCTGCGTCAACTTCTAATGTTGAAAGCCCAACCCCAAACCCAGTCTGTGTATAGACTATACTGTGGTGCCAATGAGCCAACAAGGAGAACTCTGACCTGGAAAAAAATGGCATTCATGTTGGCAAGCCTAGTAAGTCTGGATACATCTCTAGCATCACACAGACTCTCAAGAATCCACCACCACCATCTACAGCAAGGTTTTTTTTCCCAAGAGCTAGTCGCAGAAGCATGAAGCGCCCATCAGAGGGCTGGGTAAATGCACTGCTTAGAACACAGATGCTCCTAATCTCTGAATCTCCCAGGAACCTGGATCTCTGTTTCTCTGAACATCAAGAGAGGGGTTTTAGGGCTTTTAACATTCCTCTTCCACTCCCCATTGCATTCTTGCCTGCAAACAGTGTCAAGTGGGATATATGTTTTTTCCAAGAGAGTTGAATGCCATGAAAGGGGAAATTTACAGAGAGAGGAAAGGACTCAAGCATTCTAAGACTGACTTCTTAAGAGTCCATGAAAACAGAGGTGTCTTCTCCAAATCCTGTCTCTCAAGTTCTGTGGGGCTTTATACCTCTGCACTGAACCAGGCAACCAAAGAGGAGGGAGTGTATGGCTCTGTCAGGGACAAATTCCAAAGGGGCCCCTTAGTTAAGTCATGTGGCTTTGGGTCTTCTTGAAGGTGAGCTACTTCTTTCCTTGGGATGCTCAAAGCCTGAGCCACACTAAAACACAGGAATTCTCTGCATTGCTCAGGGGAGAATGTTGAAAGCTAATGTGAATTTTTAAAAAATATTCCCAAAGAGTGAACACCAAAAGGGACATGTGGTGTGATCAGACAGCAGCTGAGAATGAGTTGATGGGTTTGAGTATTTGCGTACATGCATGTACTCAAGTCTCTGTTTCTGCTGTATGTTGCTCTGTAGGAATCTATATAAGTTACACATTCTTGCCCATGAGTCAATAAAATGGTGGAAAAAGAGGGGTACGTAGGATGGGGGATAAGAATCTAGGTAAGTAACTGCAATAATAATCACACACCTTTAAAACTTGTTACTACAGGTTTGCATCATTTTACATCAGGAAGAGAAATTCCTCCCTTCCAAAAAAAAAAAAAAGGGGTCTTAATTTCTACCTCAACTTCTACTTACAATAAGTTACATGTTTATTTATTTAAATAATGGTAAAACATTTTAAAATTTTTCTTTTTTTTTTTTCTTTTAAAGAGATTAAACTATAAGCAAACACACATACAACATTTCATCATTCAATTCAGGTTTCATTTTAAGAAAGTCTTCCATGCTGGTACCCTGTTTTGTTCAATTTTTTTTTCTGCATAAACTAAATTGGTATCTGAAAGGCTTCATAGAAAATAGAAACTTTCAACTTTTTTTTTTCCTACAAAGAAAAACAAATAGTATCCAAAATATTAAGCATTAATCGTTTGCCAATTTTTTTCTTAAATATTTTACAAACATAGGAAGGTGGTTTTCATAATGTTCATAACAAAGAATTGCATTTCTGCTCTTAGCACTGACTACGTCAATGACCTCTTTTGTCCTTGTCCCCAGGAGGGTCAGTTTGTGTAGCCATCATCAGAGCTACCAGGGGACATGAGATGCCGGCTCCTTGCATACCCAAGTTTGTCCATCGTGTTCGTTTGGGGGGCAACACTCTCCCCACTGCAAAGAGCTCATAGTGCTTTCCTCATTATTGGTCCATCAGAGTAAGTAGTTTTGTGCTATAACAAAGCAGTTTTTCCTCTTCTTTACATCGGGGGGACAACAAGTCCAGTCATGGCTGCAAGGAAAGAGTGACACAGGAATGAGACCTTGTACGTTAGAGGGAATGGCAGAGTCATGTGAGGGTGCCCTCAGCTGATGCGGGAACTGATTTTCCACAGGTAGGGTCTCCCAGACAGCCTAGGAGAAGCACTGAAGCCTTATGGAATATGGTTGAAGTTTTGCTTGGGAGGCCAAGAGTGATGTTTTGTTTCATATTAATGAGTTGTGTACCTGAGATAATAGAGGTAAACTAAATCATAATACATGTGTATTTTTATTAGACTAATTTTCAGACCTGTTGCAGATCACTTAGTTGGAAGAAGAAAGGGAACTCTAGGTGCTGACAATCCTCCTTTCCATCCTAGCCTAAATTTGATGAGTTTTTTTGACTAGCTCATCTTGGTACTCGCTGCTGAGGTGTGATGCTCATTCACTAACAAATGCTGATCCACTGGCATGGGAGATTTATTCAGTTCCTAATTTGGGAGTCTCCCCATCCTCTCTCCAAGTGCAGTAATCTAATGTCTCCTCTAAGAGGATGTAGACAATGCCAGTCTGGGCATTTCCCTCAATGTGAGAAATGAACACACAGCTCAATATATTCCTCTGGCTTTGGCTTTTGGACAATGGGCCCATAGAATCTTCACCTCCTTAGAAAATGGCAGCATAGTTTCCTTGCTGGGGATTAACAAATATCATACAAGGATTTTGCTGAGTGGTGCTTACTAAATTTACAAGCAAATGGCTAAAATTCTCTCTCTTGCCAGCCAGTCCTCTCAGGCAAAATTGTCAGCCATCTATTTCCCTGCCCATACAGCCTTTATTGAATGTTTGTGAGATCTGGATTAAGGTCTTACACAGCTAGTAAAGCCTTAATTATTTTTGCCTGTATTACTATATATTGAATCGATGTAACTTTTCAATAAAGGTGGTTCAATTCTGGACACTCCCTGATGATTTAGAGATATAGCAACCCTAGTAATTATCCCAGAGTGTAGGAGTTTTTTCATTTTATTTTTTCTCCTGGAGGGAGCTGGAAAATGAATCAGACACATAGTGTATAATATTATCTTGACAATCTACACTCATCAACTGTAAGTGCCTGATGGATGAGGCGGGACCATGAATGCCGAGGTGTAGTTCTCTGGCAGTAGAATTTGGACTCATGTTCTCAACTGTAACTTCTTGTCTATTGCATTTAAAACTCCTCAGGCCCTTCCTTTTCCTGAGTGCTAAGAGAAGTGCCAAAGGAGCTTATGAAAGGGCAGAGCTACTTGAAGAAAAAGATCCCCTGCATGCTGGAGAACAGCAGATTTTAGATATTTCTTCTCTTCCTAGTCCCACATCTAGACTGGGGAGGGGGTAGATCTCTGCGTGCTGGAGACCCTGACTTTTTGCTTGTAGAAACCACAGCCAACAACAGCAGAGAGTGGATGTTAACTGGAGGAAAAGTAAGCATTTTGGTTGGGGGAGAGGGATGCTTAACTTTGGCCCAGGTGGGAAGTAGCTATGGGAAATGGTGTGAAAGGTAGAGAAGAGGGACAGTGGACTGTCAGAGCACAGGCTCTGGAGTCCAAACGTCTGGGTTCAAGTCATCAGCCACTTGTTTGGCCTTGGACAACCTGCTTAACTAAAGATGGTGATAATGGCATGACGTGAAGGAACCAATTCATGAAAGGCTCTCTGCGTTTGGCAGCTGGCATGTAGCGCTAAGTAACAGCAAGTCTTAGAGAGTGTTGGTTGTGCCTGCTCTCTGTGGATGATTAAGACCATCTCACCTGCCGATAGTGTGGAGAAGAGCCTCCCACCCTGTGATCACATTTGTTGTTCTGGCCCACCTCTCTCTGCAGAGGCAGAGCTCCCAGCTTGTCAGGCCCCTGCAATCCCAGGACTCCTTCATTCAGGGACCACGGAGATTGCATTTAACCTCAGTTTGGTGTCCTCCCTCTCTGCACCTAGAGGTACCTCCTATTGCTGGACATTGAACTTCTGTTCACCTGGTCCAAAGTGGGGAAGAGTAGAGGGCAAGACCTCTGAGGACATCCTCTGTCCTGCCAGACTGTGGAAAATGTCCTTAATTCACAGCCACCTGAGGAGAGCTATATTGATTTTCTTATCATACAGAGGATAATGATGTGCACAAATTCACCTGGAAAAGAGCTGATCCAGGACTCTGGCACACACAGGTGACATCGAGGCTTGTGCTCATCCAGGGGTTCAAACTCTGTAAGGTTCTCCTCTGTTTCTCCACATCACTTGATACTTTCACAGTTCTTTGCAATTTGTTTAAGGCTATGACCCTAAATTGGCAGGTACTGCTTCTTTTCTTTTCCTTCTCCACCTTCCCCTCTTCCTCCTTTTTAAGGTTCAAATCACCAGAGAAATTTGGAGGGAACTGTCTGTTGGATCCAAAAGAGGCTTGGGACTGCGCAGTGATGAAGCTAGAGCCTGTGCCTACGTGGAACCAAGTCGTGGCTCCTACACACATGGTCAAGAAGCCCAGCTCAGCCACACCCCATCAGCCTGACCAGAAGTTTGCATGGCTGGGGACCCTGGAGAGGGTCTCCTGCCTATTTCCGCTGCTCCCACAGGGAACCCCAGGATGGCCAGGTACAGCTGCCTTTCAACTCTTTGGGCTGATTAAAACCTGACTTTGGTAACACGCATTGGGCAGGTAGCAAGATGCAGAGTGGGGATTACTGGCTGTCCTGGCCACTCTAGAGGGAGAAGAGCCCTCTCTGCTTCCTCATGGCAGAGGAGGGCTGACAAGTAGAGGTTGAGTGACCCTTTAAGTGAAACTGAATGTATTTGCTGAGTTTCCAGGAAAAGGCGGCATCCCTCCTGCCAGTGTGGAGGAAAGCCTGTGCTCCCTGAGATCTGTTGGGCCCTCTACTTGGTTTAAGGTCCATGAATAAAACCACAGAACTTGGAAACATCATCACCAAAATGGTTATGGGGAAGGAAGATACAGTGACTATTCAGCCATTGTGAGAAAGTTCTGGGCACGTCCCCTAATGATGGGAGGGAAACCACTTGTGTCTGAGACTCAGGGCAGGTGGACTGAGCCTGTTTCTTTGTCAAGTTAGTTAACTTCAAGGAGATGCCATCAGTAGGATGGGACAGGCCTCCCAGGTGGCCCAAGCCACGAGGCAGATCCCATCCCCCCATATCACACTTCGCTGACCTCAGGGACTGAAGTCTGAGGGATTACCTGAGCCTCTGCTCTTCCTGGCTTTACCCGATGCAGTTCATCATGTTTTCATACCAAGATGCGAGGAACGCCTAAAAACAATGTGGGGTGCCAGTGAGCCCCACTGCTCAGCAATTTGCTCTTTTGCCATCAACTACCTCCCCTCCACCATGTCATTTTATATTTTAGGATATTGCTCAAAAATGAGTTTGACAGGTGATATTAATTTTCATTCTTAAAAACAGTGTGCCTTTTTCCTTTCTTTCCTCCCCTACCCCTGATCAGGCACCTGCTATCAATTTGACCAGAATTCTCAGAACTTGCTGGTTCTTCCTGATGGCTTCTGTCTATACTTGCCAAGGGAACGTGTATGCACCAGAGGATGGGAAACAGTGGAATGGCGTTGTAGCCAGCACTCCTAGATTGTACATCTGGCTCTACCACGGTTGATTCTACGACCTGCAGGGTTTGCCAACGTCTCTGTTTCCCGCCATCTTGCTTTGAGACACAGCACTAGCCCGGTTGTACTCCACACCTCAGGGTGAAAACCCCAGAGCATCACTTTGCAGGTGAACGGCTGGAGCTACGACCTGATGCTGTGCTGTTTACTCTTGCTCGGTGGCACATGGGCCACACTCACCCCCGAAGTGGTACCTCTGCTTACCTCTGAATCCGTTTCCATTGCCGCTGGAGCAGGCAGGGGAAGGGGAGCCCTGGGGCCTGATGACAGGGGCAAAGGCACTCTTCTGTTTGACAGCAGGAAAAACTGAAGAGGAAAATGGGAGGATGGAGGACGTGCTGGAAGATCCAACGGTGGGACTCGATGACATGACTGGAAAGCAAAGGCACAATCATCGTTTAGCAGGGGCTCGTCCGGAAATTAAGGTCTTTCTCCAGTACACACACTTGGCACACAGTTACTGAGAAATTATTAATTTCCAGGCATTGATCCAGATTGCCGAGATTAAAAAAAAAATTGAACATGACAACATTCCCACCCTGTCCAGTGGGAGGAGCATACAACTGCTAATACAGTAATGATCCTATTGGAGGAGTGTACACAACGCTAAGGAAGCAGCAAGAGGTGGTATTGGGACAGGTCTTAATTCGTGAGTAGAAGCTTGGCAAGAGAAGACAGACACCCAATGTGCCTGAAAAAAAAAAAAAACCATCCAATCTACCCAGCAATGGAAACTGCTTTTTCACCCTCAAAAGAAGTCCTATCTGGGAGTTATGTGCCTCTCTGGTAACTCCTATGACTCTGGAGGTTTGGCCCGGAGGGTTATATATCTTCTCTGAAAGTGCCATCTCTGTGGGCCACTTCCTCATTAAATGTAAAAGTTTATTAACATGTAGAGGATTGTTTCTCTCCCCCTGTACTTTCAGGGCTCCTGGGAAATAAAACTACAAGTCAGCCTCCCCTGACATAATGTTTAGGGAAAAAAACACCACTATTAACATTAAAATGACTTAAGGGAAGCCAAAAGCTAAATGTCACAATTTCCAAGAAAAATAAAGGCAATTTACACAATGAAGTGCCCCACCAAGTTACATCATGTGAGAAGATAATTCTATCTTCGACTTGCTCAGGAAAGGGGTAACCTAGAGTTCACAAGTTTTAGGGACTCATTTGACCATAATCCCCAGAATTCGGAACTGTCCAAGTCCCATGACTTGGTAAAAGAATTATTGGAGGCCCACGGCAAAGCCCAGAATGAAAGTGCGATCCTGAGTGAGCCTTACAATTGAAAGACCAAGCGCAAGGTGAATTGAAGATTAAATGTTCTGATACCCTGTGGAAGACTGCACCCTTGTTTCCCCTCCCAATAAAAGTGTACTTTGAGCTATGTTCATTCCACTGCATGGATAAAGCACTCATACAGCACACCTCCAATATGATGTCTGCCACAGCAGAACCACAATCCAAAGACTTCAAAACAAGAGCTTTCTCTAAAAACTACTTGTCCTTAGGTAGCCCTGATTTAAAGAGCTAGCAGAAGGACATATCTGAATGTATCACTCTTTCCTCAAAGAAAAAAATTGGAAAGGAGGACAAAGTTCTAGAAGAATCTCATGTAATACTTGAAGATGTAAATGAATAGAAAATGGGGCTAATTCAGTCTAATAAGATGAGATACAGGGTTAAGCATTTAGGAGGGGGTCATATTTTAGGAGGGGGTCATATTCAGAGCTCCAAAGAAACAGCGCCAATTAAATAGAAAACACCACCACCTCTCCCCTTTCTCAGAGGCCAAAGAAAAGCTGAGACTCAGGAGGCCCTGAACTTGACCCTGCTATTTTATGTGACCCATGCGGGCCCCAAAATGGTGCCTTGGTTTCCATGTCTACAATAGCAGAACCACCACGATCAAGGAGGTTTTTATAACGTGAATTAGACATTCACACACATATTCAATCCCACTTAGATTCAGCACATGGCTCACTTGTACAGAAAATGTTTTTGTGACAACAAATGCCAACCTAAAGTGCAATTCCTTAGATCAAAAATGGTTGCCTCTCCGTGGAAGAGTCGTCATGTCACAGTTTTAATTTAAAATGTAATGCAATTATTATAAAAATCCTAAAAGGAACTTTGATTTGTATATTTCAACAATTACCATGTTTACCTGTTTTTTTTAAAGTAGTAAGGGGGGCACTTAACAGATATCAAAATGTTGATAAATTGAGACAAATCTTTAGAGCAAAACAGAGTCCAGACAGACCTGGGTATACATGAGAATTAATAAAGGTGACATTTATATTAGTGGGCAAAAAAATGCATGGAAAAATACACTAACCATTTGGAGGCTAAATTTAGAGCACTTCCTTACGTTAAACACCAAAGTAAATCTAAGTAGATTAAAGAGTTGTTTGTAAAAGCAAAATTGTAAAAGTGCTAGTAGAACCATAAGGCAGGTTATATAGTTTACATAATCCTTTCAACCTCAAAGCCTAACTAGAAGCTCATAAGACAGATTTGCCACATAATGAAAAACTTCTGTAGCACATACAAAAAAGGCAAATGACAAATTAAGAAAAATATTTGCAAACCTTTAGATATGTTCATATCCTCAATAGCTAATAAGTTTTCATAATTAGAAAAACACCCCAATAGACAAATGGAAAAAGGACATACAAAGTCAGAAAAAAGAGAAATGAAAATGTCCAAGAGACCTATACAGAGACACTCAAACTGATTAGTAATAAAATGTTAATGAAAACAGTAACAAGATGTTATTTTCCACTTACTAACTGGGTAAAGATTAAGAAAAAATTAACAGGGCGGGGAAACATACTCTTTCTTTTCTGAGGGGAGAATTAACCTCTCTGGAGGGACTTTGGCAATATATATCAAAGTATTTTAAAATGTGCCTATCCTTTGACCCACTAATTTAATCTCTAGAAATTAATTCCAAGGAGATAATCATGAATGTGCCAAAAATAATAGATCCAAGGGCATTTTTATAGTAATGAAAAATTGGAAAATAACTTAAGTGACCCACAATAGGATAAATTATATTATGCCCGTACAATAGAATGCTATGCAAACATTAAAACATTATAACATTGTAAACTAATATTTAATCACATGGAAATATGTGCCCCTCATATGAAAAGAGATTACATAATAACATACATCAAATCCATCTTTCTTTTTAAAAATGCACATAGCAAAAGTCTAGAAGGATGCATTATATATCCAGACTTTCGATGATGGTATCTCTGACTGATGTGATTATGACTATCCTCAAATTTATTCCTTTTACTTATCCCTATTATCAAAGTTTTCTCCCATGAATGTGTAGGAGAAGCCAGTAAAAGCCATTACATCTTTCAAAAGGGAAGAAATAGAAATAATAAGTATAATCCTTAGCAATGAGCATAATAGATTTTTTTGGTTTTTTTTTTTTTTTGAGACGGAGTCTCACTCTGTCACCCTGGGCTAGAGTGCAGTGGCATCATCCTAGCTCACTGCAACCTCAAACTCCTGGGCTCAAGTGATCCTCCTGCCTCAGCCTCCGGTGGTGTGTACCTGTAGCTAGAGTCAGCACTACAGGTGCACACCACCACACCTGGCTAATTTTTCTATTTTTAGTAGAGACGGGGTCTCCCTCTTGCTCAGGCTGGTCTCGAACTCCTGCCCTCAAGCCATCCTCCTGCCTCAGCCTCCCAGAGTGCTAGGGTTATAGGGGTGGGTCACCGCGCCTGCCCAGCTTTTTTGAATAATGATAATTTTCCCCTCTTAAAATTTTACTGCCTATAAACAAAGTTGTTTGCTAACCCTTCTGATACAAAAAAAGACACTAATTCTCAAATTCCTGGGAAAAGCTTGATGATTATTGTCAACTTTGAAAGCAAGCATCGTTCCTACTATTTGTTCTCCATTCTTAGGACCCAAGTCTGCAGCACAAGATTTTATGGAGCCTACCTTCCAACTGTGGCTTTGGGAATTTTACCGCTTCCACCCTGTCCTCCTCTGATCTCATGGCAGAATCCCATTAGCTGTACATCACAGCAGACACTGCGGTTTTCAAACTATTATCTATCCATGCCTGGAAGTCTATCCTAAAGTTAACAATGGCTATCTCTGCATAAAATAGAGTGCATCATTTTTCTTTTCACCTACATACGCTTTGCAAATTATCTATCGTGAGACTATGAACTATTGTAATAAGAATTTTTTTCCAAAAAAGTGCAATCAAAATGTTAAAAAGACATTGTTTCTTTTGATCAGAGCATACTTTCTTTTAAAAATTATTTTCATGTATAATTATATATTAAGCACATTGTTTTCATATGTGCTATATTTTCTATAATAATCATTTAATATTTTATAATAGAAAGTACCTCACTATTTATTTTTGAAAATATAAAAATATCGAAGCCCAGGGCACTGTCACTGACTCTGTAAGTGAAGTAGGAGTCCTTGAGGTCGGGTCACAGGTTGGATTCCTGCCTGTGTGGACTCTGTCCAAACTGTGCATTGGCTTGGTGGCTGTTCTGCTTTGGAAGACATGGTCCCCCGTGGGTGTTGCAGGCTTGTTGAGAAGACCGTCTTTGGGGACGGCAGAAAGCACCATTTTAGGAAAGTTGATCACACATATTTCCAATTGAGAATTTCTCTGGACATCTCTCTGTATGGACAGAGGCCAAAGTAAAGGCAAGCACATCTGGCCCAGAAATCTATGTGAACATGGGGAGTTAAGGAAAAACCACTTTTCTTCTTACAAGGATTGATTGGCTTACACGGTCCCAGCTGGAACTCACCGGGCACATATCCTCCTTTGCATTGAGCCATTGCATTTGTTGGCGCTAAGGGGTCTGTCAGCATTTCATTATAACCCCCTATTGTCAGGGGTTTAGAATTCAGCCATAAAAAAACTTGCACTGAGCTGGAACTTGGCACACTGCTACCGCCAGGAAGTGAAGTTTGTATGTAAAATTGAAAAAACATCTGTTTGGCCATTTTGGAAGTAGTGTGAGAGCAAAAGCAGTAAAGATGCAGGTTTTTGATACTCTACATTGGCCGTAATACAAGTCGAACTTGACCGAGAGGCTTGGCTCTATTTCTTTTTAAATGTCTCTGGCAGGTGATGGCTCTGTGGCATGGTCCAGCCATGTCAGATGCATTGAAAATATAAAAAGAAAAGTCATAGGAATGTGTTTTCAGACACAAGCAACAGAAATGACATAAGGTTTTCCCCTGGGCTTTTTAAAATATTTTCCGGAGAAGTTAAGACTTTGCTGGTTAGAAATACGGGTCAGGTGCTATTGTAATGAACTCCACTGGGTATTCAGTAGGAGAATTTGACTGTAATGAATGCACGGTTTGGAATCCCATTCCCAGTCTGCAACTCCTTCAGACCCTACCTCCGAAGGCGAAGGAGCGAATGATCACACCAGATACAGCAGGAGCTGGGGGAAAGTCCTCTCCAATCTTTCCCTCTCCTGGTTGAGCAAGGTGTGTTCCCCATTTCTTTTTCCTATTCTATGTATGCTGTCTTGTTTTAAGTGGTGATTTGAAGATTTGGGGTGGTGTTATACTTCTTGTGGCAGTGGGTTTAGGTGGCCACGAAAGGACAGTGGAAGGAAATTGCCACATGCTAGAATGGGAAGGGGTTCCTCCCTACTCAGAGAATTATCTAGTAAGAAACATTAAGTAATTAACACCCAACTGGGCATTTTCATTCATCTTTTCTTTCTCTCTCCTCTCCCCACAACTACACTTCATACTGTATTATTAACTTACCATTTTTGACCTACAACTATTTCATGTGGTTCAACCTAATGCATACAAAAATGTGTGATTGAACCATATGAAATTGTCATTTTTGTAGATCAAAAATAGTCAAATAGAGGAAATTTCATATGGTTCAGCCTAATAATACATCATTGTAAATATACTGAATATTTCTTTCATTATCGAATAATTTAAAAACCTGGTATTCTAAGTCTGATGACATGTGTTCGAGTCCCATTTTTACTATTTACTGCCTATGAATCCTTGAGTAAGCCATTTAATAACCACCTCTTACAAGGGAATGTGACAATGGTAATTATCATATCCATGCCACAAGTTTATTGTGAGGATCTGGCTGGACTCTGGACGTGGACATGGTTTTTAAGTTGTAAAAGAGAATGCAATTTTTAATTAATCATATTGTCGACACCGTTATGTAACATTATTTATGCAGTGGATCTCTTGCCATCGCATCACTGATGGGGTTGTTAAAAATGTGGCCCCTTTAACCACACTGGGCACCTTCTCCATGCGTAAGCAAGGAAAAGACTTCTCCAAGATCCCAGCAACAGAAGTATCCACATTTCTGAGCTACATAAACAAATAACATGTGGACATAAAACCTTATAACAAATAGTATTTCTCTCTTTGCTTCACTATCTTGTAAACTCAGAACCAAATTAATGGCCACCTTGAATAGATCAAATGGCATTCGTGCTTACTCTTGGATTTACCTAATTTTCCTAAACATACTTTTTTATCTGTTTCTTATTAGATTCTGTTTTATAGATTCACATTCCCCATTTGACTATGATGATTCCCCAAAACATTTTTGAAACACGGTAAGGTGAAAACAAGTAAAGAAACAAATCAAGCAATCGTTTGTTTCCCTAGACCACTCTAGCCTAATTCATCTGGGCCACTGACAAGACACAAAACTCGTATCTTTATAGCAACAAGATTGTAGTTGTACTAGAAGAACCTCTACTACCCCTTTGCTACTTGGAACTGTATTTTTATCACAGTGCATAGCACTGAGTGCATGAATTGAACCAATAACCCAGAAATAACTCCTGGGCGTGTCCCCCCAGGGAGCCACAGGGCCAAAGGCTGTGAAAGGCAGCCTCTGTGCTATGTGGCTTCCTACACCGTGGCAGACATGGCTATGTGCTGCCCTTGACAAGTCCTTGTTCCCGGCACATGGGGAGCACTCTGGGCGAAAGGTGTGCAAGCTGCAGAACCTTGCGACAAGACCTAGCATTTCTAGAACACTCCACTCAATCACCCAGACTCTCCATGTCAGCTTATCCCTGGCCTGAAGTATTCCCTACGTAGGTTTGAAAAACACACACTCTCTCAGGCTCCTGGGACCATTGTGTAAGCTCCTGGCGTAACCCCCAAAGCAACCCAAAGGAGTGTTCCCAACTTCCCAGAGCAGGGACTTCGCTGCTAGACCATAGATTAAGATGAAGAGTTTCTGTCTCAATATATCACAGGATTGCACGAAGTCAACTTCCACCCCTCTAGAGGTACTGGAGGGAGGGGAGAGCCAGGTCACCAAGTAAAAAAGTAGCATGGTGTGATACACAAAATAACTCAAAGGCATCAATTCTGTGCCCAAATTCCTGCACTGCTATATTCTAGCCGTGTGATCGTGGGCAAGTCAGTTAACTGTCGTGCACTACAACTTTCTCGCCTGTAACACGGAGATGATACTACTGGCCTTGTGAAGTTCTTAGTAAGATTAAATATTACATCTGAAAGTGCCTAATGAAGGGTGCACATATTGTTAACTGAAATGGAACCTTAATTCGTCACTCCTGTCTACACAAGCTACACATCCGCTTTTTCTATAAGAAGGGAATCGTTTCATTCCTTTCCTTTCCCCAGAAGTCCTTAAGTAACCACATGAGCCAAAGTCCAGCTAAGGGAAAAGAAGGAAAGGCAGGAAGGACTTCCCATCAGGAAATTAGGCTGCTTCCCGACACGTTAGGAAGATCTAAGAATGCAACTTTTCCCCCAAAAGCTGAATAGTAAGCCCTGGAGACAGAGAAGCGTGGCGGGGCAGAGGAGGCACTTACTTCCATAAGGGGAGCCTGTGGGTGAGCCGTTTAGAAATCCCGGTGAGCCTGGCACGCCCAGGTTGGCCATGGGGACGTTGCTGTAGCCGTTCATACTGTTGCTGGAGGTACTGTAATTCGACTGCTGAGGCGTGGAGCTGGACGAGTATCCCCGCGGAGAGATGCTGCTTGTGTTGCGGATGTACCCTTGAGGAGAGGGAAAACCCAGGTGACTCAGCTGGAACACACAGGTGGCTCGCACAGGTCCACACTGGCCCAGGCTGTAGGACAGCACCTGTCGCCACGAGCAGTGGTGGCAAGTCTGCAATCCGTCTTCAGCCTTTTATATCTTCCTCTCTTTCCCACGCACACAAGGCTGTGTCCCTCACATTGCCCCCCTCCTCCTCCTCCTCCAGACCTGCACCCGGCACCGCCAGCTCACACCTAGGAGTGAATGACCAATGGCAGTGAGCAGTGCCATCTCCTGAATCGTATTTCACAGGACACTGGGGTCCCGTGACACATAATTGGTGTCACTGAGAAAAGCATTCTGCCGTCACGTTGAGCTGGGCAGATAAGTACTGTAGCCATTTCTTGAAGATTCACATATGAAAGGCCTAGATCTGAAATAAACTGGTTTAACTTTGCTAACCTAGTCTTTCCCAAATTTAACATATCACAGCAACTTTTGTGGAGGATAAAGGGAAAAGGTACCCTAATAACATCTCCAGGGCCACTTGTAGTTTATGGAACACGGTTTTGGAAATGTTAGTTCAAAGTCACTGCCATGCGCTATGTGGGAGTGAGGATCATTTTCATGTAAAAAGCATTGATGAGTTCATCTCAATGTGCCGTTCCTTGACCTAGGACTTCGAGGCATCAGCGACTGAGGGGAGGGGGACACACTCCGTGACTGGGATGGGAGAAGGAGTAATGTCTTCCCCAGACTTCTGAAACCCCAGCACAGACACCTAATCTATCCTGAAATAAATCACTCTGGACAACTGTTTCTAACACTATTTAGGAAACAACCCAAATTTATTGCCAAACGAAAAAGAATTTGATATATGGTCCATGGGTCGGTCCCATGTCTACCAAAAAACAAAAAAAGAGAGAGAGAGTAATAATATATCCCATCTACTCTTTTGTAAGAACAACTCACCCTGGACAAAAGAATGAGGAATTTTCTTCCAATGGATGAATGAAATTAGAAATAAAATTATCCCCAGGTTAGGGACATAATTAGGAACATTTGCTCCTTTTAAAAAATGATTTATGAAAAACTTAGACTTTAATAAGATCAACCTCAATGAAAAAAATTCTTTACATGATATTCTTTATATATATGTAAAAGCACAGTTGACTGTATAAGTTTGTTGTATATATACCATCTATGAGATAACATAAAATAGAAGACACAAAATAAAACCAAGCCATTCACTCTTGGTTACCAGGAGGGGAGATCTGAGTAGAATAATAGCAATAATCAGCCTCTTTCTATTATGAAACCTGATTGTCACAGCAGCAGAAGTATAAATTTTTTTCACTTACTACCTATTAGCCTAGTTTCCCTAAGCCCAACCCCTCTAAATTCATAGTAGTCAGTCTTATCCTTAAATGTTTCCAGTCAATGAGATTCTACCTGGTACCTAAAAAGCTCAAAATCCAATATGGTATCATCTATAATGTTGAAATAATCCAATCTATGATTGCATTGCTTATCTGGGAACACACTCTGTTTGATGGCATAGGACTGAGGTTCTGACTTCTTCCACTCCTTTTGTTTTTGTGTGTGTGTGTGTGTGTGTGTGTGTGTATTTTTTGAGACAGAGTTGCACTCTGTCACCCAGGCTAGAGTGCAGTGGCATCATTACAGCTCACTGCAATCTCAAACTCCTGGGCTCAAGCGATCCTCCTGTCTCAGCCTCCTGAGTAGCTGGACTATAGGCGTGTGTCACCATGCCCAGCTAATTTTTCTATTTTTTGTAAAGACAGGGTCTTGCTCTTATTCAGCTGGTCTCAAACTTCTGACCTCAAGCAATCCTCCCACCTTGGCCTCCCAGAGTGCTAGGATTACAGGCATGAGCCACTGCAACCCAACCAGAACCAACCTTTTAAATATATAAGATGCATTTGGACTTTGAGAAAGGTGGTACCTTGGTTATTTCCTTGTGTTGACTCTGAGATGCTGACCCCGAGCTGGCTGCCGTAGGAGTTAATGCCCATCATGCCCCCATGGGCTGGGGAGCTGGAGAGAGCTGGAATCTGGCTGGGATTCCTGGGGACGCTGTAGAGGGCTTCGGCAATGTCTGCGGCTCGCTTCAAAATGATGTCCTACAAAATGGCAGGTGGAGGTGAGCGTTTTATCCAGCCTGAAGGGTCAAACGCAACAGGGTGTAAGATGTGAGCGTCTAACCTGGTTATTGTGTGGTGTGCCATAGAGGGCCTCCACAAGATCTGCAGCTCTTTTCAACAGCATTTCCTGGAAAAGAAAAGAGAGGGCGGGGGTACGACTAAAGGCAAAATACAAAATGGCAAACAAAAGAAAATTACAAATAAAAACCAGGAGTCCTCACACCCTCCTTCCCCCAAATGGAAATAATTAGCCAAGAGGTTCTATATTTGATTTGATAGGTAGATTATAATTCAAATATATATTTTTATAAATATATATCTACATGAAATTCCCCTCTATAAAATAGCTCCATAAATGGTTGTGCTGCCAAAGCAAAAAACAACCAAATTGAGGGTGAAGTTGGTTAAAATTAATAATGTCACGGAAGTCCTATTAAAAACTACTTTCAGACCATTCTATTAAAAAATACACTACTCTAATTAACCAAATATTCTTAAAATGATTGATGGACCTGCTTTTAGCTGCTTGCCAAGGAGTTGTCCAGAGTACTGAAATTATCTTGGCAATGCCTTTTGTAAAATTTTCTTCTAATAAAGATGAATTCTTTCAATAATATTTCCCCCTGTTCACTTTAAGCAGAGAGAATTAGTAATCACTAATCCCTTCCCTCTCATTTTGTCTTTTCCACCTCCTGTTTTTTACAGCCTTTTAAATTGCTATTAACCTACTTTCCAGGTATCATCTAATTTAATGGTGGGGCTGGGGATTTTTCCAGGAAAAAATAAAGGTGTGATGTAGAAGCAACTGTGGTAAATTTTACGCACAGTACCAAAAAGAGAACACAGCGTTTTTATAATTTGTGTCTGTAACGTACAAATATAAATGTAAAAATTAATAGTTTCTCATTAGTTGAATGACAATAAATTGATGTACCTTTTAAATAAAGAACGCTGACATCATGGGCAAGATTAATAATGTAATTTTCACAAGCAGGTTCATTTAAAACTGATGCATTTCATAAAAATTTCATAGAAATTTCATGTCATAAAGACATTTCCTCTTCATTAAATACCTATGTACATAGTAGGCCTTCAATGAATAATTAATTGATTGTGGATTAATGGGCCCTTGCGATTATGGGTGAATAAAATCATATTTAAATACAAAGGAGTGGGAGCTTCCACATCTAAGCAATTATGCAAATATTTATTTTTGTAAAGTTGGCAATGTTTTATCAGCTGAATACGCCTGTAGTATATCTGTTTTATAGGCCCACGTTTTCAGACTCCCCATTTCCTCAGAGATTAATCATAATATATTTCATAGTTAGTAGGTATTTTATGAGCGTTTTGTATCTAAAACTTAGCCAAATTGCAAGGCCTAATTAATTTTAATGGGGCTTAAATGGCTGAATTTGTCTAAGTTTGCTGAAATTCTACAGAAAGGTTTCCACATGTCAGTTTCCAAAGCATTTTACCTTAGCTAATCTCTCAGGATCTCCAGGGTGCCTGGGGATGACTTTCTGCAGTCTCTGGAAGCCATAGTCTATGGTGGGTTCATTTAACGCTGAAAGATAAATATCTTCTCCTTCAGTATATGTCCCGGCCATAAAGCAAACCTGCTAATTAAGTCTTCCACCAGTAATAGAAAAATTCCGATACTATCTATTAAGAATCAATACATAATGGATGCAATCACTTAGGGTTTTTTGCTATTGACATTGATTAATTCACACATAAATTTGGAATTTACAGTAATTTTATGTTTTTCCATTAGAATAACATTTCAAAATTTCAGGATTATTACAATTCTCTTATCCTTTCTGCCTAAATGCACATACTCATAATTCGCTGCTCACACTCAAATAATAAAAAAAAATTATATAATTAACCATATCCCAATTTCTTATGATGATAATAAACTACCTGTATAGTCTCCTCTCTCCTTCCTCTCTTCTCTTTCCCAAGTATGCCTTTATCACCTATTAATTCTTCTAAATATTACTTTTCATAATAATGCTCAAATATATACATTTATACATATACAAACCCTCTAGGAGTTGATTCTCATGAAACACTGTTCTTATGCACAATGCTCTTTCACAATTGTAATTATATTTAGTTACACTTCCATTTTTAATAGGCCCTGCCACTATTCC
>NW_012154062.1:7042045-7077945 GCF_000956105.1 Propithecus coquereli
ATGTCCATCCTTCGGGTGGTGTGCTTTGCACTCTTCGTGTATGCATATACCCGACCTCTCCTCCCCCGTCCCCCCTACTTTATATATTAATTTTTTTCAACACTCTGTCAACATGTTACGATATCACATCCCAATTTATCCTCTGGTGTTATATATAGAAAGGCCATGCTAAGTCCTAGATCTGATAAGCACACACACACAAATGTATGCACATATGTATGTGAATTCTTAAATTATTTAACTTATCTGGATTTATTTTGTTCTATAACATTATATATTTAAATTTGCCACAACTTCATATTACAATTTTTTGAATGGTTTGTGGACATTCTATTCTGTTGTATTGATTTATGTTTCTATTCTGGATGAGAATCATACTATCATGGTTGTAATACATGTCTAATATTTGATAGTATAAGTATCTTTTCACAAATACACAATCTTTTTAAACTACATTTTCGCAGCTATTCTTATCCATTTATTCTTCCAGATTAACCTTAGGGAAACTTCAAAAAATATTACAGTTGCATTAAACTTGTAACTAGAGAGAAAACAAATAGCTTTGCAATATCAATACCCCACCTTCTTCAAATCCTCTAGTAAAGTACATGTTACTCATCATACAGGTGCTAAATTTTTCGTTTTTCATTTTTATTTTTTGCTGTGTATTTCATTTTTTGTTTTTTATTGTGAATATAATTACTCCATCATATTTCCAAAGAGTCTTATTAGTGTCTAGAAACAGTTCTGCTTTTTACATAACCTGCAGGCAGTACATGCGGGGGTAGCGTGTGGTCTCCTACGGTATAGTCATTAAGAGAATCAGCTTTAGAGTCGAGTACATCAAGCTGGGGTTGAATTCTAGCTCCACAATTTCTGTGAGC
This sequence comes from Propithecus coquereli, assembly GCF_000956105.1. Taxonomy (NCBI): domain Eukaryota; kingdom Metazoa; phylum Chordata; class Mammalia; order Primates; family Indriidae; genus Propithecus; species Propithecus coquereli. The sequence continues at coordinate 7,042,930 of NW_012154062.1, forward strand.
TGTTTAAAATCCATCTCCTGGGTTGGCTGTCAAAATTAAATAAAACCATTTATATAATGCCTCTGGCACAGAGCTTGGCATAGAAAAGATCTTAACCAAAGGTAGTTCTTAGTTTGTAACCAAACCCCTGACAGATGTCACTGTGTTTTCTATCCATTCTCTTAGGCTTGTATATTCATACAATATACATGTAATGATCATTTTATCTCCTTTTGCTAGATATGTTCATCCCATCTAGTTTTCTTAAGCCCATTCTTGTGTTGGTTAAAACTTGCCAAACAATGCCCCTGGGAACAACACTAACATTTCACTGTCAAATGTGGTGTTGATTTGAGACAGTATTATTTATCATGCTTCATGAAGGGGTTTTATCAGGACTTGTTGGAATTTTGGAAAATTATAATCACATGAATTTTCTTTTTTGATCAGTTTATATTGTATTTCATCATATATTTTCTAACGTTTCACAATTAAACATTATAGATGTGGTATATAATTTTCTTGGTATATTTATGAATTCAATTTGTTAATATTTTCTTAAGACTACTGGTGTGAGGATTAAATAAATTAAGTTACTAAGAATAGTGTCTGGCGCATGGTGACCGCTCAAGTGTCGGTTGTTATTGTTGATAGTAATTTATGTGCTCGTATTAATAACTAGGAATGTGCATAGCTCTGTCCAACTTATGATTGGTTTTTATATTATATTAGGTTTGAAAAATAAATTTAGAATTTTTTTATATTTTATCCTATATGGTCTATTAAATTTATATAGCATGGGTAGTAGTATCTCTTGGCTAAAAGTTTGAAAGAGCTCCAGTAAAATTGCTCTTGTTGAGGTCACCAATAACATTTTAACCAAACTGAGAGGAACTTTTCCATTCTTTTCTTAACCCCAAATTAGCATTCAACACTGCTCAGGTTTCTCAACTTCTGGTAATACTCCTACCTACCCACTGACTTTCCTGAACTCATACTGCCCAGCTTCCCTCCTACCCCCCTGACCACACCATCTCAGCCTATTTGGAGGACTGTTCTTTCTCTGCCTACCTTGTAAGAGTTAACGCTCCCCAAGGTTGTAGAAAATTCCACATAGATGTCCCATAGACTCTTCCCACCCAAGATACCCAAGCACATGAGATTCTCAGTGAATAGCACCATCATCCATCTGACTGCCAGTCAGAAAACTGGATTCATTATCTCTCAATATGATTTGCATTTTTCTAGAAAAATCATCCCACTCAAAAATTTAAAAGGTTTAACAAAAAATCCAAAAAGGGTTGAAAAGTCCAAACCTCCAACCTACAGTTCTACTCCTCCTCCCCTTTTGTTATAATTTTCTGAGTAGTCACATTTCTAATGTTGACTTCCTTTAGTTCTAAGAATACCCTAAAGTTTCTAGAAAATTGAATATTAAACTGTTACTTGCTTATTCTAGCCAACTGCACTGGATTCAAAAAGGTAGTCTGCGCAGTATCTGCCTTTTGGAATTTATTGAGTTTTTTATGAATTAATAGATATTAGTGTTGTCTGCATTCTATGGGTAATGCTTTAATGTTTTAAGATACTTTTTGATCACATTATTCAACATTCATTTTTGCTATTATAAATTTGTTTTTCCATGTTCTCCTTGTATTTCTAATAGTTTTTAAATATATATATATATATGTCTTTTTCTCTGGTAATTTGGAAGATATACAACCTATTTTAATTTTAAGAAGTACCTTTAGATTTCTCTAAAAATATTTTTCCTAATTATTTGAATCTGTTGAGTTCCTCCAGATAAAAGGAATTTTGCTTGCCTTTAATTTTCCCACCTCATTCTCTCCACTTTCACCTGTTTGTTGACAGTTTATCATCCTGAGCTGACATTACTATTATTAGATTTTTCTCTGTATTTTTTAGAAACTAATTTTCGTATTTACATTAAGTATTATTGCCATGTTAACAGTAATGTAGACACTCAATATTGAATGGCTTTCTCTGCTGACCGCCAATCTCATGATACCCCAGCTTTCCCCTTCTTGCAATTCTACATTGATTCAGTTCTCCAGCAGTCAGGTGACATCAGTAAGAGTTGAATTCTGTCTAGGCTCTTGAAATAATATGTGTCTTTCTCACACAGAAATGACAACCACCGTGGATGTGGAATTGGTAACCGCACACTCACTCTTTTCCGTCCAAGATCAAGTTTCCGCTATGTCACTCATTCTCACCCCTCAAGCTGGGGACAGGGGAACTCAGGGTTCTTTTCTGAGTCTCCTCTGTCCCATCCTAACCGTGCTGTTCCTTCCTGGGGGGAGAATGACCAGGCCAGCTGGAGTCCACATGTCCTCCAGGACGGCCCTGTCTGCTCACACCAGCACCATGGCGCAAAATATCGCCGTATTGATGACACCAGCCTAGTTTCAAGCATAAACACAAGATTTCCCTTATTTCCTTATTTTTATGTTTTCCTGACACTATCCTCCGATATACTCTGGGAGTGAAGGGGAGCAGATTAAACACTTGCACTTACATTACCATCTTACCCAGAAACACATGTAAGAATAGCTGTATATATAATTGGAATCTTTCTGTAAACTTTCTTTTCCCCACTTAGTGTTATAATGTCAGCAATTCTGGAAGCCTTTTGCTTTAGTAGCAGGGTTTTTAGTGGCTATGTCATAACGAAAATTGCTATAACCACTGTTAGAATTTATGGAAGATTTACTGTGTTAAGGGCCCTTGGCTAAGCCTTTTACGTACATTAGCTCATTTAACTCTGATTACCACCCTATGATGTGGGTTTTATCCCCATTTTCAATGCAGTTCAAGGTGGCAAAAGGTGGGATCTCTGCCTGCTTCTCCAACTCCAAAGCCTGCGCTCTTAACTTTTTCTGCCGCGGAACTGGAGCTGTTGTTCCTTCCACCCCACGTTCCCTCCCCACGTCCAAGCAAAGAGCAGCAGACACGGAGGGTGAAGCCCTGGCTGGGTCGCCTGATTTCTCAGTCGCCGAGAGCTGAAGGCCCCATGTGGTATCAACCAGCAAACACAAACAGCTGCCGGGCACTGCAGGGCAAATACACTTGGTGACGGAATTTTCCAAATCCGTCACTGCCTCGTTTTTGTTTTTTCATGAGCACTGTTTCATTACCCAAAGTGTGGATTTTCTTAGATGGAGAAAATTGAAAGATTATAAATAAAGATATGCTCACAACAGGCCGAATACAAATTAAAGAAATATGCCATAAGGTGGAAGGTCTAACCCCTCCCTGTCTCTGTTGTCCTTGTCACTTCCTTCCCACTGGCACGGCTGCTCCCCCAGGCAGGTACGCTGCTCTCACAGAGCACCACGGGGTCCACCCACGGGCCCCCGCCATCGCCACCACCCTCATCCCCCAGTCCTTCCTACTGCTTGCAGAGCGGCTCTCAGGTGAAGCTGGGCTCTCATCAGCACACAGAGGTGGGATGGAGAGGGCAGTTTTTCTTTAATGGAATTTATCACGCATCTGTACCCACTGGTCTCCTGATCAGATTGAAAACCTCCAGCACACAAGGATCGTGTCTGGTGTATCTGCCTCCTCTCCACGGCCTCTAGCTCGTAACTTAGACACAGCAGAGTATCTTGACCACACTGGGTGAGCGATTCATGTTTTAAACTGAGTAAGTAGATTAGGCACAATCGTCTATTTTTACGTTGGTTGCTTTTTGGCAGGTCCCTGTCAGACTTCGTGGGCATAAACCGTAGGATGGGTCCCGTGTGTACCCAAATGAGAACAAGGACAGTGAAACTGTCATCTATATGGACAGGGAATCATCACACTCACTCACACTCACTCACACACACTCTCTCTCTCTCTCTCTCTCTCTCTCTTCGTTTAATCAAGTCTGCTTTTGAAGTCGAAATCACGAAGTTGAAATTACCCGGGCTCTGTTTAGCCAACACCAAACCATAAGAGGAACTTCAGCCTTAGACACAAAAACGTCGGGCTTGACGATCTTTCCTTCGGTTCCAGGCTGACTCCCCAAACAACCAGTTGTTTTTGCATCTTAAAGATCCAGCTCCACCTTGAATCCCGGCTTCCACCTTCCCACTCCACCTCCCCCTGTCCCCGGCTGTTTTCTTCCTTTTCAGGCCTAGTGTGAACCAAGCAAACCTCAATTAGCTAATGAGGTGCCCAAGACCAGCACCACGACGGTCTCTAAGGGCCAACCAGGTCATTACCCGCCATCATCAGTGTAAATTTACGGCCTCGCCTACCACATGGAGCGCGGGATCCTGTGAGGTTCTGCCAACCCTTTGGCTGACAGGGACACGCAGAAATGCTGGCAGGGCAAAAACAGAAGTAAATTAAAAATAGGCTTCAATCTATAGGCTCTATTTGTCTATGTCTTTCTTTAGTAATATAACATTAAGGTAAAAGGTCATATCCCCACTGAAATATAATTTATATTTACCTTTTATTAAATAATTATGGCATGGCATGAAGTTAAATATTACAGAAGCTAATCAAGAGGGAATTCAATAGAGAAAACTCAGACATGAGAATTTCGTCTTTGCTATACATAGAATGTCTTAATCCTCCACTGGGAGTCATTCGGGTTTGCTTAAGGAGTTTAATAATACACATTTCAACTGCCACAGAATCTAAATCCCATTTGGATCAGCCTCGAAAAACTTTCATCAATACCCTGAGATTTCATAATATTTCTCCTGAGAGCCCGGATCTCATGTGTCATTTCTCACTTTGATTGTGGGTATAATATATGAGGTTACTTAGATATCTTGGACCCAACAAATGCATATAAACTATAAGCAATGTGTGAATGTTTTTTTTTTTTTAAGTAAATTAGTATTTAACTAAAAATATCTACTGGGAACCACTCATTTAAAAAAAAAAAAAAGCTGGCTGGTGCTCAATATTAATTTTCCCAAAGGATTGGTGAGACATATAAATTCTATATTATTTTTATTTTCTTTCCTTAAGAGGAGGCATGGAGACTAGATAACACTTACCTCCATCTTATGCTTTTACTTCTATCCCCCCAAAATATAGAGGACACTGGCTAACATGGAGAGGGCGTTCTCTGTTAGAGTTTTGGTCAGACCTCAACAATACAGCCTTGGCATTGCAGGCAGGAGGTCACTTGTGCCCTTGCCCAACAGAGGCACTAACCACAAAGATGGCGACATCAAGACCTGATCGATTTTCTTTGCAGGAATTTGAGAGGAGAAGAGTAAGATGATGAGGAGAGGAAGGTCCAAGTGCTCCATGAGGCTACCACCCTGGGGACGTTGGCAGATCCCACCGCTGGCCCAGGTTTCAGCTCTGCTTGCCATTGAGTATCCACGTGGCTCCCAGGATTCCCCTGGATTCTGCCAGTGGCCTCCAAGAGGCCAATGAAGGTGGAAGTTCTGAGCCCAGCTGTTGGTTTGCACCTGTGCATTTACCTGCAGAAAAGGATCTTCGCTTTTATCAGATGTTCGCAGAGCCCATGGTCCAAGAAGGGCAATAGCCCACAGAACCAGAGGATCCCTACTGTCTTAAGCCTAAATCCCAACTTTCTTCAAGAATAAAGGAGACCACTAAAAAGAATCCTGCTCTTTGCATTCTAAAAACCAAAGTAAACAGAACAAAACAAAACCTAAAATCTATATGACGTGACTGCCAGATAAACACCAGATCAGAAGATGGACTCCGATATGCCACAGAGGAGAAAACCTGCGTCAGGAATGCCTGCCACGGCTTTGGTCAGCGAGTGACTCTGTCCACTGGGCAGCAAGTGGGAAGCAGCCTGGCTTTGGGAGGAATTTAGATAAACACAGACGAGCTTCTGCCCTTGGGCCACTTTTAGGACTTTTCTTTCCTGACAAAGTACTTTGATCCTACACGTTAATTCCCACTAGGTCTGCCTTCCATGTGCAGTGATGTTGGTTCCCCTCTCTCCCCCTCCTCCTCCTCCCAATTTCCTCATCCCACTGATGGTCTCCCTACTGCCCTAGCCCTCGGGTGTCCAATATCCAAAGGCTACATTACATTAGCATTTTAATGCTGGTAAGTTAAGTTTTTTCATAGCATACAGTGGTAGAGAGAAAGCTGACCCTGGCTTGAGATCTGCCTTAGATCCCAACATGGACGAATGATGCCACCTTCATCCAGCCACTTGGCCAGATGGGGCTCTGGTTAATTTCTCAGCAAAGACAAAGGGTTAGGCTAAATGGCCCAGCTACATGTATCGAGCTTCCTTGAAAACTCTTGCATTTTATAATTCTAAGGCTATTATTTATTTGGAGTAGTGCTGTTCTTTTCTGAGGAGTAGAGATGAGTGGGCTCGAAGTCATAGGCTGTGGAATTAAGTTGTCTTTAACCTTGGCTACATTGAAATCTCTCCCCACATCCATTTGTTTCAATGCAGCCAAAGTTCAGTGTTACCAATTTAAAAACAAAAAGGAACAAAGATAATATAGGAACACATTATTAAGAGGCGGTACCTGCCTTTGTGGACACAGGAACAAAAATACCAGGCGAGAACCAACAGTACACAAGCGAAAGATTAGACCGAAGCCTTTGATATTTAATTTTAAATGAAATATTAATTTAATATTTAATTACGCTTTGGTTTCCAGAAAAACTGCGGCAGCAAGACAGATTGTTTGAAGAAGGGAGTAATATTCATGGTTAAGGAGACAACTGTAAAAATTAAAGATAAATTTCAAGGGTAAATCTAAATGCCACAATGGAGCAGTTATGAATAAGCTCCTGCTCTCTGTAATTTGTATTTAGAATATTATAGCCCAGAGCAGCAGTCCATTAAGGGGCTGGGATGTCTCTGGGGCCAACAACGGAGACATCATTCCTCACACTCAGCTGAAAGATGGATCTGAATTTCACGAGAGGTGTGGGTGGAAGCAACTTCAGTAAAAGTGCAGGCTACCGGGAGGGCTGTTGAAGCAACCTGTTTCCAGTTTGAACAGGCAACGATTGCACTTGGGCCAGTTTTTGATGTCTGAATTGGGTATTTTTAACTAAAAATGAGATTCATTTCTTCAATGGGATTTTTTTTTTTTCCAGGATAATGCTATACGTGGATGAGCTATTAACATTTGGAATCCAGTTGGCACATCTGCACAGAGCCCCTTTATGAAGGCAGGACCCCGCCGCTCGTGCAGAGGCTGGGGGAGGAGGCTGTTTGGGGTGTGATTTGGGGGTTTGTGGAAAAATCTGGGCCCCCCTTTTCTCCTCCCACCTGCTGCCTGTTCTTGGCCATTTTCCTGTTAATGAACACTTTCTCCCAAATAATGAACAGTAAAACAAAAACAAAAATCACACATTTGTTCTTTGCTAAAGTAAAAGATAAGAAATATTTGGGGGGAGGAGGTTAGTTAACATGAGTTCTTGGGTGTCTCAGCATCACGTCTCCATTAGCCAGACTGTCTCTGTCATCCTCTAAGATCTACCGCACAGCCTGCAAAGCACCTACGCTGCGTGCACCGGGCCAGCTGCGTCTCTTCTCCTTTTAACACCCGCTTCCACGTGACCCCACTCCCCACCTGTGAAGCCCTTGTTCTTGGGCTGCCTTGGCCTTCTCTGCCTCCTGCAAAACTCTAATTTCTAACCTAGACCGAGATATCAAAGGCAAAACGTGGCAGGTCTTTCAAGAAGAATCTACATTTCCCAGAAGACACACAAGTCCACCTCTGATCCTGCAGCAGGGACAGAGGAAGCCACTTAGAACTCACCACAGCTACGTGTATCCTCCTGCCAGGTGCTCACAACAGTGAATTTTGCTTGCATTTTTATACTTATACACATAAATGTTTTTCCATGTGTATATGATTTTTATCTTCCCAGTAAGTATACCTCCAACTTTGAGGTTACAAAAACGGTACAAAGAAAAATTAAGTGATTTTCCCAAAAGCTGGGAGGCAAATCCCAACGTCTTCACTCTGTCACCGTCTCTCTTCTATACCGTGACAGCCTCCCAGCGCTGTCGCCCCCCACCCCAGTGCCAAGCTCTCCCAGGTTTAACAACAATGTGGAGTTCATATTCCTTTGCTTTCTGTAACTTCAGTTATTGGCGAAGAGGATAATTTCTGTCACTTCTGAGGAATTCAAGGCACTTCACAGGTCCTAAGTCTAGCACAGCATGCTGAGATCGTGAGCAATGTTCCCATTTTGCGATCTAGAAAACCAGAGCCCAGGTAAGGCATCTTCTGGGACTCTCTGCATGCTCACCAGCCATGGCCTGTTTCCTGTGCACCTCCCCAGAGTAGCAGCCACAGAGACAAGGCATCTGCCAAGGAAGACTACCAGGAGAGACAAAACAGACGGGCTTGGTGTCATTTCTTCTAATAATCCGCACAGGGTTGGAGAGTCATACAGGCTAGTGGTTAAGGGCTGAACTCTGAAATAGGACGGCTAGGACTGAACCGAGCTTGGTGACCTTAGGGAGGTGCCTTAATTTCTCTAAGCAGCAGGAATCTCAACTCTAAAATTGAGATGCTCATGGAACTGTGGTCACGGACAAAGGTGGCAATGCTCAGAGCTCACAGGACAGGGTCTAGCCCTATGTGGTCAGGAGATGACAGATGTGATTACCGAATTGCTATCATTTTTCTGACTAGTTTTGCCTTGTGATAGAAGTTATAGGACACTTGGTACCCAGCAATTAAGAACCACAGCAACAACAGTGAGAAGCTCCGTTCCTCTGTGCTCTTAACCCACACGCATCTTGCTTTGCCCTGGATGCTGTGGCTGGTGCAGATTTAGACAACAGCAATTCCACTCCCAACTGCCACACTCTGACGCCCTCTCCCTGCACACGCACCGCTGCCTGAAGTCAAGATAGCCAAGAAGCAACTGCACAACCCAACACTGTCGTCCCATCGGGTGCCCCTATTAGGATCATTTTCCTGCACTGCCAGTTCACTGTGGAAGTCTGCAAGGAGAGCAAAGCTCTCCTCTCCTCTCAGCCTCACCCAGCGTGGTGCCTCGAGGTCTCCAGCCAGACAGAGGCAGCTGGGCTTTTCCTGATGAGCTCTGCTCTCACGCGGCTCTCCGGATTCCACAGCAGCAAGCTGCACATTAGCAACCCACGGGGGGAAGAAAACTGACCTGAAAAGTCACATGCATGAGACAACATGTTGTTTTCAGAGCCCTGGTGCTGTCTGTGCTGTACTTGGCAGCAGCAACCATGGGGAGCTGACTACTGCATTCTGGTTAATTATACCAGGTACCACCAATAGGCTTGGGTTCCTCGTGGCGATGATGCCTCCTTGAATACAGAAACTACCAACAGTCAGACTCTGGACCACAGGGTGTGTGTGTGGGTCAGGGGCTGAAGGAGAAGAAGTTCCCCAGAGCCTCCATTCCTGCCTCTTGCTTTTTAAGTCTCCTTCTAGAAAGCTCTACCTAAGAGTGAACACTACGCTTGTGTTCATGGTGAAATGACCCAGTGTCGGCTAAGAACCCCACCGCGTGTGGAGCGCTTTCTAAGCCAGAGAGTCTCTGCAATGGCCTCGAGAGCAGAACTCATGTCTCCCAAACTCACTTCTGTTTAAAATACAGACTCCCAGACCCCCTCAGAAGGGCAGGATCCGGTGTGTGGGGGATGGCGCCAACATGTTTCTCATGATCAGCCAAATGAGGGAAACGTCTATGGGTAACAGTATAATTAGCATCAGAGCTTTACATGTGGAGAAAATGAGGCTCAGAGAGGCCAGGTGACCTGACAAAAAACAAACAAGCAACGGACGATGCTGGCAGACCCGAAAGCATCTCCTCTCAGACCCCTCCTGTCCACAGAGCTCACTCTGCCCCACTAACGCTCTCGGGGTGTCAAGTTTTCCTTTTTCTCTGGAATCTAGATGATTTTTTCCACCCTGCCCTTGGAGCCGAGTATGTTGTTGAGGGCTGCAGTGGCCTTGGGGCGCTGTCCTGCAGGGAAGCCCCAGGGTGCCCCAAGGTGTGGTTCCTGTTTCAATTCCAGCCCTCTAGAGCCTGGGCTGGCTGGAAAGACAAGGACCCTTTGTCCACCACCCCCCAGCCAGGGAAGAGGCTGTGGCCACCCAGGAGACCAGGTGAAGGGCTCAGCTCCAAGCAGAGCAGTCCCCCTTCAGTCACCTGTGAAGCCACTGCCTTTTCAGCCATCAGACTGAGACGGAGTTAGATCTTCACGTTGGAGGCTGCCTATTCTGTGCGAAAGATAAGAGGCCACCAGCCCATCTCCTGCGGGCTCTGGAACCCTCTATGGATGACATCAGCTTCCTGCCTCCACCAACCCAAGCTGCACCTGGCCCATTTACCTCAGGGCGGAAGAGTTTCTAGAGAGCGACCAGCCTCCTGCAGCAGCCTAGATGTCGTCTGTATTTCTGGTTTCTTCTCTATTTAGGAAAGAACAAACTACTGGGCCCCTGCCCTCCTCACTCCTAACCGCCTCCCAAGGTCCTTCCTTCTCGAAGGCGGTGCTCTGGAGGAAGCTTCATGGCCTGCCTGCCTCGAAATACTTTCTTTGTACCTAAAACAGTCAAGTTTACTAGTGTATGCTGTTTCAGTGTTTAAACACGTAAGACAGTATTGTGTATCCTATTTTATTATTTCAATTTTTTATTAAAATTAATTTTATTAGAATATAATAGATATAAGCCACATGAAACAAATTTAAATAATACCAACACCTGGAAAAAATCATTGTTAACACTTTGGTAAGCAGGCTTCCATACCTTACTTGGGTTTTGTATACACCTACTCATTTTTCATATCTATGTAAAATTGGATCATACTAAGCATACTGTTTTTAAGCTTTTGTTAAGCCTATATCATAGATGTCCTTCATGTGAGTAAGTATCTATCCATAGGATTATTTTTAATGTCTAAAAAGTATAGAGATGCTCCAGGCACTGTGGTTCACACCTGTAATCCCAACGCTTTGGGAGACAGAGGCAGGAGGGTCACTTGAGACCAGGAGTTCAAGACCAGCCTGGGCAACATAAGTGAGACTCCATTTCTCTCCAAAATTTAAATAATTAGCTGGGTGTGGTGGTGCACACCTGTAGTACCAGCTACTTGGGAGGCTGAGACAGGAGGATCGCTTGAGCCCAGGAGTTCAAGGGTACAGTGAACTGTAATCGCACCATTGCACTCCAGCTTGGGCAACAGAGCAAGATCCTGTCTCAAAATAAAAAAGGTGGGGGGGGCGATAGAGATGTCCTATTATTTATTTAATGAATCCCTTCATGGACAGTAAGGATGGTTTCAATTTTTCACTACTACAAACAGGGCTCCAATGAACAGCCTTCAGACAAACTCAATTATTTCCTAAGTCTACATTCCCAAAAGTAGAATTGCTGGCTCATAGGGTACGTTTTTACAGCTAGTACCAAGCAAGTGTTCTCCTATAACCATTTACATCCCTATAGTGTGTTAGAAAGTCCCTACTATCTTCTAATTTGCCAACCTGTGTATTTTCATTTGTTTAAAAAAGAAAAAATCTTTGCCAACTTGATAGGGAAAAATGTGATCCTCTTATTGCCTAATTTGCATTTATTTGGTTACTAATGTGGTTGAAATTTTTCTATGTTTATTGCACAATTGTATTCCTTCCTGACTTAACTCTATTTGGGTATTTGTTTTTTCCTCTTTAATTTATAAGATATCTGATGTCCACCTCTTTATCCACAATGTAAAGCATAGTGGTTGACAAAATAGGCATAAATTTTTGCTGAACAAATGAATGAATCTTTTTATAGGCAGGATAATATGTCACATAGAGCAACTATGTTCCCAATTTGTCTTTGTCCTTTTAATTCCTGGCACCCTGACATACAAACATTTTCTTTTTACGGAATCACATCCTCTTGCTTGATGGTATCTGTCTTTAGTGGCAATGTTAGCAAGGCTAACATCATAGTTATTTTTTAGATCTATAATCTTTGAAGCTTTCTACATTTTTAATTAAAAATATTTAATTTGAAGGTATTTTAGTTTATGATGTGAAATTACAAATCTTTTTCTTCTAACGCGTAACTAGTTGGCCTAACACATTTTTTAATCATTCCATTTTGTCCACAGCGACCTGACCTGGCTCCTCCCCTACACTAATACTTAAGTACTTATACGCGTAATATGTGCAAAATCAGTGTATTTTTTAATTTTCTGTTGCATGACATTTCTATATGTTCCTACAAAGCCTCATATTCTTTTAATTACTGAAACTTGAAGTAGGTTTTCATGTCGGATAGGGCAAGGCCCTCTCTATTTTTCAAAATCCTATTTTAGCACCTTTCCTTTCCAGGTGAAGTTTTGTAAAGTTTCCCCAAACATTTTGTTGGTATTTTGATTGGCACTGTGTTAAATTTATTCACTAATTGACATCTTTACAATATTAAATCTTCCCACCTCTCCGCCAGCTGGAAGTATTTTGTCCTTCCTCTGAACTCCCTTAGCACGTTATACCTTTTTTTTTTCTAAATCACTTTCTAAACTATACCCACCCAATTTTTCAACTCTGAAACCTGAGAGTTGTCCCCTTCCCTCCCCTCCCCAACCTTCACCCCATCCAATCAATCATCAAGTCCCGTCAGCTCTACCTCCTAAATTTTACCCACTGCAGCCTGTCCCCACTATGGGCACTCTGCTCTGAGCTACCATCATTCTGGCCTGGGCCACCACGCTGGCCTCCAGCTGACCTTCCTGCACCTACCCTGGCTTCCAAGTCATTCGGGAACAGCCCACGCTCCTGGTTCCTGCTACCCGACCACTCCTTCTCAGTCTCCTTCACTGCTCTTCTTCACCATCCTGAACCCTACACACTGGTGTTTTCAGGGTGCCATATTTAGGCTTCTTCCACCCTGTAGCTACAACCCCTTTCCATGGCGACCTCATCCAGCCCCATGGCTCTAAGTCCTGTTCTAGAGGCCAACTGCTCCTCTGTCCAACACCCTCCTGTCTTCCCACTCAACTCCCCTGCCCCACCTGCCTCATCTCCCATCGTGTTCTTCCCCACTGACTCCACTCCAGCCATGCCAGCATCCTCACTCTTCCCAGCCGCACCATGCTTGGGACAGAGAGATGAGGATGGAAGGGGGACAGATTCCCATGGCTGGTCCCTTCCTGGGATTCTGGTCTGTTTGATGTCCCTTCTACAGAGAGGCTTTCCTGATCATCCTACCTAAGGCCCTCCCTCACTCTCTTCCTTACTGTTCACTACCTGAAATTATATCATTTATTTTCTTAATTGTCTGTCTCCCCTCTATAATGTAAGCTTTATTAAGATGGGAGACTTTCCCTCCGTCACTTCTATATCCCAGAACCTAGAGTTGTGCCCACCCATGGCAGGCATGTAATAAATCCCATCTGAGCTGCTCTGGGAGCTAGAACAGTAACTTTTTCTATTGTGACTTCCATAGAATCTCCCATAGATCCACAAAATTAAAAACAAACACACCCGAGACGTGCTTATCTCAAGAGAGAAAATTCAAAAGCAAAATTTTTTAAATACCTAAAAATTACCTGCTTCCTTCTACTGCTAACCGATAGCTAACCAGAAGTTTGCACTTTAACAAGAGTAGGAATCTGAGTCTAAATGAGAATAGACTATACATAAAATGACATTATTAAAAATCTGTAATATATACTATATCTGTAAGACACAATTTCTTGGTTTATGTATTTCTTTCTCTTTGCCACTTATTTTTTCTTTCAAACTACAGCGCTCTCATTGATCTCATTGAGTTGCCTTTGGTTGTTCCCCCAATTAACTCAGTCTTTATATCAATAACATTCATTTTTCCTGAGATAATACTTTTCACTTACTCTCCCTTGCACAGAAACCTTCAATGCCTTCTTATTTCTTGCCAAATCAAGTCCAGACTCCCTTATCAGGCTTCTTTTTTCTTCATTTAAAAAAAATTGCAGTAAAATACACATAATATAGAATTTATCATCTTAATCATTTCAGGAGTTCAGTACTGTTAAGTATTTCGCATTGTTATGCAACCATCGCCACCACCCACCTCTAGAACTCTTTGTATCTTGCAAAGCTGCAACTCTATACTCACTAAACAGTAACTCCCAATTTTCCCTCCCCACAAACCCTGGTACCGACTTTCTGCTTCTATGAATTTGACTACTCTAGGTACCATACAAGGCTGTTTTATGCTTTCCTGCCCTCCTGTGCCTAGCTCAGCTAGCTTCTAGGCCAAGTTGTGCAACCTCTGTTGAAGCAGCCCTCTGTCCCTGTCCCAGAGGTGCGGGCTCGCCTCACCCCGTGGCCTTTGTACATGGGATTCCCACAGTTGGAACAGTCTTCCTTTTTCTCTTTGCTCATCCAAATCCTCCCTATCCTTACATACAGTCTTCAGTTTCTGGTTTTGTTTTGTTTTCTTGCTTTTTCTTTTTCTTTCTTTTTTTTTTTTTTTTCTTTTTATTGAGACAGGATCTTCCTCTATTGCCCCGGCTGCAGTACAGTGGTGTAATCCTAGCTCGCTGTAACCTCCAACTCCTTGGCTCAACTGATCCTCCTACCTTAGTCTCCCAAGTAGCTGGGATTACAGGTGTGTACCACCACACCTGGCTAATATTTCTTTTTTTTTTTTCCTTTTATTTTTTGTAGAGACAGGGTCTCACTATATTGCCCAGACTGGTTTCAAACTCCTGGCCTCAAGTGGTCCTCTCACCTCAGCCTCCCAAGATGCTGGGATCATAGGCGTGAACCATCATGCCTGGCCAGTCATCAATTTCTATCTCCTTCTTGACACCCCATTCTTCTACTCTAATCCACACTAAACTCTTTCTTTTTGAAACTAATATTCCATTCATTGGAAAAATGAAACATTTCAAATTGATGAATTTTCCAGCTGTTCTGTGCAATATACCATTGCCTCCTCCAAAAGTTTCTAAACTTCCAAATAGGGAAGGGACCATGTCTTATGTATCAGCTGTACTCTCCACCTAGAAAAAGCCATAGATACAAAGTGGACACTCAATAAACATTGAACTAATACATAAGTTTTTACTTTCATGAAGTTTTAAAATACTTTGAATCATTCTCCGACGTCACTGGGAAACTTTCTTGAATCTTTTCAAGAAAATTTAGTGACAGCCAACAACCTTGTCTAATTTTTTTTTATCTGATTGTTTGTATAAAAGACTGTTCTAGCCTCGTGCCAGCAGAGTTACATTTGTAAAGGTGTGTTCCTGCAATGAGCCTCCGTGACTATCTCCCAGATGATGCAGAAGTTGCTAAATTAAAATACAAATTCAGAATCGAGTCTACATTTCCCCATTCAATGTCTATCACTCGGTCCACTCTTCCCACACTGGGAGAAAGATCTAGAAAACTAGGATGATGATAAAGTGGAGAAACTGGGAACCAGAGTACAGGTGAACCAGAAGCCAGGATCTCTTGGAATCCTTTTCTCACCTACCTGTGTAAATGAACCTTCCTGGGGCTCCTTTGCAGAACTGTTTGGATTTGTAAGATAATGTCACCTCCACTACTCCAGGGATGTGCCGAGGAGGGGTCTGCACTCTGATAGCATGAGGAGTTATTAGCTGCAGAATGGACAGGCAGGGAAATAAATCACCTATTAGACAAGCCATCACTGAGAACACAGGACAGAGCAGCTCCTGCTGCTGCTCCCCAGGGCTTCTCTCTGCTCTAGTCTCAGAGTGTCCAAATGCCCTCCAAATGGCCCTGTTGCTATGTCTCTCATCTCTCTCTCCTTCACCCTGGGATTTCCTCTCAACCCAACCTTCCTAGGTCCTTTCCTTCCCACAAGCCCAGCTCAAGTCCCTCCCACCTCCTGCTGCCCACCCTACTCCCATCCCTGGAATCATTTCCTCCACAGAATTCCTATACTGCTTTTGACTTCAAATATTCATTTTGCCATGCCCAACTTAGCACCATTACTTATCTTTTTGTCGTGTGTTTTACGTGATTATGAAAGTAAAATAAATCCAATTTAGAAAATTTGGGAACTACAGAAAAATATAAAGAAAGATACAAACATTATAGAGAAAACCCATATTAACATTTGCTATGTTTCCAATATTTGTCTATGGATGTGTGTTACATAATTAGATTTTACATCCACAGACTCTGTTGTCCTGATTTTTTTCCCACTTAGCACTATAGAGTAAACATATCCCTTTTCCTGTATCGTTAGAATTTTTTCAAAACATAATTTTTAATGGTAGAATGATACTTCATCATTTATTTTATCATTCTCCTATTATCCCACATCTAGGCTACTTCTAATTTTTCACAATTTTAAATAATACTGCAATGGGTATTTATGTTTTTAAGGAGTATGTCCCCGTAATTGTTATGATGTCTATGTCTTTTTATCCTTGGGGATAAAAAGTAGTAGGTACTCAATAATGTGTGTTTGTGCCACTGATGATCTAGGAATGACTAGTTTCCCTGCATCAAAACAATCTTTGGGCCAAAGGAAATCAAGAAAACAAGTTCCCTTTGCCTACCTCGCTCCAGACGAGCATGGTCCCAAACACCACTTGGAGACCATCAAAGAAGTTGTCTCCAATGATGATGACCATGGCTCCTCCTGTGGTCCAGCCTTCACTTGGGCTGATGGCTTTGATGCAGGGGGTAGCTGAGAAGATAGGAAAGAAAAAGTCAGGTCTGTTCTTAAGGGGTTGAAGTTTGGAGTTTTGGGGATGGGCTGCTCTCAAAAGCTGTTGGTCATTGCAAGAAGTCCAAGCTGAGCTTTGCTCACTTGCCACCGTTCCCTAATTGGTTGTTGGTTTTCACCAAGTCATTAAAGCCTAATGAGTTGACCATTATATACGAAAAAGCAAAACACTTAGCTAATTGTGCAAAGGGTGTTTTTAAAGCTCTGTTGTTTTTGCCCATATTTTTATAAGTTGATTACACTGGAAACGTGTAAATCCCTTTTCTCTCCCCACCTCCTCTGCCCCAAGATGTTAAGATTTACAAGGCCCATTAATGTGCTAGAGAGGGAGAGACAAGGAGAAAACAAAATCTATCATAGTGGAAGGTTTTTTTCCAGCTCTACCAAGAGACAATTTCTAATCACTCTCCTAACTTTATAGGAAGGATTTTTCTCCACTTCGTCCATATGGTCGAGGCCTCTGGACTTTGCATCCCAACAGGAACCCAATATGGTTTTCAGGCCATAGCTAAAGTCAATCCATCACTCCATTTCCAAAGTTGACAGGGTCGAAGGTGGAGGAGAACTTTGGCAGGACTCCAAAAACATGAGCCCCCTTTGAACAGCCCGTCAATCACATCCAATCAGTCAAAAGAAACTGGATGGGTTCCTAGTTCTGAACCCTGGGATTTTCTTCTCCCCTTTCAGTGCCCACTGTGGGAGAATTAACACCACTCCGAATTCTTTACTGATTCAATCATTTTCTTTCAGTTCATTAATTCCTATTTAAAATGATACGAGATACATTTTAAGGGCCGAGTTGGGGTGGGGGTTGGAGGGCACTGTATAGCAAAACATCACACTGAAATAGTAGCCTAATTTGACCATTCATTCTATATTATTAGGTCTTCCTGCACCAGTGAGTTGGGGAGCATGGAAGGAGGGGGAATAACTAACATGGAATTTACTGAGGTTTGTCAGTTATCTTCATCGATATACTTTAATTTTTTGGACAACTTGAAGTTTAACAGTGACCGGTATTTCTAATTACTTTAATGCACTTGGAAAACTACACAGAGCAGCCCATGATTTCGTCTTGTCCAAGCAAACAAAAATCAATTAGTGTCAGTTTCATTCTGCACATTGTTTTGTTTTGCCCACAATCTGTTTAAGGGCACATCTGACACTTATTCATACATGTCTGGCACCGCAATGTTCCTGTTTAACTAAGATGTCATGGGCTACATTTGCCCGAAGTGCCCGTCTAGCAAAAAGAAAAACACAGAACCGAACAGAAGAGGCTGAGCGGCAGCAGAGGACGCAGGACCGGCTGGGAGGAGCGCGGGGCTGACGATGGCACGGGCTGGAGTCCACGTTTACAACTTCATTTCAAAACCCACATGGTTTTGTGTCCATTCTCCACTCCGACTCCAAGACATAAATTTGAAATTCCAACAAGGAAGTACGTGGAGAATCTCACTCGTCTACCGTGCTCGGCACAGACGGTCCTACCTTCCGAAGGGTCGAGTCTTCTCGCCCTCCGTCCGTGCTTGGAGTTGTTATGCACAAACATGTTGTCGGAAACAGCCAGGACGTGTCCATCCACGTTCACTGTCGTCGACAACACAACCTGTGTGTTTAAAGGAAAAAGGAGGGGGTGGTGGGGTTAGTTTCACAGAAAGTAGAAAATGCACCAAAATTCTGTTCTGCCACACCTCCCTATGGCAAATGGGGGACAGGACGGAGCTGGGGACGGGCAATAGTCTCTGTAACTCAACAGGTTCTCCTTCTCCTGTAACCATGGCAGAACTTTACAGGAAAAGAGGCTGCCCTTCACCCATGCATCGTTATGTATTTGTGGTTCAAGCCATGACCGTGTAATAAAGTGGGGAAACTACCTATCGCCTGCTGGGTCCAGAAACCTAGTTCCCTATCAAAGGACTTCGACCACCCTTCCCGGCAGAACCTCCACACAGGAAGCTGAGAGTGTGCCAGCCAGAAGCTAAGCTCTAAACAGCAGCTGGAAGGTTACTTCTCCAAGCTTGGGAATGGGGTCCTGCACTTCAGATGCATCCCAACATCACACTGGGCATTGAGATGCTGGCTGGTGAACCATCTGTGGTTGTCTCCACCCACTACAGAGCAGTGGCAGAGATGTGTAGAATTTGGTGAGAAGGTGAGATTGCTGGAATTCAGTGCTGAAAACGTAGGGCATGTAGTTTCTAACGGGACTGGGGGAGAGAGGGGTGGAGCAGTGGAAGAGCTTGGATTTGAAGTCAGAGGGAAATGAATTCAAATCTCAGGCCTGCTGCTCTTTCTAACTTGTAACCATGGACAAATTACTTAACCTTTTCAATCTCAGTTTTTCGTATCTGTAAAACCTAAACAACAATGCCTACATCCATCACAGGGCTGAATGAGATAAAATGAGGATAAGATGAGATACAGGTTGAGCATCCTTAATCCAAAAATCCGAAATCTGAAATGCTCCGAACGCCAAAACTCTTTGAACACCAACATGACACTCAAAGGAAATGCTCACTGGAGCATTTCAGATTTCATTCCACGGATTAGGGATGCTCAGCCAGTAAGTATATAATGCAAATATTCCAAAATCTGAAATCCAAAGTACTTCTGGTCCCAAGTATTTCTGATAAGGGATTCTCAACCGTAATATATGTAAAGCATTAAGCACAGTGCTTGGTGCTGCTAAATTGGGACAAGTTTGTGTCCTGACTGCCTTGCCCCTGCCTTGTTTGACCAGTCCATAGGCAAATGACATTAATCATTGAGATTCTCCCATGGTCTAAGCTCTGGGGAAGGTTCTAGAAAGGCACACATAAGACTAGATACCAACAGTTAACGAGGCATGACCCCTACCCTCAAAGAGCTTGCTTTCAGGCTGGAGAAACATAGGTAACACATGAAATAAGAGCACACAGAATGGGGTTAAACTGAGTTCCACCATCACAGGTGCTGCAGATCAGGGGTGAGGGAGAAGTCCAAAGGGCTGGAGATTAGCAAAGGCCGCCAACTGTAGCAGAAGACAGCGGACCTGGGTGTACCTACCACCAATTTCCTTGACCCGGGAAGATGAGCCATCTCAGATGCGAGTCTACTTCTCAGCTCGTGTCAGTTACGCATAGCAATTATTTTTTTGAGAAAGGAACTTGTTATATACATATTCATGCATATGTATAGACCTATTGAGGAAGGGCATTGAATAGGTACATAATGAGGAGCCGTGTTTAAAAATGACTCTTCCTGCCTGCCCCCAAATTAAATTGGTTGATATTCTACTTGTAATTGTCCTGCCACTCCTTCCTTCCTTATTAAATAAAGAGGGTGAGGGGTTGGTCCTGCCTTACCTCTTAACATGAAAGAATTAGGTGGCATTTTCATTATGAATAATTTCAAGCAAACAAAAGAAACAAGACAGCACAATGAATGCTCAGTATTCGCCATCCAGATTCAAGAATCATTAAAATATTGCCATTTTCATTGCAAGCAGTCCCCTTATCTGAGGGGGAGACATTCCAAGACCCTCAGTGGACTCCTAAGACCTTGGATAGCACCGAACCCTACCTATACTATGCTTTTGCCTATACATACCTATGATAAAGTTTAATTCATAAATTAGGCACAGTAAGAATAACTAATTATAAGATAGAACAATTATAATATATTGCAATAAAAGTTGTATGCATGTGGTTTCTCTTTCTCAAAATACCTTACTGTACTGTACCTCAGGTAACTGAAGATGGGGGAACAAAACTACGGACAAGGGGGAACTACTGTATACCACTACCCACTCCCTACCCCCTACTCAATGATGATGATGGTCACAGGTTTGGGGGGGGGTTGTAGGTAAAATTTGCATGCATTGAAATGCCCAAATCTTAGCTGTATAGTTTACACAATATAGACTATTGCCA
The DNA here is from genome assembly GCF_000956105.1 of Propithecus coquereli. Lineage (NCBI taxonomy): Eukaryota > Metazoa > Chordata > Mammalia > Primates > Indriidae > Propithecus > Propithecus coquereli. The sequence continues at coordinate 7,063,481 of NW_012154062.1, forward strand.
TCTCCTCCAACAGTTATCTTGTGTCCCTTCCCAGTTAATCCTAGCCCTACTACCACCAAAGCAACACTCTTCAGATTTTTTTTTTCCTAAAGAGAGTTTTCAGATGGTATCTAAAAATGTAGATGTCATCTAAAAATATTAAAATTTTTATATATTTTTAATGTAATACATTTTGGGGAATGCCTAAAACCCGTAAGTCCACAAATCATCTCATATAGTCTCATGCCATGGGCACGGCAGCATACACAAAATTTTGCACGGACATAAGTGAGTTTCAATCATCCAACCCAACGGAAATTCACTGAGCTTCTACTACACGTCACGTATTAGGGACAGGCCTTGAGGATCCAGAGAATAAACTCAAAGGAACTTCAGCTGTCATTTCAGAAAATTATCAATATAATTGTTCACAATTCAGGCCTGTAGTAGCCTGTCTAGCTCTGGGTCTGTTTTTAATTGTGTCCGTGTTAACATGTTAGAATCTGGGAAAAGTCCTTCCAGAAAGTTCCTATCACATGGCAGCAACCATTAGGCGGAAGCACCCATCACTCTCTGCAAGGGCACCAAGGCACACGTTCTTATCAGAGCCATCTCAGCAAAGCTCAAGATCACATCACAGTGGAAGGTAAAGACAGAAGGTAAGATGAACGTGAAGGTTGTTCACCCTCCAAAAATAATAGGAGAAAGGGGAGAAGAAAGAGGACTTAAACCACTCTTAGAGATTGTGTGTGTGAATGCATTTTCCAAGATGTGACTGTCATCTCTGGGAAAAAGCAAAGAGAAAAACAAAAACCAATAAAATCAGGAGGATATTTTTGGCTTTAATTGTTAATCAGCTGTCACAGGCACAGTGAGGCGAACCCCAGGCACTATCTGAGAATTATGTGGATGGAAAGAGCCTCCTCTCCGAGGCTGCTCTAATTCATTCCACAAGCTCCTTGTCATACTGTCCATTAATACTCCTCATGCATTCCTGCCGCAAAATATGGGGCTTTCTCAAGCCAGCTGATTTCATCATTGTCCATTTGGGTGGAGTGAGACTTAGTTCCAAAGTGAACATTTCCCAAATGACATACCCTGATGGTTCAGATGCACTTCATTATTTTCTATTAACAATGGAAATAAATTTTAATCTCTCTCTGGCTCGAGTTGGCCTCTCATGACAGCAAGGGAATTAACCTGAATTATTTCAGTGTCTGTAAAATTTATTACAAGATTTTAAATTATGTCCAAATGTATATGCATGTGCATGTACACATATAGATATGAGGCAAGTTCCAAGATTTAATATTGCAAATATCTTAGACAGTGAGGTAGCTAGAAGAGCCTGCCAATTAAACTGAATTTGCAAAACGTAATGGATTTAATTCACAAACTCCACAACATAAACTCAGACATACTTGGTGGTTCTTCCCATACATGGAGACACACACTTAAATACTGAATTTACATACCTTCGCTCTACTTCTGGAGAAATAAACTACATTATGCAGGTGAAGATATATATGGTACAGTCAAAGCTTCAAATTTAACTTCCTTCACTGTTTTCTGATGAACGATGACAACACTGATATTATTCTATTCAGAGAAGTTAAAATTTCTGAATGTTTTAAGACTAAAGGAAGTGGAATGTGCATTCCAACATCATCTCACTCCCAGGCCTTCCCCTTCCACAAGCCAACTTCTTTCCCCTAGTGAGTATTTCCTGGGTCACGAAGGCTGACCCTTTCCATCTGGAATCAATCAGTCAACCCCTGACAACTTCCTGAAACACCTCACTCCATTTCCTGTTCTCTCCCCCTTCCCGCTTTCCCCCTGGTTTGCTTCACTCTTCAAAACTGCAGGCCACAGCAGCTTGATGTTAGAGGGTCAGGCACAGTTAGACTCCAAAACACTACACAAGGACACCTTTGACCTTCAAAAATCTTTACATCTTAGCTAAACAAATCAAGGTCAACATTTCTTACCATTACCTTGTTAACTATTTGTGTGCATCTTTGCCAACAGTCTTCTAATCATATAACCATCAATACTACTTGTTCTCCTAAGATCACAAACTGATCTGCTTTAAAAGTAGCAAATTTAGGAAGGATAAAAGGTGCCATGCGGCGGTGCCTGGCACTAAAAATTGCCAGCATTATAACACGCGGAGAGTATTCCATACAAAGGAACTTCTCTGCCCCATCAGCAACTCTCATCACCTAGACTTGTTACCTCCTCTTTTCTAAGGCTGTCAGACTCTTTTGGCACTGCCAGTCTGCTGGCACAGCCCTAAAGTATGCCAATTAAGAATACAGATGTCCATAATTTGTGTGGGATGGACCCCCAGTTTCTGCTGCTGACACCGGTGACAGTTTTCATTTATTTCTCAGAGTTGATATATCTGTATTTCAGCTCAAAGCTCTGATAGGAAAGCCTGCACTTCTGAAACTAAGTCATGGTTGATGATACCTCTCCTCCACTGATACATTTCAATTCAATGCAAAAGCAACAACCAATTTATTTATGACAAGGTACCTTAAAGCCAAGGTTCCAAGAAAGAGAAGTCGAGATCAATTGAAATGGCTTGCATTTTTTTTTTTAAGTGAATGTGGTTTGCACTTTTTGTCATTTTTTATTTTGCTTTGATGTGGTCTCTAATCTTTGGTGAGGCCAGCTCAGTAAACACAGACCAATTGGAAAGAGTGGTAGGTTTCATTTTGAATCATTTCATTATACAGCAGCGTTCATTGGTTATACAGAAACAGAGACGTGAATAAAAAGTCTGTATCTCCCCTTGAAAAATACAAGGAAGGTCTAAGCACGAAATCTACAAATACTTTAGCAGTCTTCTAAAAGGACTCACGAAATGGACTGGCTTTCCCAAATTCTATTTTTCTTCCTCATTACCCAAAAGTTCTCCTGCATCCCTCAGTCCAATAATTTATACAAAGCAGGAGCTGAGTTGTAAAGAACTCTTTCCTGCTCATAAAAGGCCACTATGGGAGTTACCCTTCAGGTGGACACACCTATTAATCTGCCTGTACAGCTAATTTTCCAATAGGGGAGGTGTTTCTTTGGTATCAGAATGACAGCATGTGGCATATAGAGACTTTTACCAAACGGACTTATTTCCACCCTTGGGTTATTTTTACACCTCATTGTAAAATGCCCTTCGCTTTTTGTGGGGTTTTTTTATTATTTTTCATATTTTTATATTTATCCTTCTCAGAGCTCTAACTGTATGATTTAGTTGAGTTACACAAGTCAGAAGAATGGTCAGCTTGGGCTCTAGCCCAGCTATCCGTTTTCAGCTCGTACCCAGGTGTTCCTGCAAAGACCCTAAGTCTCATACAAGGAAGCTAAAAAGAAAAAGAGAAGTCAGAATGAAAAATGTGTGGAATGACCAAATGATCTGCTTTCTGAAACAGACGACAATTCCAGTGTCTGTAGTCACTAGAGAATAATTATACTGGTTAGAAATCTCCCCATATGGACCAGAGTTCTTGCTTTGAAAACATACCGAATTCTGCCATTAGTCAGACACAGTTCTCCACCATTTCAAAGAGGGTCATGCACGCCCTGGCTGAATGTGGGGCCTTTGGTAGTCTAATCTCAGCAAAGCCATAACACGGAGCATTTACAGCACACTCGACGTTGAAGACTCTGATACCGTACTTACGAACACGCATACAGCCGGCTAAATAAAACGGTCTTGAAAATTCCTGTTATTTTGCCAAGTATGGAAAAAAATTCTTTATGACATTTTACATCTGGAAATGGAATTAAATTCATGATGTGCTTTTCCCTTATAACTATTCGGTTGCTCTATATGTTATTTCAGCTTTACCAAAGCATAACTGTTATGTGGGATTTTATTTTCCACCTGTGGAAGGAGGAACGGGACATAGAGACCATTAAGGGGACAGAGAATAATCAAGACAGACTTCTTGGCTACGGTGGGCAACCGAGCTGGGAGTCCGTATTGTGAGAAGAAATATGCATACACGCTGGGTTTTTATACACCCGCTAATTCTCATAATTGGCAAGGTGAATCTAAAGAAACTATTCTGTCTAAGCCTCCACGAATTCAACCCAAGCTAACAACAAACAAATTGCCCACTGCAATTTGTTTCGCCCTACCACTTTATTCTTGGCACGTATCCTATTTTCAAGCCAGATTTAAAGCCCAGATTCTTCTTTCTTACTGGACTCCAGAGTCTTCAAAATTACCTTTAAACACCTACCCCACAAGCATGGGTTTTGTCTTTTTTTTAAATAAAAAAAAAAAAAAAAAAAAGGAATTCCCAGAATTCTTAGCGGTGGCTGTTGTTTCATATTCCCTAAGGCTAAATTTTCTGTTAAGTATTGAGTCCAGACAGGAGAACACAAAGTTGACTGCCACGAGACAGATGTGGGGCATTCTGGATTGTTCACGCCAAGGGAGCGGGGACTGTGGCGTTAATGACCTAACTCCCGAGAAGATACTTTCTTAGCAACCAGACAGCGCTGTGTTTCCATCAGTCATCCCAGGCACTGTGCTACATGCCATGGAGGCTTACAGAAAACAGTGTCACCACCTCGAGGAGCTCACCACGCAGCTGATGACGCATAACAAACCCAGACATAACCAGAAAATATTACTATATTGTAATATGTCACTGGGGACTCAATTGTGTGGCCATTGTATACGCTAAGGGCCCAAGGATGAGAAGAATCAGCCTGAACTGAAGCAGACACAGACATTTTCATCAAGGAAGTGCGATTTGAGATAGGTCTTGAAGAACTGAAAAACATCGAGTTATACAACTTGGAGTTACTGAGATGATTAAAAAAAAATTTTAAAAATTCTAATCAGCACGAGTGGAGCAGTATGCCCAAGAGCTTTCATGGCTGGTGTGTTTTGGCAAATTTGTCTTTAAGGTGAACACCATTAAGAGTTTGCTTTTAAAAATCGAGTTAAAAATGTATGGAAATCAAGTGGCAGTTTTTGAAAACCAGATTTTGATGTCATCGAGGAGCCTGAAGATCTTCCGTCTGCTCTACGACACTGCATGTCCCTTCATCTCAAAGACCAAAGACACCCGCTACTTCCACCCCACCTCATTTTACTCCATTGACTGCATCGCTTTTCCCTTCTCAAACGTGTGCCACATGGGATGGTTGTGGTCAAGGGGCCGTACTTTACTGGCAAAAGCTTTGAGAGCCGCAGGGGAACCGTAACATATTTGATGCAGTTCTTTGGCTTGGCCGATCTCTTCCACCAAACTCTAGCCCCGGGGCCCCCTGAATCACCTGTGCTCCGTCAACACTCAGGAGCACAAAGGGCCGGGAAGCAGCCGAGGAACCACGCACTCTTGCTGCAGAAATAAGCAAGCTTTGCATTCCAGGAAGTCCTGCACCTGACTGCTCTGGAATGGGTTCAGAGGTAGGTTTTAGTGAACAAATTCCAGTCCCCTAAAATAATTGAGCATTTAGATTTTGTTTCCACCTAACTGAAGTCTGACATATTCTTTCCCAAAAGTTATTTAAGCAACTACCTCTTTTCACATCCCTCCCTTTTCTCCAACAAACAACTTCAAACACGTTTCCCATGTGAGTTGGTCAAAATTTGTATCCCCCCCATTCCTGTCCCCATTCAAGACACCGAAGGTCAGAGGTCAGAGCGGCAGAAGGTTATAATGCCAGACAAAAGCTGGAAGCAGCCCCGGAAAGCCTTCTTCAAGCTTAAAGCATTAGGACGAGTGAAAGATCCTCTGACCCTCGGAGATTGTTTTTTCCTGACTCCAAATAGATAATTACGATTTCTTAACTCGGACTCTCTGGTTTGTTTTACCACCAGATAATGGACTCACCTGTTGATCAGAGAGGCCATAAGTCAAGTGATTTTCATTATGTGCTTTACAACCGCTGCTCGGTAGCGCCGCAAATTTCAGACGGCGGATGAGCTCCCAGAGCAGCTGGAGGAGCTCTCGAACGGGGAGACTTGAACTGAAGAAACCTGCAGGCAGCTGGAGCTGTATTAAATTTTTACCATTTGGAGTTAATTTAAACTCTCGTTTCCCTCTTCCACGGGTGTGAGAGAAACATTCAACGTTTTTTATTTAAGGAAAATAGATGGTGGTGCCGTTAAAAAGTTTTATATAAGAGCTGGGGGTTTAAAAATCATAAGGGGGTGCTGGCTGGATGTTGGCCCCGTTCCAAGACGTGAGTAGCCGTGCCCTTTGCTCTCGCGTCGTTTAGTAAAACCGACTAATGGCGAGCGCCCAGCTGTGTGGACGGGGTGTCTTTGTCAGAGACATTAATTTCCCCATCGCTCTCGGGCAGTTGGTGCGTCCAGCATGTCGCAGTGACAGGCCTCTCACGTGCCCCGTGGGTATCAGTCCCCACACGGCCTCAACTCCCCTTCGTTCTGATCAGATCCTCGTGTCTTCAGCCCCCTTCTCTCCTGCACCGTGCCCTCCTCAGCGCCTCGCAGACACGCCAGGTGGTGTCCCCACAAAGCTCCAATCCTTTCCCTCATCCCCTTCAAATCCCTGTCCAGGTGTCCTTCCAGCAGGCCCGTCCTGGGCTTCTGTGCAACCTGGAGTCAGCTCAGCACCAACGCCTCGCCCAGCCCAGCCCCTGCAGTGGCTTTCCGTTCGCTAGACATGCATATCCTTCCATACCTGCTGACGTCATATCCGGGGATGGCACCACCTGTGCATGTATCTCAGTCCTCTGCCTAGCATCACTGTATAAATCAAAAATGGGCCGGGCATGGTGGCTCATGCTTGCAATCCTAACACTCTCAGAGGCTGAGGTCAGAGGCTTGCTTGAGGTCAGGAGTTCAAGACCAGCCAGAGCAAGAGTGAGACCCTCATGTCTACTAAACATAGAAAAATTAGCTGGATGTCGTGGCATGTGCCTGTAGCCCCAGCTACTTGGGAGGCTGAGGCAGGTGGATAGTTTGAGGCCAGGAGTTTGAGGTTGCAATGAGCTATGACAATGCCACTGCACTCCAGCCTGGGTGACAGAGCAAGACTCTATCTCAAAAAAAAAATTATTATTTGGTGGACCTAATCTAAAAAGGAAGCAATTTAGGGAGTGAATTTGAGATACCCACAAGTCTCTCAGCAAATGGAGGTGAGAATCTTTATTCTAACTATAAGCAAACTCTAAGTTGGAAGGAGGAGTTCAATTAAAAATGGTTTTGGGGTTGGAGATGCATCAAGACATCAAGGCTGCCAACTCCAGAATGCTACCAAGTCCAGAATGACCTAATGCACAAGCCAGTGCTTCCTGCAGGACAAAAAACACCCCAGCCCCCTACAGTGATCATGTCTTTTTAATATAAAGTCCTTTGGAGGCAGAGGGTAAAAACTTGGCACCCTAAGCTCCCCAGTGTCAAGTAAAAGATCCACTGATATTTGTGTCCTGTTATAGATGCTGGCGTGGGAAGCTCTGCGAACTATTTAGAAGGGTGTCTACACTTGCCATTGTTATAACGCTGGGTACCACCTCGCGGCACACCACCCACCCTTGGCCACACCGCTGAGTTCCAACAGGCACCACGGACACAACTGGCACCGGGCAGGGGCCCACGGCTCCCAGGACAGTCACTTGAAGACCACAGAACAGCAGATCTAGGCTGTGTCAACGGCTCATTTTAGTTGCTGTATCTCCCCGCTAGGATGTAAGCCCCTCGACGGCAGGGATTTTGTCTGATTTGCTTCCTGCTGTATCTCCTGCACCTGGGATAGTGGCAGGCACGTGGAATTTCCTCAGTAACACCGGGCGGGTGAATGAATGAATGGAGGAGTGCATCTATGTTCTCACTGTGCCTTGGAGCAGACCCAGCCAGTGAATTAGCAATAATAAGCACTAAATTGTTGTCCACGTCTCCTGTTTTTTAGAAAATCTGAATGTGGGCAATGACAATGTGGCTAGCTGCCTTTTTCTGGCTTGATTTTCTTCGGACTTTACAACTGCCTGCTCTCCACCCACAATGCAGGGAAATAAAGAATGGGGTTCATTATGTCTTAACTGGCCCGTCAGCTGAAACTAGACATAAATTTCTTTCCCTTTCCTTCATTGAGCTGTTAATCCGGGTGTTTCACCTAATTGTTCCATTTTAAGGAGGGCAGAATTGATTTTGTGCATGCACAATTCATGCATTTAGATACTTTGGAGGTTCTGGAAATCATAACTTTTTCTTCTTTTTCCTTCCTCTCTCTTAAAAATTTATTTAATAACAGTTTACTAAGCCCTATGGAGTACTGATATTGTGCTAGACATTGGAGAGAAATAAAAAAATAAATAAAACATACCAATTACCTTCAAGCAGCACAGAGTCTATTGGAGAGACAAGAACTGCAAGATGCTGTGACAAGTAGCAGAGTAGAGGCCAGCGGGGCAGAGTGCGTTGGCACAAAGCAGCCAACAGCTCTGCCTGGAAAAGTCAGAAAATGCATCACCAGTAGAAGTAGGAGCCCAGAGCAGCTTCTCAGGAGAGAGGGATGGATTTAGCAGATACTTAGGAGGAGGGAGCCATGCTTTGACAATGAAAGAGGAGGGAATGAACCGGGGAACAAGTACTGACTTCTGTTTTGAACATGTGCTCATTAGTCATCCGAGGGAAGATGCCCAGGAGGGAGGCAGAGCTATGTGTCTGCAGCTTTAGCGAAGGGTGAAGTCTGAGGCCACGGATCCAGGAATCATCCGAGAACAGATGGCATTTAAAGCCGAGAAAGCATCAGAAATGTTCTAAGTGGACAGATCCCCGTCGCTAAGGGTTAATTCACATTACAGATGCCTATGGGTGTTAGATGAATTTCATTTATTTTGATTAGGGATCCACGGAAGCTTCAGAGATGTTTCAAGAGCTTTGGGGACCCCTGACATTTTAATTAAAACTTTGTTTAAACGTAGTTCTTTTGTCAGGACAAAGACTATAGCTTTTACCAGATTCATAAAGGGGTCTGGGCCAAAAAGGGGTTAAAACCCTCCACGTTTCAAGAAATATTTTTTATGTCCTAGTTCAGTTCAGGACTTGAACTGAATGAAAGAGAGGATTGGTTCAGGCTTGAAAACAAGTTTGATATCACAATTTTGTTCTCATTAGATCATTTTTGGAGAAATAGTCCAGGTTCTACCAGTGTTTTAGGGATCGGGAAGGAGGAAAGATGGAAGAGTTTGGTTGAGTTTATAATTTGGTTAGGAACGTTTCATATTTCTATCCCATTCAGAGTAAATCCTCACAAAAGAATCCTTCATATTAAATCTATGTTTGATCATATAATAAAAGTAGAGAATTGAAGAAATTATCTATATGGTTTAAAATGATTACCTTTGTCATTATGAATGACATACATATTCCAGAGTTCCTAAAAGTCACCATCCCTTCAGATGGCTCTCCCCACCGCGATTACTTACTAGCTCTGGCTTTGTTTCGTATTTGGAACTTGATCTAAGTTTCTTATTTGACCATCAGAGCACACAGCCAAGCCCATCTTCACTGTAGCCTTCTCCACGTGAGAGAGCTTTCATTGAAGGTTATATTCTTAAGAGAGTCTACATACACTATAAAAATTTCCGGTTCTTTTGCACACCAAAGAACACTGTCAAGAAAGTTAAAAGACTTGTAATCACACCTAAACAGATTTAAAATAATAGAAAGAAAGTGAAAAGATAACCCATGGAATGGGAGAAAATGTTTGCCAATCACATATCTGATAAGGTGTCTAAAACCTAAATATATAAAGAACTCTTATAACTCAACAATAAAAAGACAAATCATTCAACTAAAAAAATGGGCAAAGGCCTTGAACAGACATTTCTCCAAAGAAGATATACAAATGAGCAGTAGGTCCATGAAAAGATGTTCAACATTATGAGTCACTGGGGATCAAGAAATCCAAAACTACAATGAGATACCTCTTCACACCCAGAGGATGGCTAGAATTTTTTTAACAGGAAAAAAAACAAGTGTTGGCAAGGAATTAGAGAAATTGATATCTTCATACATTACTGGTGGGAATGTAAAATGGTGTAGCCACTGTGGAAAATAGTTTGGCAGGTCCTCGAAAAGTTAAAGTAAGAGTTACGATATGATCCAGAAATTCCACTCTCAGGTGTACTACCCAAGAGAATTAAAAACATAAGTTCACAAAAAAACCTTGTACGTGAATATTAACAGTATTATACATAACAGCCAAAACATAGAAATAACTCCAGTGTTAAGTGAACAATGAATAAACGTCATATATCCATACAATGGAATATTATGCAGCCATGAAAAGGCATGAAGTCTTGATATAACATAGATGAACCTTGAAAACATTATGCTAAGTGAAAGAAACCAGACACAAAAGGCCACATATTGTATGATTCCATTTATATGAAATTTCCAGAGTAGGTAAACCCAAGTAATTTAGTGGTTACCAGCAGCTGGGGAGAAATAGGAATTGGGACATATGGGATTTCTTCTTGGGATGATGGAAATGCTCTGGAATTAGATAGGGGTTATGATTGCACAACACTGTGAATATACTAAAAGCCAATGAATTGTACACTTTACAAGGGTTTAAATGATAAATTGTATGTTATATGAATTTTATCTCAATAAAAAATGTAAAAAAAATTTCCAATTGACTTTAAGTCTACCCAGGAAATAAGACAATCCTAGAATCCACAAACTTTTAAAAAAATATTTTCCCTTGTCTTTGCAAAAGTTGAATACCTTCACATAGAATGAGAATTCCATAACTCTCTGAAATCAGTAATATTTATTCTAAGCCAGTTAAATACTCAGGCACAATAAAAATCATAGTGAATAACTGAAGAAGGGCAGGATATATTAGCATACGCTAGCTTTATGAAGATATTTCTAAAATTTGGGAGAAATAAAATGACAAGGCACTCTATTAGCAGCCACTTCCCATTTACATGAGTATTCTCAAATTTAAAACTCTTTGGATGTGGAGGCAGAGAACAGGAAGGGATGAGAATCCAGTCTGCCGACTTCTTTGCCCTGCCTCTATTTCTTCTGGAAATGAAGCTAAGCTTTGGTCTTGGAAGCACTTTGGAATTCTTTTGAATTTCACTTTTCTTTGGACTGAAATTATTTACATTTCTATTCGGAATAAATACCGAATACAGTGAACTTCCACTGTGCGTGACCTTCCTGTTTGACCCCAAGAGGGCCGATTTTATTTGTCTTCCTACCATACAGTAGGGGAAGAATCTACATGAAAGAGAGGAGGACTTCAACTTTTTTAAGGGATGTGGGTAATAGTGTTAAATATTGTAAAAAAAAAAAAAAAAAGTCCTGGTCATAGCAAGATTGTTTGATAACCATGAAGGGGTTTAAAAAAAAAAAAACAATTTTGTTTTTCAAAGTAACTCTCACTGGCCTTGCATATGCCCATCTCCCTATTAACTCTTGAGGGACTGTGCCCCTGACCATCTGTCTAGGGCCAAACCACAGACGCTCTCTAAAGGACAGACAGGACCAGCTACATCATTTGTGGAGTCCAGTGCAAAATGAAATGTACTGCTCCTTGTTATGAAATTATTAAGAATTTCAAGAAGACAATAGTCAAGCATAAATCTAGAAGCTGCTGCAACATGCCACATGCCACACCCACAACGTAGTGGGAAGAATTTGATCAAACGAGTCCTCCCAGCTCCCGGCTGCGCCCCCCTCGTACTGCAATTAGGGGCAAGTTACTTAACCTTCCAGAACCCCACTTCCCTCACCCGAAACACAAGGCTAATAATCCCCATCTCTCTAGTTGCTGAGGGGATTTTTTTCAAATCTCAAGCTTGAATACTATTGTTTAACATGTTCTTCATTTTTCTATGGAGAAAGGGGTGCCACGTATTTAGCTGGGGTGTGAATGGCAGAGAAGCCATTTGGTGAATTAAATATGGGCCCTTCAAAGCTCAAGGAAGGGGGCTGAGAGGGGCTGTTCTTGCTCTCGTCTCCGGCTTGAGACTCTTGCCTCGGTCTGTTTTTATTAGCTCGTATCCTCAGTCTATCCTCAGCAAGGGTGATGAAACCAGGGGCAGATTTAACTGCCAGGCAGCTGGGTCACAGTCCCGTGGGTCTTGTTGTCATGCTGCGATCTTAAAGTGACCACGGATGCTTGGGCTGCTGCCTTCCCGAAGGCTCGGGGAGAGACCACTGAATAGTTAATCGGTGAAAAAGGGAAGACAGAGGCTGTTGCTTGCAGAAAACACAGAGAAGCTGCTTTGAAAAATCCCAAGGTGGCTGAATATCAAGAACGCGGGTCCTGCTGTGGGCAGCTGTGTGTGCAGTGGGCAGCCTCAGGGCTTAAAATCAAATCTCCAGCATGGCCTGGTGCCTCCCCCCATGGGCCTCTGGCATTGGAGGCAGAAAGCCTAAACACTACAAAACGAAGAAACCCTCAATACGAGTGGATAAGGGTTATCATTTACAGTCATCTTTCATATTGTTAGCAGTATCGGTGAATGATGGCTTTTAAGAAAAAAATATAAAAGGAAAAGAGCGAGAAAGAGAGCAAAAACAGGATGACTTATTTAACAGGAGAGATCTGCAGGGCCCCTTACCTGAAACCGTCTCATGTCTCTTGGGTTTCCTGCTGTTTTCAAACAATTCTGATTGCACTTGAGGAAAAATTTTAAAAAGAATCTGCGAAGAGAAAGCAATGTGTTACATTCTTTCAGTAAACATATTTTAAGGGAGAATATAGCTGCATTCTATTAGATTTGATTTAGAAGCGATTGTATTTCAGATCTGGGGAATTTCAACCTGCCCTGCCTGGGAAGGAACATTGCTGACCCCGCGCAATTTGCAAATTTGGATGTTTTCAATCGCCAAGCCCAGCACCCCCTGCTCCATCCCTGTGGGGGATCGTTGAGCGGTGCACAAGCTGAGCTCTGGTTTGCACACGGGCCCCTGGAGTTTCTAGAGCACTCAGTCTGCAAAAATGGCTTCAAACGCAGCAGTGACCCCTACTGTACAGAACGTCTTGCTCTAGGGTTAAAAATGGCAGGATTTGGCTCGGAATCCCAGGGCTTCTCACATGGAAGGCTCTTGGCTGCCCACACACACCTTCATACTCACACATGTAGGAGGGCTGACATTTTCAACCAATGTTTACAAAATCAGAAAATGGTATGTTACCATCCAAACACAAAGTCCCCCTACGCAGGTATATGCCGAGGGTTTTATGATTAATAACAAGTGTGAATGTCTTTTCAGATCATCTTTTCAGATTATGCAGAAAAATACAGAGGCACAGGATCATGATCTAAGATGATCATTTGTAAGACATATTTTTTAAAACCATTATTCTCCTAAATGACCTGTCCGTGCAATTTTTAAATTGGGCATCTTTAAGCAGATGACTACATCAACCAAGAAAAATGGCAGGAGTAGCCTTTCCAGCAATTCACCTAGTTAATGTTTGAAATTCTGTTTCAAAATACAGTAAGTTTTTCATTTATTTCACTTGCAGAGTTCTCTTCCTTAAAAAAAAAAAAAAAAAAAAAATTCCAGCTTTTGCAGTGCTAAAGTCCCAGGTGAGCTAGGCCTATTTCCCTTTCTGTTACTATGACAACGAAATTTTACCGCAGTCCCAAAGTCCCTTCAGAACTCTCACATCCATGCCTTGAATTAGAACTTTAAAGGAAAAGATATACATTTTCCCCAGGATTTACCAACAAAAATAAGTAGAAATCAACAATGCTTCCAAAAATTCTATTTTAACGCAAGGGTTGGTGAAACGCTCTCATGACAACCTTCTGCTTATTTTTATTATTTTAACAATCACACAAAAGAATGAGAGAGCACTCCAATTAATTGCATTTATCGCTTTAAAAAAAACCTGATGAGAAGATAAACAGTAAATGGTAAGGGAGGGTGGAAGGGGAATTGACTTTTCAGAATATTTTCTATATTTGAGGCTCTTTTACTGTCCGTTTGCTAAAAATGTTTGGCAACATGCTCCTGACCCCATCTATGAATAAGGTTGGGAGTGAATTTGGAAGTAACAGCTAAATATTTTTTGATTTTATAACATCTGCTTTTCGTTTCTCCCTTTCAATCTTTTATAGGACGGGTGGGGGGTCAGGCTTCGCATCGTGTGCCCAGAGGTGTCGGGGTCTTCATCAGTGGTACCCGCAGAAGGACAAGGCAGAGAACATGTTGTTAGCAGTATCGCTTCCAGCCACCACGGTGTTCCAATTCACAACCTGCCGCAGCTTTCTGAAGCGTGGCGACATGTCTGCCCACGGTAACCGGAGCAAGTTAGAAAGAAGTAGTGCTTTTATTTAAGTAAAGATTGATCAGAATGCAAACATTTTATTTCTTCAAGGGGAAACATTCCTCCATTTGTACATTCACATCAGAGTCAGCTACAGTCGCTCACAATGCATGCAGATGCTCTCGGGCAACACTGGAAACTTGCCTTTCCTCGCTTGAGCCTCTTTCCAAACAATAGCCGCCCCCCCACCCCCCC
>NW_012154062.1:7078489-7159893 GCF_000956105.1 Propithecus coquereli
TGTGTGTGTGTGTGTGTGTGTATAAATTTTAATTATATATATTAATGAAAAGAAATTCTGGGGCTTACTGACATCTCCAATTTTTTCTCTTCCTTTTACTGATGTATTATGGTGCTCTCCCCTCTACCCTCTCCAACTCCTGTGTTCAGGGTCTTGGCGCAAACCCTTTGCTAACCATACCATCCATTAGCCACAGGGTAACTTGCAGGGAACAAATACTCTCAAAATCCCCTGGGTCCGGATCCCTCAAAGCCGGAGCTGCCTGGAAACTGTCAGCTCTCTCTGCTCAGAAACGGGAAACCAAAATGAATCACAAGATTCAGACCAAAGGTGCAGCTTCTCATCAGGACAGAAGTTATTCCCACCTTTTCCGAACCATGCTGGCTCCATAAATATCACAACCCCTGAGCATGCTGTACTTTGCGAGGCTTACGATCCCATTTCTTAAGAGTGAACATTAACAACTGTAGGTTTATCTTTGTTTTATGGATGAAGAGGAATGGAGAGGTGAGGTCACATGTGAACTCCAACCCTCAGATTCCAATCTGGTCCCCAGGTCACCGAGGCAGTCTCATGTGCCAAAAGGCATTCCTTTACTCCACAAACACGTACTCAATGCTGCCAGTTGCTAATCTGCTAGCAACTAAGGATGCAGCCAGTTGCCACACATCGCTGGGCCTCAGTGTCTTCAACTGTTAAAAGAAGGGTTTCACTAGATCTCTAGAGTTCCTTCCAACATTAATATTCGATGATTGCAAAGAAAAATGTGCGGAGTTGAGAACCTTCCAGAAAGGGCTACAAAGGGGAAGAAACCACTAAAAACAAAAGACTATGACTTGTTGACGTGCAAATAGGTGTGGCAGGGGTAGGGGGTGGGGTTCTGAGATATAGGTCAAGATGAGGCTAGGAAAGAAAAATAAATAAGGGGGACAAATGATTGGTGGAACATGGGGCATCTGGGTGACGCCTTGCCCAGAGCTGGTAGTACCCCAAGGCTGACGGGCAGGCAGTTGGGCGAGATGCCCCATTCCATTAAGATCCTGCTCTCTGGTGCAGAGGCAGGGAAGGTGCTTCAGGGATATCGCAGGTCAGAGCCATCTCCAGCCCTGCTCACCATCCTGTGTTGTCCTGCAGCTGAAGGGTACAGGGACACGGAGGGGAGGGAAAGATGGCTGCTGAGTGTCAACTCTGCACCACATTTAATTCTCACGACCACCCTATGAGTGACGAATCAGCCCACGGCTGGGAAAAACGAAGGCCCCAAGAATTTAAGAAATTTTCCAAAGATCACATAGCTTCTAAGTGGTGGACACAAGTTCTGGAGCCTGGATCTTTCTGGAAACAAGCTCCATCTGGTGTTCTACATTTCCTGTACCATTGACACTGTGACGATGGCTGCACAGCTCTGTGAATATACTGAAAACCACTGCCTGGACGCTTCAAATGGGTGGACCTTAGGGTATGTAAGTTACAGCTCAATAAAGCTGCTTAAAAAAAAACCAAACAAACTTCACAATGGTCTAAAAAAGGCACACACCACAAAAAAAGTGAAGGACTCTGACTTCTTGGGGTGACTGTAGTATCCCAAGAGGAAAACGTCAGGTCAAAGATAGTCACATGGAACTAAATGCTTAATACTAAAAACTCCTGCTGAATTCATTTATTTACTCCTTTGATCAACACATAGTGTGTGTGTTCTACATGCCAAGAAGGTTGAGGTACAGAGGCACACAAAGTCTTTGACTTCATGCACACCCAACAAAACCATTGAAATGTGCTTCTCCAGATTATGAGATGAGCCTGAAGACGCCTGAATCTCATACGAGTAAGATCCCAAGGATTACCTACCACACAAGAAATCCGCCCCCCTCAATCTCCAGAATACCAGAATATTCTGTACTGTTCAAAAATATAGTAAAAACTCCTAGGTGGCTTAGACATGTCCCACGCCTATCCCAAATAGGAACTGAGTTTTAAACTAGATGCACAGGTCAGGTTCAGAGTTAAGTTAAATCACAGAAAGAGGTAACTAGTTAATATTGTTGCCAGATCCTGGAACTACAACCAATGGTCTGACTCTAACAAAATCCAGCACAATATTACTTCAGATTTTTGGACAAAGCCATTCAATTTGCCTCCAATCCGAAATCCAAGATCTAGTCCCTTCTTAAAAATTTTAGTACCAACAAAATCTTTAGGCACGCACTGTGGAAGGTACCATAGCTTCTTTTAAGAAAAGAACTTAGGAAAGAAATGTGAGCTTAGGACTAGTAACAGATACCATTATACATGGCCTTATGCTGTGCAAAATAATATGTAAAATACCTTTTACTTTGAAACTTAGCTCCTTATTACCTAAAAAAAAGTCAAATTCTGTACCCTAGAAAGATATTCTGCTATGACATGGCCACATTTTACACACCACAGAGATGAGAACACCCCACTCTCTCCAAGGACCAAGATTAGAGATACTGTATCCAGTTTTCTTTCTCTGCCATGATGGTCACATTAGCAGGCTGGGTCACCAAAGGCTGAGCTAAATCTACAGTTGATACAGCCTCCCAAACCACATGGGTGCTTAGAGGTCTGTGTCCATTGATTTTGATGGAGATACCTTTTATCTAGATTAGCTGTTAAACTTCCTTTTTTAAGTCCAATAAATTAAAATACAATTGACTTTCACTGTTTGTGCATGCTTCTAAAAAGGAAATAGCCCCTTTTCCTTAAAATGCCCTTATACCATCTCTGAGAACTACCCAATGTAGGGATAGGCTGGGTCATAAAATCACATTTGAAAGGAGTAAGCAGTCACCTTTCTTTTCCTAGGATCCCCTCAACAAGTTGACATCCTTTGGAGGATCAGGCAACCCAAGCTCCCCAAGCAGATGGATGGTCACACACGAGTCCATTTTCTCACCCTGAGAATGGCCCTCTCAGGAACTCACTCTGCTTTATAAGGTGGGAACCCCCTAAATGATTGATTTCCACCTGAGACCAACAAAAATCACAATGACAGTGTTCTAGCTTTAATCTAGGCCTTGACCATAAATATCCTCTTTGAACCTTCCAACAACAGGGAGAATACACTTTCCTCCTTCAAGAGCCGCCAACAGAAGGCACACCCAGGCAGCACCAAGTAAAGTGAAGGTTAGCGGTCCCAGCCTTAGCCTGGAGATGAAATGTCCTGGAGAAATCTATTGATCGTTGAGGTGTCAGCCCAGGCTAGAAAGGGATCTGAAGCTTTAAGGGCCTTGTGAAGACTCTGAAAAGAGTCCATAAGAATGAAAAGATTCTGGGAACTCAAGTTCCCAATGGGTTCTCACCATGCACTACAGTAGCTTGGCAGTGGCGTGTCTGAGAATGCTTGGTGTTTGAGACCTGCCTGGCACAATGGTGGCCGGCACAAAGCCTCAAGATCCCACAGAAAAGGTATATGATTTAAAAGTTTTGACTAACTGGCTTCTTTAGGCTTAAATCAAATACTCATTTTTATAAGCTGATGTTCTATCTAGTTTATTTATTTAAACAACCCTTTAAACTGCAGATACAAACACATGAACAGAGTAGGTAAAGAATATTTAAGGTCCACAGACATTCCTAAGGAAGGGACTTATTACCACGAAAGCTTATTCACCTGGAATACTTCAATGAAAGGCCATTTTAGATCTGAAAAAGAAAGTAAGTTTACAGAAAATAATTAAGCAATACATTTTCTTTCTTTCAACTACACTCAACCTCCCGAACTCCTCTTGGTTAAAAGACTCATGATGAGGAAATAACAATAATAATAATGAATCATAGCCTATATTCATTGAGCTTATAGTATTTGCCAGGCGTGATTTCATTTCATCCTTCCAACTCTGGGAGTAGGGATATTAAAATCCCCATTTTGCAGAGGGGACAAACAAGGTTCAGAAAGGTTAGATTACTCGCCCAAGGTAAGACAGCTAGTAAGTCGAAGAGCTGAGAGTGGAGCCCAGGTTGTCTGGCACTTAGCAAAATGTTGCTCTGGTGGGAGCTTGGCCAAGCTTCTTCTGAAGGAGGAGGAGGAACACATTGCCAAGCAGCACCCTGTTTCAGAGGACAGCTGCCTTGATCTACATAAGAAATCCTCTCCTTTCCTTCCTCTTACTCTGGAATGTGAGTGGAGTGGTTCTTTGTGTCGCAAAAACAAAATAAGCAAACAAACAAAAATGTCTATCACTCCTAGCAGGGACTGCACGCTCTAGAAATTCTGTGGCTATTTAGGAATGTGCAGAGGAAGATAATAAGCAAGTCTATCAGATACCG
Organism: Propithecus coquereli; assembly: GCF_000956105.1. Taxonomy (NCBI): domain Eukaryota; kingdom Metazoa; phylum Chordata; class Mammalia; order Primates; family Indriidae; genus Propithecus; species Propithecus coquereli. The sequence continues at coordinate 7,082,780 of NW_012154062.1, forward strand.
AGAAAACAAAACTCCTCAAGACCCCGAATGGTCCAAAGATGGTGCAGCCCAAATGGCTTCAGCCCTCTGCAGAAAAATGTAAAATATTGTTCAAGTGGATGAGGAGGATTCAGGGCCATTTGTCCATCAAGATTATGGGGCAGGGGAGAGAAAGCTAGAAATCAAACATGGAACATAAAAAGTTGAATTAAATCTTGGAAAACATTTTTTGAGCATCAAGTCACCAAAGCTAAATTTCGAAAACATTACCCAAGGGACAGAGCAGGATCTCCTATGATGGAGATTTTTAAATAGACCAGCAAGCTAATTCCTTTGGCAGCAGATAATGTCACTTCTATATGTGGCAGCTAATCAAGATGTCCCTACCAAGCCATTTCCACATGATTTCAAGGCTTCTGCCATGATGATGAGGATGATGATGATTGCTTAACATTTATTGTAAAAAAAAATCAGGGACCTTCGGTAAAAATTAAGCACCTTCCAAGGCCAGTAGTGAGGACTAGTTATCCACACAGAGTGTTTGGGTAAGCGCCTGGTACAAAGTAAGTTAGCCTCTTCACTTTTGGCCGGGCACACTTAGGTACCCCCCTTCCTTCACGCTGTGCCTTTTTCTCAAAACAGCCCATTTTCCAAACAAAATTATCCCAGAGGGAGTTGCCACAAATGCAAATCTCATCCTCTCTGGTCTGCTCATCTCTCCAATAATAATATGGACTCCACTTGAAGAATTGCTCTTAATTTTTAGGAAGCGATATTAAAAGAAAAAAAAAACACACTCGCGTAATTCATCCATTCCCACAGACAGCAAAGAAAGAACGCAGACAGCAGCGAGATGGTGGGTTGAAGTCCTCATCCCTGTTTTCAGTAAACTCTGGGCAGCAGAAGCATTGAGAGCTACGTGCACGATATGCTGGTTCCTAACTGGCGACAGGCTCTGTGGAATCATTTGCTATTCGATGCTCACTCCAATGACAAGCTCCTGGAAGTGGCATTTCGGTTTGGCAATAGATTCTTCGTTACGGTTACCGAGCACGCTGCCTCCTGAACGGATCTGCTGTATTCATTTAGGCGCCAGGAGGGAGCTGCTTCCCACACTGTGTAAACCTGACTCCGTACCAGCAGACTTCATTCCAAAGCCATTTCATGATTTCTTCTGGAGTGAATGTCTCTCGTAGCCCAACTGGCAAGCAATTGAGCGTAAACAGACGCGGAGGTGCAAAGACAGGGGCCCCTTTGATTCTCCACTTATTTCTGACTAGTAACACACTACGGTTTCTGAGGACCTGGGGTTATATGTTGGGATTTTTTTTTTTTCCCCTTTCTATATTCGGACACATTTTCATTCTCCTGAATTCCATTGCTTGGCATCGTGAGGCTCATAGGGAGAAAAAAAAATCTCTAAGGAAAAGTCCTTGTTTTTGCACTCAGATAAAAATCTGACACCATTAATGAAAATAATGATTGCACTCTTTGGGCTTGAATTGGAATGAAACCCACACTAAAAGCATGTTTGTAATTCTAATTGTTCTCATAGAATGTCTTCAGAGGGCTCTTTGCAATGTGCATGGTTCCATCTTTCCTTTTTTTTTTTTTTTTTTTTAACCCATACCCCCTTCTCTGTCCCATCCCTTCGTCTCATCCAGAAAAGCAAAAAGAATTGAGCCAAACTGAATCCCGTCACAGACTTCCTGCAGAAAAAATCTTTCAGTGAGATTTCAGAATCGGAATACGAATCTATTCTCCTTTTTGGTACCATGACTCCTCCGATGAAGGAGGGAAATGAAGTTGTTAGGCGGCCATCAGCTTCCTGGGTCCTCACCGTGCAATTTCCTCGGCACCCCTTCCTCATCCCTCCCCACCCCTCCCCTCCCCCTCTGTTCCCTGCCCTCCCAGCAAAGCTCATCTATGCTAGGCTGAGCAGTGAACACCAATTACACCCAGAGCCCTTTGCTGCTGCCTGGTCCGCTGGTTTTACTGTTTTGCCAGATGGTTGAGGCCAATGTGTAAAACTCTCTACCCTACCATTAATTCATAACTCGGTAATAACTTTCCCACAACTCCAGGAAATTGAAATGGAGTGCAAATGTGGATATTTGGAAAGAGAATCAAGGTTGGACAACTATTTTACACCTGCCACAACAGATACCAGTGAGACAAAAAGATAACTCCTATATACCAGGCTGGGACGTTACTTTCCCTAAACGAAGGCTAGATGACCAAATATGCAACACTGGAGAAAGTGGGGGACAAAGTTCAGAGTCTGGGCTCTTCCTTGCATTGCTTTCTCTCTGCAGTTTGCAGTTTTATACCTATTGCACCTATGGGTCCACTCACTAATGACCTTGAGTTTGAGCATCTATGTAACGTTACATTCTTATGACAGATTCATAGATTAGCAGATATGAGTGCATTCTCTTGCTGAGACAGGACACCATCCAATGTTTGTTAGCATCATTAAACTAAAACTGACTTTTCACCTGCTCCCATACCATATGCAGCTGCAAATTTTTAAATTAAACTATGAAGCCATGCATAAATTTACATATATTACGGACTAGCCTCTCCATTTAACATGCAAATGTACTCCAATGTTTCAGAACACCTTCTGTCGCTAATTAATTTGCTGAATTATAATTAGACTAATCCTGCATAATTAATAAGCACAGATTTTTTTTTAATTTGTAAGCAGCTTGAGGAGATCATTCACTTCCTTCTATAAACTGCTAAGTAAGTGTTAAAAAAAAATCTGGAAAGAACATGTGTGAAAAGGTATGTTTGATGTCGCATACAAACTCAAACTAGCGTGGAAGATACAGAAGTCAGTATTGATAAAGGTATATATTTGAAGCCAACATTCAAAACAATCAAAAAAAATCGCATCCAGGGGATGGGGACTAATTCTCCCTTTGTCTCCTTGTATACAGCATTTCATTCTTTGCCTTCTATCCGTCAGATCTTCCAAGATCACAGAGGCGGGAAAGGATTAAAGTAACCGTATGTTGTATTAGGAGAGATAATGATATTAACACTCCACTGTATATCAAAACACTCTGTGCATGCCGGGCGCTTATAAGCCCCTTTGATGGTATTTGGAATCATTTTCATTTTGGCTGCCAAAAACACCCGAGATCCATCTAGTGGAAACAATTAAGTTCCATTAGGACTGTATCCATTCGGTAATGATTACAATGAAGGGTCCCTCTTTAATGCTGGAGAGTGGAGTCTCAAAGAAAAGTACACATCTGTGCGCCGCAAAACGTGAAACTGCAGTTTCACAACCAAGCATGACGCTTAATTTTGACTCTCCCCTCCAAAATAAAGCAGCATCAGGAGAGCTCAAGGCATGGGTTATAGAGGACTTGCTGGAGAATTCAATTCGGAGCAGGGTGGGAATCGGAAAGGCCAAGGGAAGCTTAATAAAGAGTCATGCAAGTTGAAGAAGATGCTAGAAAGAGAAAGTGGGACACGCATGCTCTGGCAAGGGGAAGTTAGTCAACCTTCAAAGAGAGGAGAAATGTAATTTTAGAGCAAATAGAGAGCTAAATCACTATACCATCAGTGGCCAAAAGATTGGAGCCACTTGAAATGTGCCTCACTTGCTATCACTGCAGTTCTGTGTTTTGCAGCGAGTGTATAAACAGAAACTTCTGAAGAGTGGGAAACAGTTTTCCCAGGTTCATTACCATACCACCTTCCTACTACTAGGCAGGCAATGTTTTTTGTTTTTTTTTTAAACAAAGCTAGGAGATAAGGTAGCTTGGGAGTTGAGGAGAAAGTCGCAAAGTACACGAGTACTTTGGAGGCCCCTGGCCAACACCAGGAGCAGGTGCCAGGGACAACGACTCTGCTTTTTTCCTGAAAGACATTCACCTGAGCTGCCTCCCTCCCCTTCTCCTTATCTAGCAGGAGAACCTGGGACAACCACCCATGGGGCTATCACCACAACTCACTCAAGTGCGAAAAATATTTTGAAGGCCCCTGGAAAAGGCTGGAACAATTTTTTTTCTGAGCTAAGCAATGTTGTCACTTGGATAGTTTGGAAACATCACGCATCTGGACCATTTTTTTCTAAGCCAAACCATCCCCTTGCTTCAGTCCCCATCTGAAAAGATTAAATGGTTCAGGAAAATTTTTTTTTTTTTTTTTAAATCCTACAAGAAAAGGAGCTTTCGGTGCACTTAGGAGTTCCTCAGAAGGAACATAACAATGGCTCGGATAATACTACTACTAAGTGGCTGAAAGTATTTTCTCTCAAAAAAGTATACGAATAGCCATGGAAATCTTTAATAATGTTTTCATCTTTCAAGAAAAATCATTGGAGTGTACTGTGCTTTTTCTTTTAGACTCCTCAGATCCCATTTTGAATGGTCATAATAGGAAAGCTGGTTTCTCTGTAGTTCGGAATGTGTGTGGGTCTGTTTTTCCCAAGTAAAAAAGTGCTTAATGGTTAAACTCAGAGGGTGACGTGGAGGGTCCTCCCCTCGTCCTCCCCCACAGTGCTGGCCTGAGCACCTCCCTGACTTACTGGAGCACGGCTTAGAGTCGGAAGGACCACACCGGGCTTTCAAGCAAGGCCCATCTGCTAGTAGGCCAGAGGTCTTGCTTTGGGTTGGGTCTGGGGTTTTGTTTTTTTTTTTGTGGGGGTTTTTTTGGATATTTTTTTCAGCTGTGCCCACCCAATTTCAAAATATGTACTAGTGGGAGAACATCAAGAGAAAGCAATCGTGACCCACGTGGAATCAGCTTTTGAGTAATTCCTGACCAGTTATTAGGGCGAAAGGCAAACTTGGTGGCCTTTAAACACTAAGGTGTAAAACAGTCAGTTACCAAAGCCACATCTTTGGCTAATGGGTTTTTCCCCTAATAGACACATTCCAGGAAATTTCTCTAATTTTATTTTTTCGCAGGAGGATGTTCCTCCGTGAATACCACTTCGAGTTTAGTCTTGTGATTCACTCTCCCCCCTCCTTCTTTCTCTCCTTTCTTCTCTCTTCAGTCCCCAAAATCTGAACAATGTGTTGTTGTGCTTTTTTAAGTGCTCCCTAAAAGTTGGTGGGAGGCGGTAAGTTGGGAGGAAGGGGCAGCCGAAGAAGACGAGAAACCAAGATGATAATTACAGCAAAGCTCGATTTCATCTGAAAAATATGACAGCTTGCCTCCACTCCAGCCACGAAGATCCTTATTCGCAGTTAATGTAACCGTCCGTGCCAAAAAAGGGAAAAAGAAAAGATGTGTAACCTAACAGGTAGCAGGTGGTACAGATGGAATTATCATCGGCTATTAACACCAGGTCGGGTATCATATTAGCCACTTTCAGACTGCATTTGCCAAACCCACATAAAAATATAAAACCAGGTATTTCAATATTCTGTCACTCCCTTAGCAAAACAGATTTTCTTATATTACTCTTAGCAGAGTCTGCCCGCTTTCATTAGAATTTTTTTAACTTTTTTTTTCCTTAAAGAAGAACTAAACCTAGATGACATAAAAGAGAAACTGGGACAAAAATCAGGTCAAGAATTTGCTACAAACAGCGTTCAGATAAAGCTAATAATATTCTAGAGTGTTGTCAGTTTAGCAGACAATGATCACACTAGGCTAATCTCAACTTGCCATATATCCATACAAGTTTCCAGGAATCAGTCCTTTATTTTCAATTGTTTTTTTCTTCTCTCATTCAAACGTTATTGATTGTAAAACCTCTATCAACTCTATCAGAATTACCAACTTTTTGGAGAGTTCCAAATCTTAGTACCAAAAATGGAGGATTTAAGTGCCATAAGAGAATTTTATCTGTTTCACATTTATTTTTTATCTGTAACACCATTGTATTTAACTAACTCTGGTCATCTGGCAGAGGCCACTACCTAGTCAATTTTCACTTTGCTTATGGGTAGATGTCCAGTCTTTAAAAAAAAACTATGGCTGAGATAAAAAGTGTCCTGGAAGAAAACCAGAGCCCACTCCAGAGCTAAGCCCTCTCCCACCAAGAACAGAAGCAACTCCTGGGCCCTTCTTCCAGGCCACCCTATACTTTCTGATCTTTCTTTCCATACGACATCACATTGCTGCTCGGCGATATGCTACATTATCAGAACAAGGTGAAACCAAGCCTTCTTATTTCAAAAATGGAGGTTAGGCACCAAAATCTCTCACCCCATTTGAGTTATAGAGATTTCTCACTTTAGGTTCAAAGAAAGGCTACATGGGAATGGGGCAGATGCATATGACTGCCGTAAATCAACCCAGCTTTCCTCAAACAAGAACCTCAGTTCCTGGTAAAGTTTCAGAAACCCTTGAATGAGCCCAACCCAAACATCAGCTCTCCCAATAACTTCCAAACGGATGGTATGGTTTTTTTTTTTCCTTTTTTTTTTTTTAACCTGATTTTATGTTACACAATGTTTTATAAGTCCAGACCATTTCTAAAGATTCGAGTTCATTTTAGGTACTTATTCCTACCCTTCATTAAATGAGATCTAGTCTTAAAGCCTGGTGCAGTGGAATATGTTTCTATACAGCATGTTTCATTTGAGGCCATGCAATTAGGATGACTCAGATAAAGAAAATCTTTCCTAAGAATGTGGTGATCGATTAGATATCTGTAAAGATTCTAAACTTTAAAATAGCTCGGCCACCCATTTCTTTTGCCAGAACAGATATCATTATTGAGTCAACACATCCACACCCATGCCCATATACATATATATATATCTCATAAAAAAATATCGGCCGGGCGCAGTGGCTCACGCCTATAATCCTAGCTCTCTGGGAGGCCAAGGCGGGTGGATTGTTTGAGCTCAGGAGTTCGAAACCAGCCTGAGCAAGAGCGAGACCCCATCTCTACTAAAATTAGAAAGAAATTAATTGGACAACTAAAAATATATAGAAAAAAAAATGAGCCGGACATGGTGGCACATGCCCGTAGCCCCAGCTACTTGGGAGGTTGAGGCAGGAGGATCGCTTGAGCCCAGGAGTTTGAGGTTGCTGTGAGCTAGGATGACGCCACAGCACTCTAGCCCGGGCAACACAGTGAGACTCTGTCTCAAAAAATATATATATATAAAAGTTGCATCTAGTCCCCAAAATTCGGTTGAGACTTTTAGTGCCATTGGCTTTCTCACCCTCCAAACTGTCTTTGAAAAAAGTGCTGATAAGCCCAATGAACCATCTCAAGTTCTTTTTCGAATCAGGCAGAGAATTAAATGACTTAAGTCCTAACGTCAGTTGGGGGGAAAGCCTGATTGACACGTTCAGTATCCAATAATCTGCGACAGTGAGACAGCTGGTTTTACTGACATGATTCTTTCTGATCCTGGAGTTTGGAGCTGGGTTCGTGGTTTCTCCCCATGCAGTGGATAATGGAATATGACCACTAGAGAAAAAAAAAAAATCACTTCCCTTGGGGAATCAGCAGCTGACCTGGAAGTAAAACATCTCGGCCCTTCACTCAGAGGCCACGGAGGCGGCTCTGCTTTCTCAGGGAGTGGCCAGGACTCCAGCGAGCAGCAGGACGGGCCCAGCAGCCTGGGAAAGGACGGGCCCCAGCTCCCTGGGGAAGGCGCGCAGAGGAGCCCCAGGCCGCGCTGGGAGAAAGGCCACTCTTCGCGGCCCGGCGCTCTCTGCTGACTCGGACACCAGGGACGTGACATCAGGCTCTCCTTGGCAAGCCCATCAGCAAGATCACCACTCCCAGAAATGGCCCAGAAATGCCTGGGGCCCAACACTGTGACAGGGAAGTCATGTTGTCTCACGAGTGAGCCTGAACTTACTGGCTGCCCATTCGACCTGAATTAAAGCTACAGTTCCACCACTCCCCGGCTAGAATTCTGCCTTGAAATACGACATAACCTGAAACATCAGCGCCCCGCCCTTTTTTTTTTTTTTTTACCATTCCTCAGCTTGCCAAGTAATCACAACAAAATCATGCTAAACAGCTAGGCAGCTGTTCTATGGCTAAAGCTTTATATATATATATGTATCTTTTCAACGACATATATTTTTATGACACACACACACACACACACACACACACACAAAGGAGATTTCATCACTCCTAGTAACATGCCTGCTTCAAGTTTGTTTTTTTATAATACAAGTTCTAAACTCATCAAAAGGTGTTCCTAGCCCCTTGCTTTGTTAGCCAAGGGTAGGGGGAAGAGCATTTTTAATTCAAGTTTGATATCGTTCAGCCGAAAGGCCCGGTGAAATCTAGTTCACAGTTTTTCACAATTTGTCCTCACCTTGAAGTTACGTATCCTGTAAGGAATGTATCTTAACTCAAGGCTTAATATCAATAATTGCCTAGACTATAACAACAATTAACTTTTATAATTTTTCTTTAAAAAGCGATAAAGCAGTGGGTGGATTAATTTGGTTCTTAACTCAACTCTATTTTAACCTAGACAGAATGTTTATGTTTCTCCTAATGAGATGACTCATTGAAAAGTGAAGATAAATGCCATCTACTTTGCATGTGATCTATAAAATTAATCTCCCGTGCTTATGTTAATACCGATAATGTAATGTAGGAGGCAGTGTGACCTAGAGGATAAAATTTAAGAGTAAGGAGATCATGTTCAATTACTGCTTATATGACTGACAATATTTTCACCTCTCTCACTTGCCTACTGCCTCCCTGCCCCATGCACAGATCTTCCCTGGAAAATTGGGCAATACCCCTGAGAGATGCTGGGAGAATTACTTAGGTGCTTTGAGATACTACTTAAAACACCTTTTAGAACTTTCTCGTGCAATAGCAGATATCGTTAATGTTCCTCCCATAGAATCAGCCTTTGCTAAATAACCAGGATATACTTAGCAAATCGTCTTTCTACTTGGTAAAAGTGATCTTCTTTGGAGCTCAGGCAGGTGACCCTCCACCCAAAGGGTTCCGTTTATTTCTAGAGAATAAATTACACAGGAGAAGGCTTGATAGATAGTAATTAAGTCACCAAGTTAAGGAAGGATCAATGCTTACACTTTAGGGGTTAAATGAGAACCTGGTTACAGCAGGAAGGAATTCATGTTCCGTGTTCAGCTGTAAAATGAACTGAGTTTTGTGTTTGGTGTCTGAAACATCTTTTGAAACACTAAATCAATTTAATATCAATAATTGCCAGATATATGCTAGATTAAATGAACCAACACAGATAGCTTTGTTCGCAAAGAAAACAGGGCCAAATGGCTTTCATTAGCATGACTAATCTCGAAGTTCTGTGGTTCGATGATCAGATGTCTAAGCCTGAATTTTGATGCTTGGTATATATGATTTGGTACAAGACACTGTAAATCCAGCTATTCTGTGCCTTTAACATACATGCTGAATATGGGAGCAGCAAGGTGACACTTATGGTGTCCCTATTAGCTACAACTGTACCTACTGGTGCCTGGAAACACACCAGATGCACAGAAAATAAGGGACTTGCTCTTCAATACAGGCTTTTCCCAGACATGATTTTAGAGGGCTTTGGAAACACCTGCTTTGGCCTTGGAGGGATAATCTCAACAGTGTTTCAAAAGCTGGTCTTATTCTCATAACTCTACAACAGCTCCGTACCTCTGGTCATTGTCCTACCACTGTGATTACAGGACCAAGTGGGGCCCTGCAACTCAGAAGCTGGGTAGTATTTTCACCTCTGGGTCCTGAGAATGTTTCCCTCTTTTGGAAATTCTGACCTATCTTCTCCCTCGTAACATTTGCAATTTTGCAAAATTATACCTATGACAAATTTTACCCCTACAGAAAACTGGGGTTGTACACAATAAGCTGAGGGGGGCAGTCTCTTCAGGGTGACTTGTGAGGGTGAAGACTGGAGAACTATCAGAGTCTTGGGTTCCACTAGGAACATTGTCTCATGCAGACGTGCAGCAAAGTGCTGGCAGAGCACATGGAACCTTGCAGAGGGGGCCCTGAGGAAGTTATCATTTATCAGCCTTCGATTCTCTAACTCCCAAGTCTAATCCCCCATCCCCAGCCCGCCATTACCTCACCACCGCCAGTCCTCGTGAATACACTTCATCAGCTGCCTCTGTGAAGTGTGTGCGTGCATGTGTGCGTGTCAATGCCAGAAACACAGAATGGCTCTTCAGGGCCTCATCATTGGGCAGCCGAGCCTCTGGACAGTCTTCTTTGGAGGTCTGTGCGAGCCTCGGGTCAGAGCAGCTGCCTGTGAGTCACGACGGGCTGTGGGGCCCCCAAATCCCTTCACAGCCCATCTGGGGCAAGGAGAAAGCAGTGAGCTTTTCATTTCCATGATAGAAAGGAAGATTTTTTTTGTTCTTTGCAAAACCCATATAGCTCATGTGGGGAATGTATTTTAAAGGTCAAATGTGACTATCCCTATACTTGGGTTTAGAAATTCACAGACTCTGATTACAAGAGTTCCTAAAGCGCAACTGGTATGCGCAGGTATCGGCCAATTTTTAGGAGGGTGCCCCCTTGTCTATTTCTTTCCAGGCTCCACCCCACCCTTGCTGTGTGTTTGTGATGCTGATCACAACGGCTCTCCTACTTTCCCAGTTTACGTCACTGCAAACTGTCCCTCAACCCCCCAACCCAACAGGTGCTCTAAAGAGTGTTGGCTCAAACATGTGGCCAGCTCAGAGGGCTCGAGAGAACTTCAGCTCTTCTATGGTGAGGCAGGAGCTCCAGGTGAGGGCTCCATGTCCCCAGGTCCCAATGGGCCAAAATGCAATGTGTGAGGGGAACCTCACCGTCCTATGTCTGGTGGTCTGGTGGACTGGTGGAGAAGTCAAGGGTTTCTGTGTGTTCTCTAGGCCTGAATCCGAGGCAGGCTACCTCTCCCACCACAGATGCCATTGCAAAAGGAAGGTATTTAGGGAACATCATGTCTGGCCTAGGAAGAGCCGCCTCCTACTCCCACCTTTATTGTAACACCAGTCTTTCCTATCTTCCTCCAGAGTCTGCTAAGAAGTAATAAACTATTATTTGAACGGATGGTGACCAAGTCTCCTAGGAAACAGCCCAGAAAGGTGGAGGAGACTCATGTGAGCTGGACTTTGGCAAAGTGGATGTATCTTTTTCTCTATGCATCACCTTCTCTGACCCCGAGTGTGCCATACTGAGCACTTTCACTTAGTGGGAAAGTCTGCACTGGTCCCATCTCCACGACACTGATTCCTCCACGTGTCCCACTTTGTCAAAGCCCAGGCATAAAAACTGATGTCACAGAGGCACAAGTCCCCTCCACAGCTCCACGCTATTTTTCTAAAAGCTTTTACCACCATTCAACCCAAACAGTAGTTAATTATTTCTCAGCAAGATTTGAGAAGTACGTTAGAAAGTTCTATTCATCACCTTTGAAGCAATCTAAAGTCACCAAACTACCCTGAAAGTTCTAAGCAGAGGATCTTAGGAAACTTCAGAACACAAAAGAACCTAACATGACCAAATAGTGGGTCCCTTTCTGCCAGGTGGACGACTCCTGAGTTCCTGGTACACATTAAACCTCTTGGGGGCGGGGAGAGGATGGGTAATATCCCTGTGATTTGTGCTGCTATGGCCTTACACTTATTTTACATATAAGACTGAAATGTACTCACCTGGAACTTAAGTCCTAAACAGAGTGAGTTAACATGATTGTGTTATTATTATAGCCCAACTATAATTAAAGTGTGTCAAGTTTTGCATTTTTTTTTCTTCTCTGAGAAATTCCCTACTTTTCTAGAGGGGTTACATAACTCTAATAAGAAAGCCTTGTCGAGAATACAACCTGGCCTACATCGCCTCAGGAAAAACCCAGAATGTATTTACTCCACTCGATGAAAATAGAAATGCCAAGAGCCAGGCCTGTCGTCTAAGGAGCCAGGCTCGTCTCCTCCCCTGGCCTCCACACAACGGCAGCCAAACTTTCAGAAGCTGTCAGAAATGGGTTTCCCCTAATTAGCAGGGAAAAGAAATAGGTTAGAATCTGGTATGGGTAAATGTTTTTCTTTAGGTTGAATTCAGTCAGAAAAAAATAAAATAAAAAGCACAAGTTAGTGTGGGTTCCTGAAACATTGCCTCAGCTTTCTTTGGGCTCTTGGACATCTAAGATGTACACGCTGAATTTTCCATGCTGTAGGAAGAGAAGAGCCTCTTAGAAACCAGGTCTCCACGATCTTCAGTCTTATCTAAGTTAACTACAAAGAGAGGAGAACCCATGCAGATCTTTCATTTGCTCCACTATGGCACATCCTGCCAGGGAGATGGAGGGTAGAAGGGAACTAGAGGACATCCCTTTCCACTAGGAAATGGACCAGGCTTGGCCAAACTACAAACAGACCAGGAAACATTCCCTACTTTCCAAGATGCACCTGCTACCTGGGAGGTCCCTACCAGGGAGGGACCCTGGGAGAATTGGGAGAATTAAATATTAATAGAATCTTGCGTAGTAAGTGCTGACTTAGTGAGGTGCTTCTAGTTCAACACTCGATAAATGGTATTATATTACTATTATCAGTTCAAAACAAACTGTGCAGAGAGTTCGATGGAAAATAATACAACTAACTAGTGCTTACCAAGCGATCCCCTCATATTAATTAACTCTTTTAAATGCTCACAACAATCTTGAGATATGTAGCATTAACATTCCTATTTTCCAGATGGGGAAACTGAGGCAAAAAGAGGTTAAGGAACTTGCACAAGGTCACACAGCCATCGAATGGAAGAGACGGGACATGAACTGGGCATCCTGGCTCCAAGAGTTTGCTCGTTTCATCACTGCACTAACCCAGCTCCTGTTAGACAAAGTAATCAGTGTAATTTTCTTCTTCCCAAAGCATTTTATCAGGGTCTATGGTGACTCTGAACACTTAGTACAGTGCTTATTGAGAGCAAACACTCAGTAAGGCTTTTTATTGTGGGCTTATTCCGTTTTTAAGGCAAGGAGCGTCTCTATTTTAATACTTATTCACTGTGTGTCTTCATTTCTTCCTATTAGATATTTTCTTTTCTGCTTTTGCAATCTTGTAAGTTCTATTCCTCTTTTACAGCACACACAAATGTCGTCTCCTTTATAAGTCCTGACCCTTTGGCCCACACATCGTCCTCCTTAAAAATCTACACACATTTGTCCCCCTCTAAGCTCCCAAGCCTTACTCAGGTCCAGATATCAATAAGAAAATGTTGGAATCGTGGTAGAAAGGGCTAAGGTTCACTCGTGAGAGAGGGAATAAAGAAAAGAAGGGAAAAAACGTAAGGGGGAAGAATTTGGGGAGAACACTGAAGAATGAGGAATAGGAACACAGACTTTATGGTGGCGGAAGTGGGAGATGGATAGAGAACAAAACCACAAGGCGATATCTTATTAAGTGGATTCTGTTCAATTACTTTAACGTTCTTTGCAAAATACAGGGACGAACTAGAATTACTTTCAATTACTTTTGGCTGCTGAAATGTCTGGGTGTGATATTATGCTGAGGGAGCGACACATGGGCATTTGGTTTTATTCAGATGACATCCCCAAGGGCCATCCAGGATCAGGCACACTTCTTGACTGTACCACTTATTTGGTACTTAATCTTACAGTGACTTGCATTATCTCAAGTAGTGTAGGAAAAACAGTTCTGGAAGATCTGAACTAGAGCCCATTACTGCATAACTGTGTGACTTTAGGTGAGCCACTGACCTCTCTGAGCCTAATAATATTACCTATAAGAAGCAAATAAGACAACACAGGGGAAAGTGTGTTGGCAACCATAAAGTGCTACATAAATGTTACCATCACTCAGTGCCTTGCAGGAACTCATTAAAACCCTGTTGACTGACTGACCGATTAATTAACTCCAGCCAGCTTCCTTAAAAGTTTCCTCATTTAGTTGAGAAGGAGATAGCTATGTAAGCCAAGTGACATCCAAGAAAATCCACTTGGCTTTATAGCAACCTAGTCTGAGGAATTTCAAAGTTTATAAATTTACTTACAAACAAACCTCTCTCCATTGCTCAATGAACTTGACTTTGGTTGAGAAGATGAGATCCGTCAGAAGAAATGAGACTGTCAATTTGGCTAACTGCACATTTGAGGATGGAAGAAACTTCATTCCAAAAATCTAAGTGAAGAAGTCAAGGATACCAAGCCTCAGACCAGCTCTGTACACACAGTAGGCCTTTCTAAAAACACTAGAGATTGTGGAGTCTTATATCTAGCAGTTCCCCTCTTGCTGGGCACACTGGTCCGCCTGCTATAAGATTTTCATGAAACATCTCAGAGCTTACATAGCCTCATAAAAACAAAAATGACTTGAAGTTCAATACAGTTGAAGCGAATGAAACTTCAAACTAAATTTTTATTGAAATTCTCCCCATTGTCAGCCGACATTTTCAATTTTCATTTCCCTGCTTCAGCCCATTTTGCCATAGAAACTTGGATGTTTTCATTGAACAGCAGCCAGTGAACATTGGACTGAAGGGGCACACTATAAATTTGGAAAAATAAATAAATGCTTCAGAACTTCCACTTGAAAACCACAGCTAAAAATGAAATCAAATCTGACCCACCCCTTCTCTTTTAAATTGTGGGAACAGACTCAATCTGCCTCAATTTTTAAGGCCATATTAAATTTTATATAAGCACCTTGGAGATCAATGCATGGCCTGGTCTAAAGAAATCATGGAACCTTTGACTCATGCAGCAAGGTTTGGACGGCTTGAACCAGAAGGTAGCATCCCTCCTACCCTATGTTCCTTAATAAATATGTGTGCTTAAAAAGTAAAAAGGGAAGAAAAATTGGTTTATGGGCATAGAGAGAATAATTCACTCCAAATTGCTCCTTTGATGAATGTGGACAAAAGAATAAAATTTGTCACCCAGCTAATATTACCATCAATATTTTGTCCAGCTACAATCCTTCCAATTTAAAAACAGTTCAATATCCCCTTTTACCTTCAAGTAGCAGCACTTAATAAACAGTGATGGATGGTTTTTATTTTTGTTCGCATTTCAGTCTTCCCTGCTTCTGGTACAAGGGGACTATTTTGCTTGGGGGAAATGTAGATCTTCCGTCTTTCTTGCATTGACATGCATCCCTCAAGGAAAGACGGCCATATTTAATTCATAACGCCCACCGGCTACACAAACATACAACTTCCCATCAATTAGGCAACACAGAGATGCTGTTAAAAATCAATGAGCTTATTATTAAATATATTTTTTTCATGTAGCAATAATAGTTATTGCTGTGGTATTGTTATTACTGCAACATCCGCTGTTTAGGCAGCTTTCAGAGAGTTTGATTGGCTTTGATCTTGCTAGCGAGGCATTCTCTGAAACGAGCGATCAGGCGAGACTTCCCCGTTCTGTCTTCTGCCATGTTTAGAAGCCACCAAGAGAAGGGAGAAAATGTGTACCGTAGTGGAACAAACCATGGATTGGAGGCGGAAGACTTGGGTTCTAGTCCCGGCTCTGCACATAACTAGCTGTGTGACCTTAGGTAAGTCCCTCCTCCTTGCTGGGCTTTTATAAAAATGAGAACATTGTCCTACATGGTCTGAGGACCCCTCCATTCTGAATTTTAGGATTCTTTAATAATTTTTTTTTTTGCTAGTAAAGGTAGAAATTGATGCAATTTAGCAACTCTCAATTGTTCCTTTTTAAAAGATTTTTTTTTTTAGAAAAAAAAAAAAAAAGGAGGAGGCAGAGTGGGGGACAGTACTAAATCTGGAGCAGACGTTAAATAGATCCAAAAACCAAATATGCTTGTATCTGTGTTTTCATCCTCGTGGTGTGTTTATTAAAAATAATTTTGATATTTTGACACATGCCACTACTGTGGAAGCCTCCTGCCTACAAACAGAGATGTTAAAACTGTGCCAGCACATGCAAAGGTTAAAAACAACATTGCACAGATTTTGGCAACTACATCATGTGCTGTCTGGCCACAGCTGATCTGAACTGAGTCCCCCGTAATTACAGGAGAAGGTGGAACAGGTTTGCTGCTAATTGGAAAATTCTGCAAATGGCAGCACTGAAGTAAATTGACAGTCGTTAGAATATTAGCAAAATGAGAGTACTGATTAGTAAAAAGCTCAGATGCAGACATTTTTTTTTTACTGCCGGAATCTACTGGCAAATTGATAATAAAAGCTGAACTTAATAATAACAGCTGTTATTTGACCTGGTAATATTTTTTTTTAATCTGTTGCTGTTCCCAGACCAATAACACATAAAGAAGGTCTGTATCCACTGTTGCAAAATTATTTTGAATCCCAAAAGGTATATTCAAACTCAGTGAAGGCAAACTGTGCTTAAAGGGGCAACCCAGCAACAGTCACGTTCTGATGGAAGTGCAAGCACTTGAAAAGCTATGAGCTGTTTTGTTTTCTCCACCCTCCAGCAGGTCTTGGTAGGCATGCTGGAGTGCTAGTGTGTTCTTTTTAGAACTGGGCCTGAATTCTGTTTCCAGTTTGCTTAAAATCTGTGACTACTAAAAATGTCAAAGTTAATTTATTTTTTAAGTGGACAGGAAGGAAAGTGGTATGTTGCCGGACTCTGAGCCTTCTATCAGCACTTAGCTGTTGGTACTTACCGCGTTTCAATCATTGCAGGCAAAGAAATGCAAATGGAAAGGCCCTGGGAATGGGCGTATCGATTATAAATGCTGCCGTGAACCTACAGAAAAGGGACTGTAACGTCACCACACATATTCTACACTATGTGGACACAGAGGAATAGACCAGAAGACTTCCATTTCAAGGTACTCTGATCCACTGTTGGTCAGAGTATAAACTGGTACAATCTTTCTCGTTGTATGGTGATATGGATCAAAAGCCATTGGCTCAGTGGTTCTATTTTGAAGATTGTCCCAAAAAAAGAGCCATGGATGTCCCCAAAGCTTTATCTACAAAGGATGTTCCTTGCAGCATTGTTTACAATAAAACAGTGGAAACCACATTTGTCCTGAAATGGATAATTGACATACAAAGGAATACTACATAATTATTTAAATTATGTTGTAGAATCACATCTAATGATACCAAAAGATAGTCTAGTAAGTTAGAACACAAAACAGTAAACGGAGATAATCACTCTTTTGTTTAAATAGAGGGGAAGAAAGAGAGAGAGAGAGAAATGACAAGCCTAGAAGACAGCTAACCTACAGGGTTAATGGTTATTTCTGAGCAGTGTGTTAATGGGTCATTTTCATTTTATTTTTTTGTCCATATTTTCTAAATTTTTAAAAAAATGAGCTTGCATTGTTTTGGTCAGAAGAAAATATATGAATTATTTTTAGAAAAAAAGTATCTCTAGAGGGTTTCTGTCGTTTTAAGTAAAAAATTCAATCTGTGGCAATGGGAAGGAAAAACAGCAGTCCCGAATGGTAAGTTGTCTTCTGGGCTTAAAGCTCCTCCGCCGCCTTACACGAGGGACGTGCACCTTCCAGCGAGGGAAGGAGAACGGGCAGCTGAAAGCAAATCTTAAAACTCCAGGTGAAGAACTGACCTGCTGATCATGAAGAATTTGCACACACGTGTGCGTGCACACACACCCACACACGTGTGCACAGCTTGTTTTTAATATCTACTCTCTGAAAACATGGGTCAGCAATACTTCGGGCCCTTAGAAAGATTTCCTTGTATAACTTTGGACTTCATACTCCAGTAATTTTGCCATTTTCTTTTGCCTTTATTAGGGTAACACGGCACCTTACTTATTTTGAAATAGTGCAAGAGGGCATCATTGCCATTTGCAAATTTTGTCTCTCCACCAGTCAATCGGAAGGGAACAGGGTTGGAGCCACACGACTCCAAATCCAGCCCACAGCCTCACAAGATAGACCCCGTCCGTGAGTTACAATGTCAAGTTCGCTCCTAACGAGGTGCAGTCACGCCGCACAAGCCCCCGTTCACGGATCCCGGCGTGTTTAACCGAAGCGACAGAACGTGAGCGGCCGGAGCTCGCACGACACTCCCTGAACCTGAGCGTCAGCCAGTAGCTGAGCGAGGCTGCGACGTTTCCGAGCTGCCGCGGAGCGCACGTACTTTTGCCGCGGCAATGACGGATGCGTTACGTGTCCCCCCATCAGGTCCGCTTTTAAAAAATCCGTATTAATATCCTACGGCGCCATTGCCAAAAGCATAAAATTCCAAAGGCAAATCCCCTAAGTTCGAGCGCTGCCAGAACTCGTACGACCAGGCTTTGCTCAGGGACCGTAAACTGCCACAGTTGCCTCTAGCGAGGAGCACAAAGCCCACCCCATTAGCTTCAGCCACAGGACCAAGCGACTTTCAAGCTGTTTTCTCGCCAGGAGTGTGGGTGGGCAGCAGGCAGGATCCCAACGCGACAACTAGACTCAATTGACTGTAACCCAGAATTTTTTTTTTCAAGTGGCTTTTTTTGGACGGTGGTACCCAGGCCCCCCATCCTTCATTCTTGCTAACAGTTATGCACCAGGAAAACAAAGCGACGAGGAGCGGGGGGAGGTGGGGTGTTGCTGCAGCCAGTTGGTGCCAAACACAGTTAAGGGTGGAGAGGGAGGTGGGATTGGAAAAGGGGGGAAAAGCAAGTCACTTTCAATCAAGTGTCACACCTTTAAATAGTGGTTAAATCTTTGCATTATGCAGCTCATCCCTTTACAACATGGGGTTCCCTTAGAGAATTCCCTGTTTACACTGGGAATTCCTCCAGGGCTGCATCAATAAAGCTGAACAGATGTCAGGGTGGAATGCCAGCGGCAGTGGCTGTTGTCAGGGGTACTGGGGAGGGAGGCCCAGAACAATGAGAGACGGCATCTGCTACACAAAGCCCTTGCGCGTGGGTCAGGCTCTGCCAGTGTGTAGAGATTCCACCCTACCCTTTGTCTGGGCACATTGCCTTTCTTGTTTCTCGATGACAAGGGTTGACACATGTCACCCGGCCCTATCAGGAGTGTTATTTGTTTGCCACTTGCATATGCACCAGTGTTCCTGACCTCCCCGCATCTCCGCTGAATGCATCGAGCAAAGCTGAAACTCTCCAGCCCTGTCCCAGTCTACGGTTTCATTATGCACTTGGAGTCGAAAGTGGGATGTAGATGTCCTTCTTTTTAATTAAAAACATGATTGATGAGACTTAACTGACAGTAGGAAATGCAATTTAAATATTCCTTAAAGAGGCACTAACCCTGTTGGTGTGGCGAGGCTCCCGTTCCCCTCCAAAGTTGCAACCAGCCGGGAGAAAAAGGAAATTAAAATAAAAGCCCCGTTCAAGTCGGGTCGGCTGGGGAAGGGTGGTAACGTTAGACAGCAACTGCAGCCGTGTAACCAGAAACTTCTGCGCATTAGGAGCTAATGTGAAGTGTTACTCGGTAATGGCAACGTTCAGCGTGATGAAAGGCAGCAGATGAGTAGGGAAGAACCTGATATGAAATCACAAGGAAGCAAAAAACGGCTCGCTCACCATATTTTTAAAGCAACAACGTGATTCGGAAAGATCTTATACCAAAACTCTCCATTTCCAAACTGCCCTCAAAAAGTGGTTTTGTTCCTCGCTGCTGTGTTGCTAAATTTCTCTGTCCTTGGATCTTCTGTGGAGCTTTCCTTAAACTGTCCTTTAAAAATACATACTATAAAAAAAAAAAAAAAAGTTCTCAGCACCCTGGATGGTTTCTGCGGTTCTAAGGCAAACAGGAAAGTGGCCACTACTTTTTTTTTTTTTTCCAGAGGCCTTCTCTGATTTGTTCCCTCAGTGACTGCTAAGTTATTCCAGAGAATTATATGAATCAAAGGAGACGGTGTTATACAAATCGTGAGAACCCCAAATTGCGATAGTCGGAGGCAGGAGTAAGTGTTCTTAATGACAGAGCCTTCGCTTGGTATTTTCAATCTAGAAAATAATGGATGAAGCTGATCTTGGCCTGTACCCAATCAGTACAACTTAAATACCAATAACAATAGCAGTTTAGAATGTATTTTTAAACTAGATCTCTGTTGTCTTAGTATCATTTACAAGAGGGTTTTTTTGTTGTTGTTGTTGTTGTCATGGATGTTTTGTTTTGTTTTCCATGGAAATAGTTATGTTCTGAAACAGCAACTTCGAATTTAAAAAAAAAAAAAAGTTAACAGTTTCCTGAACATGTATACGAGAATAGCCTCATCTACACTCTGCAGGCTTACTAAGAGTATAATCTTCATATGTGTTTCATGCCTAAAGATCTTGTTCTAGAATTCCCAAATCCCCTAAAGGGCAGCAGATACCACACAGTATAGTTCTTTTGCACTTAATTTCTAATTAAAGACTGATAAAAAGAAAGGCTTTTATTGAAATGCTTGGATTAGAGGAAAGGCAGTTACAATTGGAGCTGATTTTTTGGTAAGTATTAACTAGCAAAGGTTAATTAGAATTGTAGCAATGAGATGTAAGATAACAGATTCTGATCAATTGATTAATGAGATGTCAGAAGGTATAAGAACCCACCTTTGGGAGAAATATTAAAAATGAAATATATTTGCAAAGTCATGATGTCTTTCCTCTTAGTTTATTAAAATGAGCAGCAACTATGGATGTTCTTCCACTGGTGACAATGTACAGAAATTAAGACCCCCAAGTCTACCAAAAGCAGCACCAAAATCTCACCCAAGTTTCTGCCATCCAAAAATTTCCCCCAACACCCATAAAAGTGAACAAAGTCTCTAAAGAGACCCAAACCCTCAGCAGTCCCCCTGTGGTCTGTTTCTGTCTCCTACCCTATTCCCTGTGCTTTATATATTCAGATTAATTTAAAGAATAACTCGTTTCAAAAGTCTGGATGTGAAATTATTACAATAGGGCATTTTTAAATGCCCATTCTGGATTTATTGATTCATCCGTCCCATATCAATTTCACCGTTGACATGGGTGAAGACGGAAAGGCTATCATACACGTTTTTCCTTCCTCATTTAACTACACTAGGAAGCAAACAGATCTTCCTATTTGTGGCATAGATGTTCTTTGTCACAATAAAACACACTATATTATGTTTACATATGTCCTTCAGGCATGTCACAACAGTTTGGCATTCTGAGCGGCTCCACCACTGTGTACATTAAATAGTCATGTAGTTACATTAAACAGTGGGGAGTTCACACTTCACAAGCACTCAGTGTTTTAAAACAGATGTGGGCTGTCTGTTGTCAGACTCTCGTGAAAAGCTTAGAAGGATCTTGATGGAAATGCAATTTCCAAATAACTGAGGGTTCCCCAAATTTTCCACCGAAGATCCCTTAACCACCACCCCCTCATACTAGAGGATGTGGGTGAGAGAGATGTAGGGCGAAGGAAGAGAAAAAAGGAA
This sequence comes from Propithecus coquereli, assembly GCF_000956105.1. Lineage (NCBI taxonomy): Eukaryota > Metazoa > Chordata > Mammalia > Primates > Indriidae > Propithecus > Propithecus coquereli. The sequence continues at coordinate 7,104,030 of NW_012154062.1, forward strand.
GAAAAAATGCAACAACTTTTATGTCTTTTAGTACAGAGATCTGAAAAAAAAAAAAAAAAGGATTCAGAATTCGGAATAGTTTGTGGCATGGAATATTTTGAGCGGGGTGGGCTCGCTGGGGTATCGTGGGATTTACTGACAGGAGAATTTTTGACAGTTGATGGACAGATGAATTCCGTCATGGAAGCGTTAGTCGAAAGCGGCAAGGCCAGATGGAAACTCACAGCTTGTCTTTAATATTAATTTTCTTTTTTTTCAAGAGATCAGAATTCCCTAATTCCCTAAAATGTTTCAATGCATCTTGAGGTATTATTTTTCAGATGCCTTTCTCCACCTACTCTTAGTAAGAGTGTTCCTTTGTGTTAATGTTATTTTTCCTCCCTTACTTTGGGAAAAAAAAAAAAAAAAGCCTGGTTTCTTTTTTCTTTCTTTTCTATTTTTTTATTTTTGTGTGCTCTAGTTGGGCAGCTGTTAAAATTCTTCCTTCATGTACAGCAAATATAGAAGACAGATACCTTGACTGTGTAAGATATTAAATGCAAATACGAGAAACAATCCTGACGTGGGGATGGGATCTTTGAAGGGGGTGATGGTAAGATGTTCTCTGTGGCTGAACGGAAGGTAAAACTCTTCATGCTTCCAGAAGGATGGAGGGGACCATTGCTTTTAGGGTGTCCATCTTCTGGACAGTGAGAATGAAGTCGTCTTTCTGTTTTCAGGGATGCAGTGGAAGACCATGGGCTAAGACTTCCAAGACCACACTCTAGTCTTGGCTCTACCCAGTTAGCCAAATGGTAGCACACAAGTCACTACAACTTTCTGGGCCTCGATTTCCTTGCTTATAAAAATGGCTGGTATTGGGAGGGGGACGGGGGCCCTAAGTGATGTGTACACATTTCCCTTTGGGATGCTGCAAAATCCACGTGAAAAGTTGACGATTCACATCGATAAGTCAAGGATTATTGACAGCTGAGCTTCTCAGAGACCTGGGAACCCCTCCACGAAAGGTTAGGAGGTGGGACAAGGCCCCCACACTTCAGTCTCTCCTTTTCCTGGCTGTTTTGCACACATATAACTACTGCACATTTTTTCTGTTGTGATGACCTCATGGTTAAGACAAAAATCTAAAAATAAAAAAATCAGTGACCAAGGATAATATTCCATATTCGAACAAAACAAAGCTCCAATGCTGCCAACTTTTCCATCCTGTGATCTTTTTTTTTCCTAGTTCCTTTCTTTTACATCATTGGGTTCATTTGAGTTGAGAGCTCAGAGATATTTAAAACTGAGAGATAATTTTTTCTACATCTGTGTATTATGTGTTTTCCTGATATTATTTCATATTTTAACATAAAAACATTAACATAAGACAGCTTTCCCCAGAGTTTCCTGATACATCACTTTGTTTGTATGTTGGGTGCCCATGTGTGTATGTGTGTGTTTCATGAGTGTGCACATACGCGCACTTCTGTGTTAAAGAGTTAGTCTGGGCCGGGCGCGGTGGCTCACGCCTGTAATCCTAGCACTCTGGGAGGCCAAGGCGGGCGGATTGTTTGAGCTCAGGAGTTCGAGACCAGCCTGAGCAAGAGCGAGACCCCGCCTCTACTAAAATTAGAAAGAAATTAATGGGACAACTAAAAATACGTAGAAAAAATTAGCCGGGCAGGGGGTGGCGCGTGCCTGTAGTCCCAGCTACTCGGGAGGCTGAGGCAGGAGGATCGCTTGAGCCCAGGAGTTTGAGGTTGCTGTGAGCTAGGCTGATGCCACGGCACTCTAGCCAGGGCAACACAGCGAGACTCTGTCTCAAAAAAAAAAAAAAAAAAAAAAGAGTTAGTCTGGGTGAGCCAGAAAAATCTTTTATAATTAATGTCATGAAAACATTTGGCTAAACAAAGGAATCAAAAACAAAGCAATGGATTGTGGTCTGTTGCTAAAATGAAACAGGGCTTTCCCTACATAAGCTGAAAGCCCATTTCTATGAGGCTCAGAAGGGTTAACCAGCCGCCCTGGAATCCTGAAGTCTACAAGTTCTCATCACACTCCACTGTGTCCCCCTGTGTGACCAGGAACCAGTCACTTAACTTTTGTTCTTTCTCCTTATCTGTGAAGCAGGGAGAGGATTATTAACCCAGACAAGAAAGGAGTATGAGACAGAACTAATACAAATAGCTTTCAATTATTTAGGGTTCTAGACGACAGAAACAACGACCAGTAGGCAGTATTTACCAGGCAGCAGATCCGGCTCAATATGAGAAAAAACCTGTGAAAGTATAACACCGCTGAAAATCAAAATAGGCTGCCTTATTAGGCATGATTTCCCCATCATGGTAACTGACCCACTGTCAAGGTTTTCATAAGCAGAATTTCTGTGTGACGTAGCAGGTTGGACTAGACGACATCTAAGCCCCTTCTAATAACATATGTATTTGTAATTATAAAACACATAGCTAACCGATCGGGTGTTTCACAAAAATACTTGATATCATCGTGAAAGAATAGACTATTAGAACCAGAAGAGACCTCAGGGAAACAACTATCTGGGCAGCCCCTATATTCTCCTGAAGCTGGTGGCAGAGCCAGACTTAGGAATGACTTATGTTTGGAGGGTATTTTACAAAAGAGCTTTTCATGTAGCTCTTTCGAGCCTCATGGCAACCTTCTGAGGTGGGAATTTACTAGTCGCACTTCTCACTGACGCGGAAGCCGAGGACAGGCAGGCTGTGTGACTTGCCCAAATCTCCCCCAGTTAGCAAGTGGAAGAGTCAGGGCTGGAACTCAGGGTAGGTTCTAGGCAGGGGCTGCTTCTTTTCCCTCTGACACTTTTCTTTCCAGGATCTCTGAACATTTTTGCCTTAGTTTTGTTATTTGCATCCCAGAGATATGTAGTATTAATATTATTAACCACAGAGGCTCATTAATTACCAGAGATGGAAAGGAACCTCTGTGATCATTTCCTTCCATTTTACCAAAAAAAATTTTTAAAAAGGCAGCCAAAGCTTGCAGAAGTTGTCATTTCAGCAGGCCATCCGAAATGAAAACTTTGATTCCTGCCTGATTCCTCAAAGACCTTAAAATAAGCAACCCACCCACTTGACCAGGCAAGTAATGATTTAAACCAGGTGAGTGCAAGAATGATTTCATTCATTGCATTTTCCATGTGCCTCTTGAGGGAAGGCATGTGGAATATGTATATGGAGAGAGAGAGACCCCCAATCACCAGTGCCTACCCCTCCCAAGACACGGCAGACCAGTAAATGTTTTTTCGGCTATTTGCAAGGCTGACGACAGCAGGGATTATTTTTCCCATGTGCCAAACAACTTCATCCTAGAGGAAATATTTTACTCTGGCAAGATTTAATAACAATAATAAGGACCCCTTTTATTGGTGTGGCACTCTATGTCTAAAACATGTTTTCATGCATTAGTTCAGGGGGTAGCTGATGGAGTGTGACACCAAACCCCGTGGGTAGGAAGAGTAGAAGGCAAGTGATGGCAGGAGCAGTCCCTGGGGCCTCCCATCCCCCACACCTCCAATGTTCCTGAGCTGGATGACCACTGGTGTCCCCAAAGCCATTGCTGCTCCCATCCTTTCTGCTCACCCTTCCCATCTGGCTTTTTGGAGAAGGAGACAATAGCACCACAGAAGCAGCAAAGAAGCCTAGAAAAGAAGGGGCAATGGAAACCATGACCCCCCCCCGAGTTGTGTGACCCCCTAGTCCATGCCCGAAGCCATGGAGGAGCATGAAAGACCCACAGACTCATCAGAAGGACCCAACAGCAGTCCCGGGCCACTGGCTGCTGTCAGGGCCTGACCCAGGTCCACACACCCTGCTGGGACTGCCTTCTTCCTCCCTTGCTTTATAAAACCTTCCCACTCTCTCAAACTGATATTTATAACACCCTGAGAAATTTTAGAGTGCAGTGTAGATGTTCAAAGCGAACCGTTTCCATTCCTAGGAGGGCCCGGGGTTCTAGTCCATTTTAGCCCACATTGTGGCTACATTATGGATCACTTGTTCAGTCCACAAATGTTTACTGGAACATCTATTGCTTGCCGAGCACAGTGCGAGAGGCTGGAAATAGAAAGGTACGTTCCTGTCCTCAAGGAGCTCAGTGTCCGGTGGAGGAGGGGGACACTGGAGAGAAAACTATGAGGTGATGTACTGAGTCCCCAGAGAGAGGTGAGCCCAGAGTGTGGGGGACAAGCCCCACCCAGAAACACAGAACCGGTCTCCGAGCATGCCTTCCAGTTTGAAAACTAGACATTTAAAATCCACCTCCAGCAACCTGGATTCTTGCTTTAAAATAATTTTTTTAATTTGTACAAATTTATGGGATGCGTGTTAAATTCTGTTACATGTATATAATGCACAGTGACCAAGTCAGAGAACTTAGAGTGTCCATCACCGGATTCTTACATAACCCTTTCCCAGGTGCATTTGGTGTGTGTCTCAGAGGAAGCGGCCCTGGTTAGAGCATCAGCTAAATCAGACACCTTTTCTTGATGAATGTACAATTCAATTATTTTCAGTACAATGCTGGCCATGGCCAGCCCTCAGTCAGTGGGGCAGATGAACCCACAGAAAGGACCGGACCTGAACCCCGTTATGCTGTTGGACATTCGACTTGTTTAACCTTTTTCAGATGTTGTGTATTTACATTTTGTTAGTTTGTAGGACGCTTTTTGGAGATATTCACAATTCACGGTTTTGAAAACAGGTAACAAAAAGCATTTTCAGTTTGGTAAAACAATGCGTGTGTGATAAAAAAAAAATCATGCTCAGGCCCAGGGGGTGACCAACAGGCACTGGCACAGTGTGCATTTGTGGATGCCAGCACTCTGGACGCTAGGCAATGTGACACTACAAGTGGTTTGTGTTTCCTGTTTGCTCACATACACGCTTCGGTCTTGGGAAATGTTGAAGGATCCTTCTGAAGCATTTACTGTGTCCTAGTGCCTGTTGTGAGTGTGTGTAATGTATATATCATATATGACGTATAACATGGAATATATAGACTATATATTAGACTTCATAAATGCTTGTTAGATCAATACATTTACCACCACATTAAGTAATTGAGACAGCTCTTCTCCAACACCCTTGAATTTGGGCAACAGCTCTAACGCTACTATCTCTTCCCTTGCCTTGCTTTCTTGCACCCTCAAAGCCCCCTCAAACCCGTATCCCCAATTCTTCTCCCCTTTCCAGGAAGTTCCTGGGTCCTTAAATAGTCTGAAGACTGGTCCAGCTGCGACTGGTTCAGGGTGGAGAGAAACTCCAGCAAAGAGAAAGTCTTCAGGCTGCAGTGCCCTGGAACTGCACTGTTTTCCTTCTCCCCTTGCCGAGAGCAGCATTCCTTCAGTACTTGGGGTTTCTGCCGCCTTTTACAGTCATCAGTAAACCGACCCAACGTCCCTGTGCGGCTCATCCCCCCTTTCTGAGAGGCCCGTGGGGATTAACTGTGTCTAAGGTCACCCAGGGCAGCGCTCACCCCAGCCCCCTCCCCAGGCAGCTTCAGAGATACATATATGGCAAAGCCGCTCTTGAAGTGAAAACGGAAAGGCTTTCCTAACTCTGCTTAAGCCTAAATTGGAGATTCTACACATATCTCCTTTCCTTGATAATTAAGTGGGGCATTCAGGGCGGTCCTGGCGCAGAGTGGCTGTGAAACCTGGAACACCCGTCCCTGCCTGCTCCCCCACCTCCCAGTCTGGGCCCTGCCCAATCTTTGGCACCCAGAACTTAATGACTATTTTCTATGCTTTCCTATTGTTCACAGGTTGCTGTGAAGATTTTTGCGTGGAAAGGACAGGAGGACATTTCATTGATGGGTATGTTGCACGTGGTCTACCTCAGTGATGTGGAAACTTCCTTGAGCTCGGGATTTTTTTCTGAGAAACCTAGAGTTTCCCAGAAAAAACTCTGGGAAAGCTAGAGTTCATCTTCCTGAGGAACTGGATGGGGCTCTTCGCTCTCCAACTCCGTAGTATCGGCACTGAGTGAACAGTTAAGCATTTGTTTCTTCTATGGCACAAAATTGTTCAACTGGAAAAAACTTCAGAGGCTGTCTGGTTGAAACATCTCATTTAAAAATGAGGGTTCCTGACCCCCAGGTTCTGTGTCCTGCCCTCTGTGCCATCCTGCTGGCTCAGATTCCTGCATGTGGTTGGCCTTCAAAAGGCTACACAGTGACTGCTTTAGTTCCAGAGGCTTTCTCAATGGGTTAGGTGACAACTTCCCATCTTTTAAAACGGCAGTTGTGGGGCTTAGCTGGGGAACTGGACAACTCCCCAAAATGCAGTTCTTGCTAGTATAATTCCCAACTGAAACACCAAAACATTATAAACTGGGGCTTATTTTGATCTGGAACATTCTTCTCGTCTTTCCCCTTCCTTGCTGATAGTAAATAGAGCAGAAAAAGATACCAGATAATCCCTAAAACTGCCCTGATAGCTTGAGTCCTCATGAATGTCTATACCTGCTTTCAGCCAGAAGGAAAAACACCCAAGAGAGAATAGGGTCCCAGTGGGCTCCAGCCTCAGCGCCCCCAGCTGTGACCTTCTTGTTCCCCCTTTGGAAAAAAACTATCTGAACATGTAAGCTTCAAGAAAAGAAAATCTCCATTAAAAAAATTCATCTCCCTATAATGTTCTCTTTGATTTATCTAAGCACTTGTTATTTGTTTGGCTCATACCTGGTGCTGTCTGGAGACAGGAGGGAACACAAGGCAAAGGTCCAGCTCCCGAGGGAGCTACGAGCTCATGGAAGGAAAAGGTGTAGACAACAGAGAGCTAGAAGTAAAGTTATAATCTAAAGTTTGTAAACAGCTTCATAACCCAGCATCCCGCTGAAGGGTCTTCCTCATCTCCAGTCTCCAAAAAGCATCTATACCTGCCTCTCTTTAGACTTCCATGATCTCTCTCCTTAGGCCCCATTGCATCGCTTGGCGTAGCTGGCTCAACCTTCACGCGCCTCAGTCCTCACACTCCTGATAAGACCAGTTTTTTACAGTCAGAGGTCAGAGTACACAGTTGGAATCCCCCTTAGCATCTAGCACAAAAATATATGGTGACCCAATTATTACGTGCAGTGGTATATCCAGCTAAGGAGTCAGCCGTGTTCTGATACTGGGCCTTTGGTAGGACAGGACACTGGTATTCAGGCATGCTCTTGAACAAGTTGTTTAACACTTTGGGCTTCAGAATTCTCAAAACTAAAACAAAGAAATGGACTAGACCGTAAGGCCAAAGGGTTTGCTACGTGCCCTTATTCCATGTGAAAATTCTTAAAGCATGTGACGATTGTCATGCTGCTCTTCTCCTCCACCCCAGACTCCTACGCTCCAAGTCTCTCCTGTCACCTGGTTTCATGGCCTGCGTGACTCCACCTGCTCCCCCCAATTTGTCCATATTCTTCTGCTGTGGCCTCAAAGCTAAACCCAATACCTATGTCTTATTTTGCATGTTTCTAGTAGGTTATATCTCCTCCATTCTATAGTACTAGACTATCTCCCCTATTCTAGTATTAATAGTACTGTAGTTCAGAGCAGGAAATTTCTAACATTTCTTCCGCTCTACAACTCTGTGGGTTGCCGACTTTAGGGGCAGTGGGGCTAAGGGAACCCAGGCAAAGATGCCACCCTTTTTGGTATTTTTCCTGTATTTTCTTCTCTGGCTCTTGGCTTGAATGAAGCTTCTTGTATCACCTGATTACAGAAGCAAAAAGAGTGTGCCTAGGTTCACCCAATACTGAAAGTCTCTTGTCCCGAATAGCAATGCGTGGGAGGCGTGGCATCACTCACATAGATCAACTATTTCTTTCTTCCTCCTCTTCATTTCTTTTTCAGCTTGAGCTATATTTGGTTTTGAGGTAAAATAAGAGCCCCTGGAGTTTGTTTCTGATAATACAATTCTTTGAGGGCCCCTGAATAATGGGTCTGTAACTGGGAACATAAAAAAATGCAGAGTTGGAGGGCAGGTGTTTCTGATTCCAGCTCTGTTAAATTTTTAACGCTGCTAGAGAGTGGCTAAGTTGATTGGGGGAGATGGAATTCGTATTCCTGGAACTATATAAGCATTCAGAACTCCTAAACCTACTAAAACGATCTTTCATTCCAAAGGTGGGAGAGCCTTTCTATATTAATAAAGGATGCTGAAGTGTGGTCTCAGAATGAGCAATGGGGTGGCAACTAAAGGACCATCCAGGGTGACTACAAGAGCTGCCCGTCGGAGCACCAAGACATCATCAGAGACCAAAACCACCTCTGCCACTGTCTGCATGATGGAGAAATGCCACCATCAGAATCAGTCATTTCTGATAAAAAGTTCTTCAACCCCCAGAATCTCCTGCTAAAGTCCTAAGCTCACTTAGAACGGCCAAATCTCCTAAACCTTTCTCATCCATCCCTGTATGCGGAATGAGGCAATAACTAAGAAGAAAGCCCCTTTGGGAGCAGGACGCAGGGACTATGAGCACGGGACGGGGCAGGCGAGGAGGGTGCAGATGGAAGAGACCCGTATGCAAACACCCTGGGTCTCTTTCATATAACTTGCACCTTATTCATGACTGTACCTCCAATGCCCAGCATGGTATCCTACCCCTTATCTAAATATGCTTGCTGGGAGCGAAGCAACAAAGAGCAAATGGGAAAGTACCAAAGACTTTCCGGTTTTCCCAACAGTCATCTGGTATACGGTGATGGAGGGGCAACTGCCACTAATGGGAAAGATTCATTCCTCTGGACTCTACAGAGATGGCATCATTTTCACCCTTCTCTGCCCTCCACCCACCCCATCTTCATTCCCCAAACCACCTCCTGTTCCTGCGCTATCCCCCACTGAATGACACCACCCTCTACAAGCACCATCAACAAGGGAGAAACCTAAAAGACAGCCCCAGCTCCTCCCTCTGCCTCCCTTCTCCAGCAAGTCAAATCCTGGTGGTTCCACTTCAAAACCTCTTTCCAGCTCGCCCCCTATGCTCTGTACCCACTGTTGGGCCCCCCTCATCCCTTTTGTTTTTTTTTTTAAATAACTGTTATTATGTCTAGTTGAGGTTTACAACATGATGTCACGGGATGCACAGAGATGGTGGTGAACAGATGAATATGTCTGTCATCTCACATAGTTACTTTTTTTGGTGACGTGCAAGCAGCTAAAATCTATTTATTTAACAAAAATCTCTAAAACAATACAATTTTATTCACTTTAGTCCTCACACATCTCTTCTTACCTGAATGACCCCTAGTTGTCTGCCCTGCCTCCAGGCTCTCTCCCTGACGCCCGATCCGTGCTCCACTCTAGCCTTAGTCAAAGGCAAGTTCGATCAGGTTATAGCCCCACTTAAAACTCTGAGTCCTTCACTACCCACCCCCGACACCACTGCATTCAGATCGAGTCCATACACCCTTCTTGGCCTAAGACCCCCTTGATGATCTGGTTTCTCCATCCCTCCCCAGCCTTGAGGCTTTGCACACCCCCGGTGAGCCCTATTGGGAGTTCTGCAAAGCCACACGCTCTCCTTTTTCACATCTGCAAATGGGGAGTGTGTTCCTTCCCCTGGGATGCTGTTCCCTCCTTCCCTGCCCAGGTAACACCTCTTCATTCTTCAACAGTCTGGGCATCACCCACTCTGGGAAATTGTCCAAGATTCTACTTTTTTCCCAGGCAGAGTTTGATGCCCTTCCTATAAATCTGGTGCAGACCTCTGGTAAACACCGACATACTCTCGTGTCATTTTTGGTTTCTGCATCTTTCTCCCCAGCTGGAGAACAGAGACACTATGACATACAACTCTTCCCATAGAACAGAGTCTATTACATAAAAGATGGTCATAAACGCTCCTGAAGGGCATGTGTGATGCCAGAAAGTTCTTGCAAGGGGCTTTGGTTGGCCAAGCATTCATTCATTCATAGAGTCATTCTACAGGCCTCCTCTATGTCGGACACGGGGTCACATCAGAGGCTAACCCTAAGGAAACAAGTGTTCTAAATGACTTGGTTTCTCCTTGGACTGTCTTGAAGAAACCAAAAATGACAACGATAGGCAGTGTCTCTCCTGCCACGTACCCCTGCCCTAGAGCAAGAGTTCTGCGGATAAATGAAAACTCTAACTTGTTATTTCTCTGGAGAGCAGGCGTTCGTTGTTCCTTTGGGGAACAGTTCTACGACTTGGAGAGCACAGTGTGGAAGGTGGCTCTCCTTTCCCAGATACCCTCCTGATCCAGGGAAAGCACAGCAGCTCTTTCCTTCACCCTCCCCAGGTACAATGCCTTGTGAGGGACGGGCCCAGAGTCCCACTCTAATTATACCCCATTCGACTAGGAAATGGAATTCCTAATCGCATTCCTAAATCTCCAACTGAAGCGACATTTATAACTACATTAAAAGGAAATGCTCTTTGCTGTGTGCCTGCACTCAAGGTAATTGCACGGTGATAACACCGTGGAGGGCCTCAGGCCCTTCCCAAAATGACAGAGCAGAACCACGACTCATAAAGCAAAGGAAATAGTGGTTCCCTCCAAGAGCCTCCAAACACAAGGGAAATAAACGGAGCCTTAACTGAAAGATGAATATATCTCACAGAACTCCCAGGTTTGGGAACTCTGGGAGCGCCAAAGTCTAATCCTAAATTGGCGTTGACTGCCTCAGTTTTTCCTTATCTCTGCAAGAGGAGGCCAGCGAGGGTGTGGCTTCAATCCAAGCTCCCGCTGTGGCTGCAGACCCCCGGGCGGCCGGGGGTTACTGCAAGTCATCCAAGCACACACCAGAAATCGTGGGCTGAAAAAGTCCTGGGACTTGCACGAATAAACTGTCCGACTTTTCAAATGTTTGCAGTCATCGCCACCATCACCACCATCATCACTGATACCATTACTGAATGCTTACCACGTGCCAAGCACTTCCCAAACACCATCTGTACATCAACTTCTTTAATCCTCACAGCCACCCGATGAGCTACGTGACCATTATCATTCCTATTTTACAGATGAGAAAACTGAGGTACAGAGAGGTCAAGTAACTTGCCTGAGATCACACAGCTAGAAAGAGGTGGCGCTGCAGTTCAAGCCACGCGCTCTGACTCCAGCTTGTTTTGTAACTACTACTAGACGCAGCCTCCTCCGTGTCTCAATGAACAGTTATTAAAAGTAACCCCATAAGCATGTTGGAAGTCGATCACTTTTTAATATTTTTTATATTTAACAGAGGTCCTCTTCTGGTTTGGATAAAACCAAACCACTCAGAGAATAACCACTAATTGGGCTAAATAAAAAGGTTGTGAGAGGTACGCCCTGACAAAACATCCTTCCCACCAGTGTCCAAATGTCACCCGTCAGAGATCCCTTCTGTGGGGTTAAAGGCGGTCCTCTTCATGAGGTCCTTATAAAACACAAGAACTCCTAAAAAGGGGAATATAAGAAGTCACTAGTACCTTAGCATGAATGAGGTTTCCAGATCATTCCTTCATTATCAGAAAAAAAAATCAAGGGCATTAGAAAGACAGTACTGGAAGTGGAGGATCATGGGAGTGGGGAGAAGAAGAGGCAGGTGGCCCGAAAGGATGGAAAATGACCACTTGGGGAGGCAGTCAGGGAAGTTGAAAATAAACTTGGCCTCCTTCACAGTTTTACCTAGAGCTGGTCCAGGGACACCTATCAGTACCACACAGGGCGACATTTTGGGTGAAATGTTTTAAATCAGATAAGAGCTAAGTCATTATTTCTAGAAATAAAAACCATACCAATACGCAGAAGGCTAAGCAGTTACCTGAGGAAGACAACACGGCAAAGCTTGTTGGTCTAGAAATGTATTAATGAACATCATCTGAAGACCAACTTTGATAAGACAAGGAGTGGCTCATTTCAGATGCCACCCCACTGTGCTGGCTGTTTTCCCTTTTCCTCACTGACTGATAAGTAACAGAACACTCTCCAGGCTCCAATACTTTTACAAAGTCCCCTCTTCCTTTGAGCTCATGCAACAGCCTCTCGAATTCTGTATTTTGCTAAAACAAGATGGCTGCCCTCACCTATGACCACCCTGTATCAGATTTGCACACTTATGTCAAAAAGACTAGAAGTGTGCAATAAATTTGGCCTCATTTTCCACTTCCAGTAAAAGGCTGGAAAGCACAAGTGGAGTCTTTGCATAGAGGATGCAGCTGCAACACATGGGTCCTCACGATCTATTAATAAATGCTTCCATGTTCCAGAAAATTCCTGGCTTCTGAGGCAGGTAGCCAAGCCACTATGGACCACTGCCTTGAACATCTCATCTAGTTGGATCAAAGAGGGGGGACCAAAGAAACCTTTGCTGCATCTGGGTATTGATGCAGGAGAGTAAGATGTACTGGGGCCAGGTGAATGGTGGGGATAGAGTGGGTTACAGTCTGTTAAACCACAGACCCAGGGTCAAAGACTTCACCCCAATTGTTCTGCCTCAGGCACAGAACCACAATCTTGGGGTCTGGGCAAGCTTTAGGCAATCTTTTAATACCTTAGTCCTCCAAATTATACCAGAAATGTATAATTCACAGGCCAGTAAAGCTGTTAACAAATGGAGCCAACCCTCCACAATTTTAACACAAATTCATTAAAAGAAACCAGAATAAAAATAAGTACAATTCAAAATAAAATGAAAAATATACAGTCTTCCTCCTCTTCCTCCTAGACGTCCTTCTTTTCCTTGAGCTGATACTCCAGCCCCAGGACAAAGTAGTGTTTATAGAATTTAAAGGAAAAAAATAAATAAATAAATTCTCTGTACAGCTTTCTCCCCAAACGAAAATCAAAAATAGATGCTACTTCCCTCATTTTTCTGATTTGGAAATGATTTGGCATTTTTAGAAATTAATTTTTCCAAGCAATTAAATGAGCCAGTAATTTGATATCACCATCTTCTTTCATTATATATAGAACGCTGAATGCTGAAATGACACACAACCTCATTTTCATTTATTATTTTTGCAGATTTAGTACTCATAAATAGGTGTTGGAGCGACAGGGCCAGCGACTAGAATCTTCCCTGCTGGCTGGGAGGGAGTCTGAGAAGGGGTTATGTGAGCTGCAGCCCAGCCCGTTCAGGCTGAGATTACCAGCTGGGAGAGCAGGATCAAGCCCCACAACCTACAGTCCTTTATTCTCCACTCCAGAAACCTACTTAGCCCACCCAACTGAACATGATAAATGGCGCCACCACGGGGTGGAATCCGCCCCCTCACTTCCCAATGGCCACCTGGTATTTCTATGATGCCTCCGTCCAAAGAATTTTTAAATTCTTTCCAATCATCCAACTCAGTTCTTCAACCCTTTTAGGCAAAGCTGCATCTCTGAGAACTGGAAATTCACTTGGGAGGAGAGAGGACACACACACAGAGCGGAGACGAGTGAGTTTTTACTGCTCTGTAGCTAAGGGCGTATTGCTATGTTCTACCGAGGAAAGAATGAGGTTGAAGACGTCTTTTGGCTCCATTTGTTCCCAGGAAGAAATGAAAGCACCACACGTTTCCCCTGTTTCATAGATGCGTAAGCAAAGGCACAGAGAGGAGAAGCAATGGCCTCGAGCATGCACCCAAAGAGAAACAGGCAAGGTCAAGGGTAACATTTAGGCTTCATCATTAAAGAAATGATACCTTTCTTTAATCATTTTTTAAAAATATGAACGCACTGAAGAGTGTTCAAAGAGGACTCTTAATAATTATGCCAGGACAACAGGTGTGTAAACCAGGACTGCCCAGGGAATGCCGGGACACGTGCTCACCCTGTGTGTGGGGGTATTTTACAAAGTGCTGGGCAGTCATTAGCTTAAGAACGATTACAAATCATTTCAGCCTGTGGCTCGTCCCCACCCTGCCTTGCAGGCTTTGCTAATCTCCCTCCAGCCCCCATACCTAGACATCCTCCCCCACCTGCCCTCCATCTATGCCAGAGGTCCCCAACCTATGGTGAGTTTTCTAATTATTTCATTATATATTATAATGTAATAATAATAAAGTGCACAATCAATGTAATGCACTTGAATCATCCCGAAACCATCGCCACCTCCCTGGTCTGTGGAAAAATTGTCTTCCATGAAAACGGTCCCTGGTGCCAAAAAGGTTGGGGACTGCTGAATTCTATGCAAATCCTATATTTTATTTAAAATCCAAATGAATGTTCTTCTCTCCCACACAGCTCTTTCTGTCTACTCCAACTCATTCTACTTTTTCCCCTTTCTGGATTTCCTTAGGAGCTACTGTATCAAATAACATAGCTCTGAACTACAGAATGCTTTGGATTTTTTTCCTTCTTATTCTGTGAATATGAGGTCCTTTTCCCAAGTAGGCTCTAAGCTCCTGAAAAGCTGGGCTCTGTCTTGTACCTCTCTTGCATCCTCTACAGGATGTTCTCATACCTTATTCAGGGTGTTAGAACAAGAAAACAAATACACAAACCTCACAGAGACCACCTAGTGCAGGGACAGGTCAAGAACCTGAACTCTAAAAGAAAAGCGCCTTCTCTAAGACCCACCACCCTAACACCGCCTAGAGTGGGGACCCCTGCTCTGAACCTCCATGGGACCAGACAGCACACACCACCGTGGTATTTCCTGACCGTAACGACTGGACCATGATGACTTGTTTACTTAGCTGTCCATCCGCTCTCCTGGAAAACCCTGGAGGACAGAAACTCTACTGGATATGAGATTGGTCACCGTGTCCCCAATGGCTGGCACATTCTAGACACTCAGTAAATGGGGGTTGAATGAATGACTGAAGGAATCAATGAAAACATGGTTTTCCTTAAGGTAATCACATAAGTATTTATTGGATTTAACTGGATTTCTAAGATTGAGTCAGGAGCGCAGAGAGGGAATCTGCTCTTCCCTGGACAAGTCATAGGAAGCAGACTGGGGTGGCCAAGTCCTGGCTTCTGCTTGCCTTCCAGATTGGATGGTGGAACTCCTTTTCACTGACCCTACATTTCCACACCACACAGGGGGAAAAGACACTGAAGTTGAAGTCAGGGCAGCTGAGTTGGGGTCTTGACTTTTCGCCAAGTCTCTATGTCACCAGCAGCAAGACATCATGCTGGGGGCTTGAGATTCCCCATCAGGAGTAGGAGAAGGCTGGTCCCAAGGGCAGTGGACATCCCTTCTGGCTCCAGTGCCACTGCCTCAGAAGCCCACTCACTGAGCACCGCTCCAGGTGAATGACAGTCCCTGGTCAGGGGGACCATCCTGCAGGGCGGGAAGCTCAAAGGCCCCTCCTGTCACAGTCAGGGACCAACAGCTTAGCAGACAGAGCCCCTGTTTCTCCCTTCAGCTGCTAGGAAAGGGAGCCTCCCAGTAGCACATTAAGTTGCATATTAAACAGATGGGATGCAGATTTGGAACCTCTTAAAGGTTGGGCCTTTTCCTTTTTTTTTATAGGCTGCTGTCAAGGTGTGTTAGTATCTCTTTATTGAAACAAGCTCCTTAGTCTTGGTACACAGAACTTGGACTTGGAAAAAAAAAATGAGTAGAATAAATAATCTATCATGCTAGCAACATAATTATAAGAACATATGTTAGCTCGAACTAGCTATACGCTAGTCGTATGAAGGGTATGTGTGGGAGAGAGAAGAATGGCAGGGGAGTCTCAAAATAGTTCAAGCGGAGGAAGAGTGATATCGGGCTACTTGGGGACCCAAATTGCTTTCCCAGAGCCGCCATGCTGGCATCCACGGCGCCCCAGAGGGCTGCCATTGGCAGTTTCCTGCTGCTAAACGTACCACCTGGTCTAGACCACCACTGGGCACCTTGCCACTCGGTGGCCCCTTCCTGGCACACAGGCCAGAAAAGGGAGATAGGTGAGTCCTGTTCCTGCTTGGCCAGGTGTATCTCTGCCAGGTGCAGAGACATGCAGAGATAGCACAGGTCCGGAGAGACGGATCCCCACAAGGCAAGCGCAGTGGGTCTCGGTTCTCACAAATGCCTCATGCTCTGAGACACCAAAGAAAAATCCGCGTATTTTGTTTGATGGCCTTCAGCGAGGGACTCAACCAGGTGGGAATGTCATGCTATTTCCCACCTGTAGGTTGTACTCACCGTTCAAGGCTCTTCTCCGGGAAAGCACCCCCACTCACCTCTGGCATCGACCCAGCCCCTCCCCTCCCCAAGGAGCCCTCAGCCCCTCTCCACATCCCTCCCTCTGCACAGAAAGCCCTGCTGGTCCCTGCAGGGGCTTGGGTCCCCTGGGTATCTGCTGCCATAGCACCCTGCAGACCTGGAGGATGCTAATACTCATTGCACTTTTAATTACACGACGGCTGTCTTCTCCTTCCGCCAAGGTAGGAGCTGTGCCTAATTTGTTCACCACGGTGACTGCGGCTATCTGGGGACCCAGGGTCTGAGCTGTGAGGACACAGAAGAGCCAGCGTAGGAGGCAGCAGCTGTAAACACAGGGCCCACCCCAGGAGCTGACTGTGCTGGGAGGATCAGAAAAGGCTCAGGGAGGAGCGAGAGTGAGAAAAGTACGGCTGCAGCGGATGGGAGAAGCCAGGGCAGGTCACAGCGAACACCTGAGCATGGCCTGGCCCAGAGACGGGGACCCGCCAGGGCCAGCTTTCCTCTATGGGCACTGAGGCTGCTTGCCCAGGCAGGCGTTAGGCAGAAGATCAAGTTTGTGCTTTAGGAAGTTAATTCTGGGGCTCAGAAGGGCCTGGTTAGCTAGGAGGCCGTGACATTCACCTCGGTGACAGGTGCCTAAATGGAGGTGGGGTCTTGGGAACAGAGGAGACAGAAGTCCCAGAGGTATTTTGTGGGTGGCATTATGTATTTTGTGAGCCTCTAAGCATTTTGGGGGACGGGGAGTTCAGGGCCTAAAAAACTAGTGACCTAAGAGAAATTTAATAAATATTTACTAATACGTCACAAGTATATATTCTCATGCCCAGGAACATATAAAAATGAAAACAGATTTTTATAAAAATAGTTGTAAGTGTTGTTATTTTAACGCATTTTCTACATTTTTATGTAGCCTACTGATGTTTTTTACACATTGACTGCCACACTACACACAAAAAAATTTTTTTCCTTGGGGCCATGGTGTTTTATTAAAACAAAATGATTCTTTCTAATGTGTTATTTTTTATTGTTTTCTGTGTGTTCATTATATACAATGCAATCCATGTTTTTAGAATTAAATTGTCAATATTAATTGTAACAAAAAGAACATCAACAAGTAAGATTTTCACGAAGCAACTGAAGGGTTTTGCTTCATGTGGCCCCGGGATCAAAATCAGACCGAGTTAAATACAACTCATGTGGCAATCAGCGTGTTAAAAGGAGAAGAAAGAAAGGATATGAAAGAAGGAAATAGGAGCGAGCCTGGGAGAGTCGCCTGCTCATACTCTCAATAGTTCCATCCACAAGCCATGTTCAAGGGTCCTTCTACCCAACCACAGTTGCCTAGGTTGGCGCCTTTTACAGCTATCATTCTGGCTACCTTCTGTGTTTGGTGAGCATAGGTAAAGAATTGAGGTGTCAATATACCTCTTTTCCCTCCAAATAAGCATGGTACCAAATGGGCAGGGTGAGTAGGTCAGCACACACGTGGGGCGGGGGCCATCCTGGGATGGGGCTCTCCCAGGCAGGTGGTGCCACTGTGACAGGGACATTTCAATACCCACCTACCCTCTGATCCTCGCCTAATTTTCATTTTTCAACACTAACGTTTAAATAGTATTCTATCCCAAGGTGACATACAATCGGAACTGAATGGAATCCAGACTATTATGTCAGCAGCACTGGTACAGAAAACATGACATTTGCACTTATCCCCAAGGAAACACTGCTCATCAAGTGGAGGAAACCAGATTGACATATTATCTACCACTGTGCATTCACCAATATCCATATTGATAGATTGGAAATATTTGGCAAAGGCCAAACTTATTGCTGTGCCTTACACTGCTTTTCAAACGTGGGACAGAGGGGTCAGAAGTGCACATCAAAAGGCACCACTTTCACTGTTCGAACTCCTGGGCTCAAGCGATCCTCCCACCTGAGCCTCCTGAGTAGCTGGGACTACAGGTACACGCCATTACACCTGACTAAATTTTTTATTTTTTGTAAAGACAGGGTCTCACTATGTTGCCCAGGCTGGTCTTGAACTCCTGGGCTCAAGCGATCCTCCCCCCTCGGCCTCCAAAAGTGCTGGGTTTATAGGTGTGAGACACTGCATCCGGCCCCCTTGAATTATTTAACTACACCCAAGGCTGGACAAGAAATAGAAGGGACCAAGGTACGACCGCAGAGGCCAACTTCAGCCTGCCTGTTAGTTAAGCCAAACGAGATGGTGTTTAAACTCTAAGCTTGTCCTGTAATGCACAGACAGCCCTCAGCCAGAGAGGAGTACAACCCAAAGGGAAGTGAGAGAAGTAGACAAAACTTTCCTTCCACAGTCCATGGAGAAAGTGGGTTTGTACAGAGGGTCAGATCTTGCTACGTTTCTTTCTCATGAACTCCCCGGACAGATAACAAACCCACACGATGATTCTGGCTCTGCAGAGACGTTCCAGTTATTTCTAACTAAAGAGGAACCGATGGAGGCAGTTCCTGAGTGGACCCCAAACCCAGCCCATCTAGCACCCTCAGAGCCTCTCTGCACTGACAGCCCGTCTGCCCAGAGCAGGAAAAGGTAAAAGTCAATAAACGCTGCCTTAATCTCTCCAGTAGATTGGAACAATCTGAACCAACCTGTAATTTCATCCAGACATGCAGGGAGAATAATTTTTAAAGCTTTGCTAAACATCAGTGCACCTCCGCTCGTTACGGTTTCCCCGGCATTTCTTTTTCTTCCTCCTCCCTTCTCCATCTGTACTTTATTCAATGAACACATCTGCATTCCTTCTCTCGCTCTTTTTTTGGCCAGAAACTCTATACAACCTTATCACTGACACCTCTCGGCAGTTTCAGATTCCAACTTTGTGCCAAATCCCCATTTCCTGCTGCTTAATTTCCATTCATTTACTCTTGTTTTTGCTTCTTCTGCCCTTCCCAGCATGGACCAACTCCAGCCCAGCTTCTTCTAATTTTTTAAGGAAGGCTCCCCATCGAGTGCTATTGGAATATGAGCCTTCGCTTTATGCCAGTGACTGGCCATTGTTTATACTACCTAACAACAGTTGCCAACAGAACTGTGGCTTTCCCTTTCTTTGTTTCTCTCCCTGAGTGTGTATACTAAGGCCCAAGAGAACTTTTCCCCACATATGGTGACCCAGTAGGTCTAGTTTTATTATTGCTTCAGTAGAATCTGAAGTAGCCTCTTTCTCCATTTCTTTTTGACAGGAAAAATAAAAGCAAGTCTGGAAGCTTTGTTTACCCAACTCTAAGTGGTGCGATCGGCCTCAGCTTACGCAGAACCACTGTCAGGACTGGGTCTTTGAGCCTCATCAAGTTGGACTCAGTAAAAGGACAATGACAAAGCACCAGGGGGTGGGGGGGAACAAGCTGAGGCCGAACATTTTTCAGAGGAAGAGGAATGGCCACTCGGTGCTGCTTGGGCTCAAGGATGTCTTCAATGTGTTGGATTGCTCTGCAAAGCCAGGAGCAACCTAGGGCTGGTTTTCTGGCTTCCAGGGGGAACAACTTGTGTTGAAAATATCCTTTTGTAAGCAAATGAACTGCAGCATGAAAAGGTAACCACCATTTTTCTTCCCAAAGTCGGTTTGGTTCTAGTGTGTTGTTGGGTTTTATTGTCTTTTCCCTAAATCCATAGCTCAGTGGCCAGCTCTCTCCTGCACACTGTGGTCATTTTGCCAGAACTGCAAACATCTCTGCCCCAGGTCCTGACAGGTCTGCTCCTAAGTTCTGTTTCCCCGTCCTTTCCCTCTGGGTTTAATTACATAGAATTAAATCTTCGTAGTCCCATCTAAAACAGGACTAACCATGCTCCAAACAGAAGGGCCAACAGTCACAAGCAGGGATGCCTCGGGAGCAAATGTCATCGAGGGGCCAGAAAATTGTTCACTGTCGCAAATGTCTTAAGGACGCTAACATTTCTGATTGTCTGTCATCCCATTTATCTCTGCTGCAGACCCTAAAATGTAGAGCGGCCTCCCTGAAACCCCACCACATCAATTCTTTGGCCTCCTGACCCTGGGGTTCTCCTGTGCTGGGCTCCTTCTCTGAAACTGCATCCAACACCTTTTGTGTCCAGGAGGAAACTTCGATCCCACAAAGTCTAAAATGTTCCCAAACACATTCTCCCTCTCCCCAGCTTGCAGAGCAAGCATGTGACATCTCAGGCAAGCAGAGGAAAGGCGCCTTCTTACACAGTTTTATGGTACAGATGTGCAGTGTACCTCAAAGACATTACTTTTCACTTATTTACTTTATTCACATTTGAAGAGCAAAGTCAGTCTGCCAGTAGAGCAGAGTTGGGTTATCCTCTTGACCCAAAGCGAGCCAACAATCTCTCTACTAGCATAATTCACACTTGTACAACACCAAAGACCTGAAAGCATTTATGGGGTTTTTAAAAAGTCCATGTGTGCATGTATGTGTGAGTATGGGTGTGTGTGGTCAGTTCATCTCAAGAACAGAAACAAGGAGGAGGTAATATTGCCCCATTCTACAGATCAGGAACCAGCAGCTCAGGGACATACCCAAGGGCAAGCCTGACACAGAATAAACACAAATAATCCCAATCCCAGCCCACTGGCCTTTCCTGGCTTCTGGTAGGGCTACCCTTTAACCCACCTACTGTTTGTTTTATTCATTATTTTTTATTATTATGGGTACATAATAGTTGTATATCTCTATAGAGTACATGTGATGTTTTGATACAGGCATCCAATGTGAATTAATCAAATCAGAGTAACTGGGGTATCCATCGCCCCAGGCATTTATCATTTCTTTGTACTAGGAACACTCCAATTCTACTCTTTTAGTTATTTTAAAGTATACCCTAACTTATTGTTGATTATAGTCACTTTGTTGTGCTATCAAATATTGTTCATTCTAGCTATCTACCTAACTACATTTTTGTACCCATTAACCATCCCTACCTTATCCCCCACTCCCTGCTACCCTTGCCAGCTTCTGGTAACTGTCATTCTACTCTCTGTCTCCATGAGATCAGTTATTTTTAATATTTAGCTCCCACACATGAGTGAGAACGTGTGAGATTTGTCTTTCTGTGCTTGGCTTGTTTCACTTAAAATCATTGAACCCACCTATTACCTGAAAGCCATGATCTTCAAGAGGAGGAGAGGAACAGGAAGAATTTCACTGGCCACACACAGAAAATGAGCATCTACCTCACCTTGTTCCTCCAGCCCCAGAGTCTCTGAGTCAGGACAAGCAGACTGAGCCCTTGCTCAAAGGTGTACGAAGACTCAACGTCATGGCCTCATTCGAGCTTCTGGGTGAAGGAACATCCATCATCAGATGGACAGTTTATTCTAACAAAGTGAGATTCCAAATGAAGAACCCATTCTGCCCTGAGGGCCAGTGGTGGCTTTCATCCCAGAGCTCAGCACAGAGCTCCTAAAAGCAAGCTTTTAAACCTGGAAGCGCTACCCATTGCTGGATCCGCCTTTGAGAACAACCTTCACGTGCAAATGAACAAACTGCTAGAATAAATATTTCTCAGATCTCCCCAGTAAAATACATGGATGAGGGATCAAAACTGTGGGGGTGCTGTTTGTCATGCCAACAGTCAATATGAGCCCCACTGAGAAGGTTCAACTGCCCATGTATTTTCTGCTTTGCTGGGGGACACCTGCGAATGCTTCTCGAACTAGATCAATTAAGGAAAGAAGAAATGGTCCACTGAAAATATTTTGCATAATCAAGAGCCTTTAGTCTTTGACACTGATTCTTCTCTGCAGCATCATCAAAAGGTCTCCTGAGAGATGGGGTTGTTGGGTTCATCTGAATTCTTACTAGCAGCAAAGAACCACTGGTAGATTCTTTAGAAAGTGAGAATGGAATGTGTAATTAATTAAGTCCACTTAAAAGTATCTTCCCCCATCTCTTTCAGTTCCCCTGTTTTAGACTCTTAAAACTATGGGTGAGTATGCTGATATGAATGCATATATGTAATATATAAATATATTTATTCACCTATATATAAAAATGCTAAGTATGTATTTATAGATACCTGTATTGATCAATGTAAAAACAGAACCCCAAGGCTCTGATTTCACTATATGTATGGAACATGGTAGGAAGACATATATATATGTATACTACAGTGCATTGTATGTATGAAAAGGAAAACTAGCAGAAAGTTAGAATTAAAGCTCAAAAAGAAAGTTGAGGTGTGTGTGTGAAACACTACAGGAGGATCCTTTATACTATTCTAATTTCATGTGCGTTGAAATTTTCTATAACAAAGTTTAAAATGTAAACTTAAAAGACAGGAATTCAATTTCCCGGGTGTAAGTAAAATGAATTTTATAATTTATTATTTATGGGACATTTCAAACAATCAGCAGCATGGATACAAATCCTCATTGTGCTGGTTTTCCTAAACCGTTCCAAAAAAATTTTTTTTAACAGAAAAGAATAATGAAACTTTTCAGAAGGGGCTCATGTACCAGGGGAGGGCATTGCTGAAAACAGGTGGAAGATGAACCAAATGGTAGTGGATCTTCTCCCTCCAATAGAAAGTACATTTGCCTTTATTCTTATCAAGTTAAAAGCTCATTTCTAAAATTATCTTTCTGGAGATGACAGCCTGCCCAAACTGTCCCTAGAAAATTTATAAGGCAAACCAAGTTTTCCATAATTCTAGAACATCCTTCCACCCACTGCCCAACTGACCTGGGCATACGGAATATAAATTCATCAGAGTAGCAAAATTTAACACAGATAATAATTGGAAGAGGGTAGGAATTGCATTCTGAATGCCAAATACAAACCCTATTTGTTTGCTTCTCCATGCAAACACATATTTTGAGTGAACGTGTTCCTATGCATGAAGAAGAAAACAAAGAAACAAGGAGGAAGTCCAAATCTGGACTCCAAGTCCCACCCAAGACCCATTTCCTTGAGGATTGTGGACAGTGTGAGCACAGGGTGTTGGTGGTGGTAGCTCTCTGATACACCTGGTTTTCTGTGGATCCCAGTTGCGAGAGGGCTATCTTGGATAACAAGTTAGTCCCAGAATAACAAGCCCCTCCAGAAGCAAGAAGCATTAGCCCTGATGTAAATATGCTGAGTCCCAAGAGACAGCTTCCAACTTCCAACTATTACCCAGACATATCTGAATCTAGCCTCTGAACCTAAGGCCATCCATCTATTATGGATAACACCACACAATTTCTTGGATCCACGCAGCCTAACCAAAATTTAAGGAAAAAAAAAAAAATCCTGCAAACGTGTGGCATCAACATGTTTTCCTCAGCTAACAAGCTCCTCTATTCAGCAGCAGCCAAAAATTTTAAGTGGCTCTTAAACAAAGACAGCCCAGCAAAGAATAATGATGTCAAACCCAAGCCATAGCTGTGGTGTGAACACGAAATCTACAGGACCCAAGTTGAAAATGATTTACAGACGGTTTGATCAGAGTCAGATGTAACGTGGTGTCTTACTGGAGACAAGCCAGTGGCTATCAATCCAAATCCCCTACAACAAGTTATGTCATTAGTCAGAATCAATACATTATGGAGACAATTTTCTCTTTTGTCTCTGGGCCCAGGGAATTTTCCGAGTTGAGTTTCATCACCAGATTGCAAGGTACTTGCGTTACAAAGTGGCTGACGAGAATCACATCCGCGACTCCCTCGCACGGCTCTTTTGCAGGGGCAGGGGAAAAGTTTAAGGAATAAATCCAATTAGACAAGGGAGTCTCGGAATAACAAGTCCAAGGCCGTTGTGGGCAGGTTTATTTTGAACTTGTGTAGCCCATTCCTATTGTTTATGTCCCTTTGAAGGGCACGACTTTAGGACTCTCAGGTGTGAAAGCAACACAGAAAAGACATGCCTAGTTCCAGGTCCACCCCGGGAGTCACGTGGTCACCTTGGCTTAGCCAGGACATCGGGAAAATGACTTGCTGATGAAGGCTGAAACTTCTAGCCTTTGGCCAACCTGTCACATTTTTCTCCTCCCTGACACTAGACAGTCTGATTTACCTATAAAGATCTTCATATACCTGCCCTCTGCTTTAATCCCTAAAGAGCCACGGTGTCTTTAATAGGAGGGCAGTTCTGTAAAATCTTTCCCAGGTGCCACCATGTGGACAGTACCTTTTCCATCATTAATGCTATCAAGGATATTTGCCATCAAAGCCTCATTTCTGTCCTTGTAGGACCTTCCAAAGTCCTCTTAGGGGGTATGATTGAGACCAGAAATGACAACATTGGAAAATTAAATAAAATGAGGGTCTCATTTTCTTTTTGCCTTCAAGCTTTTCCTAGAGAAAAATCCTCTGTTCCTCCCATGTGCAACTCAACATAGGATATTTTTCCAGCTCACTGGTATTTCGTAAACACCATTTGTTGTCATGTGGTTAAATTAAAACTGAGGATATCAAACATCAAACAGTATGTTAATGTCAAGTATGCTTGAATAAATAGTAAGAGTTCAACTGAATGGAATATGTGGATTGCTAGCTAATTAAGCAAGAAGCAGGTGTGGAAAAAAATCTAATTTAGGCAATTTTTTGTAATTAATAATGTTTACTTGTAGTACCCTTCTAATGGGGCTCTGGTTTAGCCTCTTGTGAATTGCTAGGAGTTTACTTCAGTATTTTAAAATTATAATTGAGTGGAGAATTTTACGAGATATCAGGTTTCCTTGCTGCTGATAAAGCGCTGTCTGCATAGAAGGTTCCTGGCAGTACTCTGTATCAGTAGGATCAATTAGCAAATCATCCCAGCAATTAAACCCTAAAACGCACACAAGCATACACCCTACACCTAAAAGTGCTCCTGCATGCCCCAGCACAAGTGGAGAGAGAAGTGAATTTGGATGAACCAACTTGAATGAGAACATTGTACTCGAACAATCACTGGACAGGACCACGGGGGTTTTGGTGGGTGTCTGCAAAGAGCAGTGACAGAGAACATTTTGTTACAATTAGAAACAAAAAATTACGATCCTATCTAAACTGTGCTGGCAAATTGCACACAACCAATTAATCCAAGTATACATTTAAGGTTGGTTTTCTTTCCAGAAAAGCCAAATGGAAACAGAGGAGGAGAAAATGGCCACAGATGTGAAAACAGACCTGGAATATTTCATAGACCTGCCATATCTACTGCATTTAATTAAAAGAAGAATGTATGAGAACAATGTATCCTTCTCAATCCCGGTCGGGGGAACAAAACAGGACTGGATTAGATAGGACAACTGTAATCTCTAGAGACAGGCCCATGTTTAATGGGAGCGCCACATGTCTGATATGTAGGGAAGTAAGTGGGTGTCCTGGACGCAATCCACTATTCATCATAATACCACAGCCCTGTTCGTTCCCAGAGAGGAGACTTAAAACCATGAAACCATATGTAGAATATTAAAAATCATTTAACGTTAAAATGCGCATTATGAAGGCATGCACTTTGGACAAGGCTGCAGTCCAAGGGAGCTCTGAGAAATCTCCAGTTCAGTAGGCGACTGTTGTAAAGGTAAACTAAGTTGTCTACACGGACGTACACACGAAACACACGCAAGTGCACATATACACAGAGGGACCATCACGGAAACTTGGTCGTCGCCCCTGCAGTGCTGCCTTTTATCACTGTTTTCCTTACTGATTTCTGCAGTGAGGTATCAATAATTGATGGAGCTATGATATCTAGAGCATCAGCACTTTAATTTGTAATTAAAGATGAGAAACACCAGTTCCTCTCCCACCACCCATCATCTGGTATTAAATCATACACACACACACACACACACACACACACACACTTAATACATAACAGATATTAAATTGTTTCTCAGAGTCAATAACCTTACTATATTTTCATGGTCTTTTCATTGACACTGAATTAATCACAGCCCTCCTCCTAACCACATGGAACTTTATTTCCCATAAGAGCAATGTTTACTTTGGTTTACTCTGTTGGAACTTGGAGTACTTATTCAGTCTATAAAGATTTTGTGTAACGTATTGTTTAGCAACGTTAAAGGCGCTCACTGACAGGCCTCGTCTTAGGTTGCTTTGCTTATATGCAGATTGTGCAGGCTTTTGATCTCATCTAGCTCACCAACAAGTGCAACACTGAGTATAGCTCCGATGTGGATGGAAATGCTAACGACTTTGGAGATTGAGAGTTCTCTTTTATTTTCTCGATTACCAAAAATAATGTATGAAGTGAAAAGTGAATGCAACAAACCTAAGCATGCACTCAGGGGGGAATCCTGTCGACTTTTAGAGGGGATGACAGACAGCGGAGGTGCTCCCAACCCAAACTGACTGTTGGCAGTTTGATTCCTACCAGTCCAACTAAAGACAGAGGACAGACAACTCCTGGTGTTGGACAATGTCCCCAGAGGACATGAGAGTCTCCTGTTGAAGGGGACCCGCCTCACCCACAAACTCACGGTAGGACCCTAGAGTCACGATGTCAGCCAGTTGTCTCAGTCCCTCCGGGGTGGAGGATGGAGAGGGCATTTCCTGGACCAGCGAACATCACATCAGTGAAGCGGAGAGAACCCCAGTGGTCTGTACTTGACCAAGGACAGGGCATTAGCAAAGTGCTTCCTGCCCTCCGTCATGCCGACCGCGGTTGGCCACCATACTCTGTGGACACGGAGCCTCTCACTCGGGAATAAGTAAATGTGGAGGAGGCACGTCACCTCCCTAACTGGTCATTTGGGGAGTAGGTTACAACAGAGCAAGGTGGAAGAAGAATGAGGACAGGTAACGTCCAGCCTTTGGTACACATTCCACCCCACTCCCGGCCAGGCTGGCTCCTTCTCCAAGGGAAAGAGGGCTTGTGCTCAAGACCTGAGGCCTTAGGGACAGACAGCAGCACTTTTCAAAGTCAGGGAGGGGGCTACCTATGCTTCTGTAGATTTTGATTGGTAACTTGGCAACTTAAGAACAGGTGTATTTGGTGTAAGTCAGTCAACCCTGCTCCTGGCCGCAAGAAGGTGGAGAAAGGAAGCGTGCAGCAATGTGGATAGGACACTGCTTTCCTTCCTCATCCTGCCCACCCCATCCCCGAGCCTGTCCCTAGGAGCCCTTGGGACCCAGAGGAAATCACTTCCTGGATGCTGCCCTCGCTCACACCTTTGCAAACAACAACACATCCATCTAGGCAGCAAGAAAGGGACCTGTAGTTGCCACAAGGTAATTGCAACCTGAGAAGTTGGCTGTTAACTATAAGGGGGCTTTATTCCATTCCATACAGTATGAGGCGGGGGTTTCTGAACTGTCTTTATGAGAAAACCTAGTTCTCAAAATCCTAATGAGAAGCTGCCTTGGCCTGTCTCCTCCCTGAGCTCCTGAAAGAAGCCTTAGCCTATTCTGTCTTCTCCTCTTGCCTCAAACTTGACTTCCGGGTGATAAGAAAGTCAATAAAACAAGGCAACCCATAGACCTTCTTCTGCAAATCCAGAAAGCCAGCATGTGAGAGTGCACAAGAGGGCAAGGAGGAATTCTCCAGACCGAAACAATGAAGCTACAACCACAACAAGCCCTGGTGCCCTTCCTGTCACATGGCTGGCCAGAGGTCTCTCTCTGTAGACTGTCACAAGAAGGCCTGCACAGCCGCCACCCTTAACATACATAATTCCAGAGCCAGTCTCAACAACAAATAGAAGTCATCATGGACAAGTTGCTGTGGATAAAGCTACAGTAGATGAGGAAAAGGAGGCTAACAAATAAATTCATCATCAGTGATGATGCAAGAAAATGCAGATGTATCTGTATGTACGTATTTGGGAAATTAAACCTCCAATGAATGGTGCACACGCCATGTTGCTAGTGGGAAGCCAACATTGGTGGAGGCTGGAAAGGAAAAAATGACATACGTTTATTGAATCATTGCTAAGAATATGGGCTAGAGGCAAGAGCTTGGAAATCTGCAGTTAAGCTTTAGACATCAAGATACACACAAAAATGGAGCTCCTTCTTGGGTAGAGATCTAGGATGTGTGTACAGATGCTCCTCAACATACGACGGAGCTCCGTCCTGATAAATCCATCAAAAGCTGAAAATACTGTGAGTCAAAAAAGCATTTACTACACCTAACCTACCAAATGAACATCATCGCTTAGCCTAGCCTACCTTAAACCTACTCAGGACACTTATGCTGGCCTACAGTTGGGCAGATCATTGAACACAAAGCCTATTTTAGACTAGAGTGTTGAAGATCTCAAGTAATTTATTGACTACTCTACCAAAAGTGAAACACAGAATGGTCATGTGGGTACCTGAAGTACAGTTTCTATTGAACGAGTATCACTGTTGCAACGTTGTAAAGTCAAATAATCGCAAGTCTATGTGTGCTGGGGGTGGGAGGAGGGTGCCTTTCAGAACTAGGTTCTCTACCCAGTCTCCCGGAGACACAGCCAACAGTAACTGTTCAGATTACAGCTCTGGAGTCAGAAGGATACCTGGGTTTGAGTCTATGTTCCTCCACTGAAAATCTGGGCAAATTTCTTAACCTCTCTAAGCCTCGGTTCACTCATATGTGAAACAGGAGCAATCATAGGATCTGCCACACAGGGGTGTCCTTGAGAAGGTTCAATGAGGTGGCCATTTAAGGTAAAGCACTTAACACAGTGCCTGGCAC
Organism: Propithecus coquereli; assembly: GCF_000956105.1. Taxonomy (NCBI): domain Eukaryota; kingdom Metazoa; phylum Chordata; class Mammalia; order Primates; family Indriidae; genus Propithecus; species Propithecus coquereli. Next base: position 7,132,746 of record NW_012154062.1, read on the forward strand.
GCACAGCATACATACACACGGTATGTACTCACGGGATTACGTGACCACAGTATGCACTTACAGTATGCAGCCCGACCGCAAGCATCAGCATGAAAACGTTTAAAATGTCCCAAAACTGTAGGTTATATTCAGAATTTTTTCTGTATGCTGTTGGGGCTATTTGATGAAGGACAGGACACTGAACAGCTACTTCAGAATTTCATAATGATCCAACAATTTCGCTTCTGGGGATCTCCCCAAAAGACCCGAAAGCAGGACGTTGATGTGACATTTATTTACCCATGTTCACAGCGAGACTATTCACAATCACCCAGAGACAGACGCAACCCAAGCACACACCGATGGATGAAAGGATAGAGAAAATATGGTGTAACTATACAGCGGAATTATATTCAGCCTTAAAAATGAAGGAATTTCTGACACATGCTACAACGTGGATGAACCTTGAGGACCTGATGCTAAGCGAAATAAGCCAGTCATAAAAAAACAATTACTGTGTGATTCCATTTATGTGAGGTCCCTAGAAGAGTCAAATCTGTAGAGACAGAAAGTAGAATGGCGGTTACCAGGGGCTGGGAGGAAGGGAAATGGAGTTGCTGTCTAACGGGCACTGAGCTTCAGTTGGCCAAGATGAGAAAGTTCTGAAGGCGGATGGTGGCGACAGTTGCACAACAGTGGAAATGTAGCTGATGCTATTGGACTCTACCCTTAAAAATGGTTAAGATGGTACATTTTAAAGTATGTGTATTTTATCACAATTTTTTTAAAAAAATGGTAAAAAAAAAAAAAAAACAAAAAATTAAAAAAAAAAAAGAATCTCAGTGAATCACACTATCAAAAGGTCCCTTTTAAATGGAGATTAGCGGTCACTGGTTCTGGATTCTCTCTGTATGGGAGACTCCTTCTCTTAAGACATCCTAAAGCCCAACCTTGGAGAATAAAGAACCGTCTAAAAAGATACAGGTTCGAGTCTGCGTAACTATGAACTCTGCCAATGAAAGTTGGCAAATGTCTCTCTGTCCCATATGTAAATTGCTTCCTCAGTGTCTAGAACTGGCTCCGTTTCCGGTGCCAGTTATTCTCGGTCCTTTTATTCCGGGAATCAGGAATAAAAGAATTCATCGAGCTTCTAGAGCTAGAGAGAGAGGCTCTGAAATCAATCACCTGTTTCAGAAAATGAATGACGATGGTGAGTGTTGTCTCTGGCGGTCTCCTGTGTTTCTGAGAAGGGGAGGCAGGCCTGCTGGGCCCTCCAAGTTGACCAGGCCTGGACTCTCTTCCGGCCGGCAGGAAATGCCGTGTCAACATATGTGAAGCGCCCACCCTGGGAGGACGCTGTCTAACCTGAGACTGTAACAGGCAGAGAGCGCGCCCGATGAGAATGCGTTTGCCTAACCAGGGCGTATCTCAGGGCATAGCACGCTGACGTTGCTGTTGCATTATTTGGAATTTCCTTCACACTCATGAGTCTCCTTTGAGACAAGGTGGTTAAAAAAAAAAAAAAGCACAGGGTTGGGGGTTGGTTAGATCTGGGTCTCTAAGTAACCAGGGGCAAGGAGTTGAATCTCTCCTGGCACCGGTTTCCTCATCTAAATAACGCAGATGACAACATTACCTGTTTCTCAGGGTTGCAGTAAAAAAGTCAATGGGATGATGTGTAAAGCAGGCTTAGGACGTTGCCTGATGCATAGCGAGTATCAGGCATTATTATTAATCATCCTTTCTGTCTGCTTAGAAAGAGAAGGGCCCTCCCGACCCAGCAAGGGCGTTGTAGAGGGCTGCAGCTAGGCAGGGCTGACCACAGGCTCTAGTTCCCAGATTAAGCAGGAAGCTGCCTCTGGGTTGGCTGGTGACCTTCCCATCCTAGGGTGGTACCAATCATAAGTGAAAGTCTGTCCCCTGCTCTTCTGTTCGCCTCGACAGGAGCCTTCATCTGCTCTGCCTTCTGGGAGCGAGCGTCGGCCTCGGAGCCCGGCGCTGAAGCAGGTGCGGGCGTATTTTAAGCTCCAGCAAATAACTTTAATTGAGCTCTCCTTAGACATATGAACCCACAGAGCGATTTTTTTTTCTCTTCTAATAAAAAAACGACCCACAACAAACCAGATGGGTCTCAGTCCCTCCCCGACAAACCCTCCCCACTCTTCGGGCTCCCCTAATAAATCTTTGAACTCTAAAGAAATTACCTTTCTTGAAACGGGTATTTTATTTGGTTGCATGACTGTCCCAAGCTGCCTCTGTAGGCCCAAATGTGGGTCAGAAGGACACAGGCTGCGGAAATGAGGCTTGGTGGTTCTGGCTGGATGGGTACTCGTGTTATGCCTCAACCAGAACTTTCTAGGGCCCCATTACTTCCCTGTGCCTGCTGCCCTCGTGCTGGGTGGCTAACTGCCGCAGTGGCTCTCCCCATCTCTTCGTGGATTTGCAATCTGTGATTTTTATCCATGTCACCGCGACAAAAGTTTCCCATCTTGGTGCGGACTTTCCAACGCACCTGGCTAACATGGAAGGAGAGAGATGGAATTCCTTCCACCAAAAGCCAGCTTAACTCCTTGGCGGTGTGTCCAGAAAGAGTGATGAAAAAGAGAGCCAATGCCTCCTGTCACCAGAATAAAGCGTTAGAGGCATCACGGTCATCAGAGTTCGCTCTCGGTTTGCAGGCGTGCGAGTTCTCTGTGAATGCCCTCTACAAAGATGGCAGCGGGAGCTAGGGGGAAACACAACAGTGCGAATAGATTCCAGATCCCACCCCCGAAAGAAAAGACCTCAAGAATCGCCCAGAGCAAGAGCACAGCGCTGCACCCTGGGTCCTGATTTATGAGCGCTGAATTATTGGTAGGAGGGCCCAGAAGGAGTCGTTTACAACAGAAATTATTGCAGGCAAATGTTGGTTGGTATTTTAAATCACTCACTAATATTGATAGGTTAATGCCTGTCACACTTGCTTAAGGGTCACGAGGAGGAAAAAAAAAAACTTTATCTTTGGCTTGTTACCGGCCAAGTATAATAATAGACACACGTGTGTGTGTGTGTGTGTGTGTGTGTGTGTGTATTTCTCGAGCAAAGCCTGCTGTATTATTTACGGTTTTCTGAGTCACTGGCTGTAGTCTGCATCTGGATTTTAAAAGGTTGATTTGCAAAAAAACAAAAACAGGGCACCCGTCTAGGGAGGCGGGTGGGAACGGGCTCCAAGGCTCACAGCAGCCCCTCCAGGAGCCCTGGGCTGTGCAGAGGCCACACGCCTCGGGCGGCCCAGGCCAGATGGCCAGGGCGTATTGTTCCCTTTTCGGTGATAGTCCTGCTGTGGCAAATAAAATTAAATCAAAAGGTTAGTGCTCTGCAAGGGGGTGGCGGAGCTGGCTCCAGCTGACAAGGGCCAAGGAACCTGGGCAGAGAGCGGGACCTGCGGCTGCTCCCCAGAATGCAAAGGGGAGAACGGGGCTGCAAAAATCAGCAGAGGGAGGAGTGTGCTGACCCTGAGAGGGGCTTAGACAGGCTCCCCCTGATGACCTATTCATGGATCTCACCGTTCGCTCCTTCTGTGGGACCTCAGGGAACCAAAAGGTACAACCTTGGTCCACCCAAGACCCGAGATTAAGGGAGGCACAGTCCTCCTCCTTGGGTCTGAGATGGAAAGAGCCACCTCTGACTTCCCCTAACAAACAGGACAGTCCTCTAGGGGCAGATTTGGTGGAATTTTTGGAGGGAGGGTGGTTGGTTTGGCAGGGTCAGATGATTCGCCTTCGCAAGTGGAACTAAAGTCTAGAATCTGGGCGGGCAGTTCAGGGCCCTTTCTGATGGGCACGAAACGGCTTTTAAGCCTGACTCAAAATCCCTGGATTATGCACAGACCACCAGAGCCAGAAAGGACTTAAGAGATTATCAAACTCCCTCCCCTCACTTTACAGACTGACAAAAAGGAGGCCAGAGAGGAAAAGTGCTTTGCTCAGGGTCACACCATAAGATGGTGGAGCTGGGACCCCCGCCCGGCCGAGGGGCCGCAATGTGCAACATCACAGGCAACACCAGCTGTGCTGTAAAACATGGGAGAGGATATTTCGCATTGAAAACAAACAGGTACAACGTGCGACGGAATACAGCACAGGCGTCATTTTTGAAATCGCCTTTTTCATAAATCACGTTTGAACTTGCCTTACCTTTCAAAATACGTTCCTCTTCCCTGCCCCACCCCCCGATTACACCCCCACTCCAAAGGTAGACGCCTTTGCTTTTCCCTCCTCTGCCGAGCCCTGCCCTGGGCTCCAACTGGTCGGCGCGTCTCTGTGCTGCTTTTTCATCAAGTTTCCAAAGCGCGGCGTTTACCCACGAGGCCCGCAGCTTCCAGGGTGCAGAACACGATTACACGGGCTGCAAAGCGTCTGTTATTTACCTGGGAGACCCGGCCCGTCCTTCGGTGCCAATTGGTCTCTCAGGTAAACATGAATTGGACAGACTTCAAAAATAAATAAATAAAAGGTAAACATTAAGATATGTATTTAGGGATTTTTTAAAAAAAATTCCGATTCCATTCTTTTATACGTAAGCCCCTTTCTGCCCCCTTGCCTGGCTTCAGTCCCCTAAACAGGTTATTATTTATGCCATTTCAGTTTCCCTGACCCTATTCTAATCTGGATCATGTTTACAGGCAGAACTTTTGTTTCCTACCACACTGGACGGGTTTGAGTGCACAGTTAAGCAATATTTTGATTTCGCTTTGAAATTTTACTTAGGAGGAGATGGTATTTCCAAAGGTACATAAAATCATTGATGAAACAAATTTAACTTGCATTGAAAATGCAAACTACATTTCAAGGAAAGCTGATGTACAAACAACAACAACTCTCAAATCACATTTCCATCCTCAAATCTATCTGCTTAGTTAGACGGTTTTACCCCCTTGAAGCTAGTCTAAGTTTTTCACTTTGATTAGAAAAACCTGCAGAGCTCTCTGCTCATTTCCAAAGAATGTGAGGTCTGAGCACATCTCTGTCTACAAGAGTTCACAATTGAAATTACTCAAGAGATTTTACAATTCTCACCAAAGATAAGGATTCTCAAGCGGGGAGAGGCGGGTGAGAGCATGTTGTCACGTTCTGATTTTACGGGTGAGCTCCCTGGGTGAAGTGATGCGGGTCACAGATGGAGCAGGCAATGCCGAGGCCAGGCTCCAGGACTCCTCACCCAGTGCTCTTGCCAGCACCTCCCACTGACTTCCTATCACCCCACTGATGACTGGAGCAACCAGTGACTTCATTCTGCAGGCCTCACTGTCACCATAAAGTAGGAGTCAATAGACGATCAGAGTGCAATGCATCCCCTTCTACTAACTAGAAGCCAAGGCTACGGCTAGAGAAGTACCCCAGTTATCAAAGTGAAAACCTCCACCCTTATTTATACCTGTTTCAGCAAATCTCTGATTTGGATATTAGTGACTGCCTAGAGCCAGAAACTTGGTAAAATCTTAGCTTGTACTTTTAATGTTGTGTGGACTCATCAAACAACTGAAGTAGAATTTTGCTATTCAACTAAGTGATGGAAAATACATATCTCAATATTTTAAAAGAATACTTTTGACAATATACAAAGACATGAACAGTAAAGAGACTAGGACTGGGACTGTAAAATACCACCTCTGCTCCCCTCCTGCCAACCTCCCCCCGCCTCCAGCCTCACACGTGCAGACTCTCCACTCCCACCCTAGCCAAAAAGAAGACAGTTTTCCAAGAACTGCATTTTTCTGACATCTTGTGCATTTTGAGGTCCGGGGAGACCTCCCATTTTCCACACTCAGCACTTTGCAGGCCATCAGGGTCAAAGCACCAGTATTCCCAACAGATCCCTGATAGTTCATCCAGAACAATCCGGCTACCGGCTGCTCCGCCCCTCTTGTTACTAAGCTGACACCAATTTCTCAAATAAGCATTACCTTTGTTGTTGTTGTTTTCTACCAGAAACACAAGGCAAAAGGATGAATCAGAGAGACCACGGAGTTAAAGCCGTTCTAGCCTCGGCCCTAAATCCCATTCCTAAAACGCCATCCACCCAAGTTAGAAAAAATAAAATGAAACTTTACATCCAGGTCTCAGCAACTTTTGTTAACACAGGAACCACTGCGCTGAAAATCACATCCTCTGCTCAGCCCCGTGGGCAGGGACTACAGGGAAAAATGAAAGAAACGATATATGTTTCAAATTTTACAGCAGTTTACATCATGCAAAACTCAAAGGGCCTTGGAGGTTTCATTCTCGGCGAAGTTTAGCCGCACAGAATCAGCAGTCTCAGGAAAACACTGCACAGGCACATAATCTAACGTAGGCAAACGTCGAAAGCCGTATCAGATGCCTTTCTTATCACCTCTCTATGATAAAGTTCAAAGGCAGATTTTTCCTGGTTAAATAGTGTGACAGGGTTAAATACACATCCAAGCATTTATAAATTGAATAATATGCTTTGCAGGTTATTAATATTCTGATCATATACTTTGGCTTTATTAAATGAAATATTTAAAATATATAGAATATGCTCTTTATTTTCAGTTTTAAAAACCATGCCATAGGAAATATTTTTATATAAACGAGATCCTAAGATCCTTTCATCTTTTTCTTGCCTAACCCAAAACTGCAGGATTATGTTGAATGAGTATTTATGTTCCCAAGCAACATTACAAAAAAAAAGTTTTATTTTCATTTCTATGGTAACTCTACGATATCCTGAGTTGCAAAAAATGGCATAGTGCACACAATTACTAGGCAGGGTTAATGGGCAGAAAATCATCACAGAATCTAAAAATTCTACTGAAGCAAAGCTGGTGACTGGTGATTTCGGATTTGAATCTGCACAGCTGCCAAAGGAAAGTTAAAAATTACATCGAAAGGATGAACAGCTGTGGTCAAAACCATTCTGCAATGTTACTCTTTATGAGCGTCTTCCATAGGATTCAAACCAATGCCAAAAACGTCCAGAGGGATCCCTCCTATAGAACGAGTCAGAGTTACCATGTTCTTAGTTTTTGGTCTTCTTTAAAATAATAATAAATTCAATTGCATGAAAACCTTCCTCCGATGAAAATTAAAAAATTCAACTCTTGCATCATGCTTTTTATGAAGATGAATTAAAATGTCTTCATTGCTGTTAAAGGATGTGGTTAGAATTATTCAATTATTATTGAATCTAGGTCTCAAAACCACTTGCAGCTTTTTTCCATGTTCTTCCACATGCTATAATGGAGATCCTTAAAATCCTGCCAATTTGGCAACAGGTCGAATAGATGGTTATTAAGCACTGCTTGACTGTTAAGCTTTCTAACTTCCATAATATTTTGTAGCCCCCTATAGAACCCCAACTACCACTCACCATCTTTAGAACCACTCAACATTCTGGGCAAAACCTTAGGAAAATGACACAGAGTTGGGGTGAGCTGCCAAGATACAATATATTTCTACTGAAGACGGACAATATTTGAAAACGGTTTCCTGTATTTCTTCTCTAATTATTTGTTAATCTGATATAGTTTCCAGGGTTTGGAATGTTCATGCCTTTTGTATCCTAAAGAGATTAGGGGCTTCCTGAAAAAAAAAAAAAAAATCAACTTATTTTCTCTAGCCCAAGTCTCACTTAACTGAAGGTCTTTTAAACCTTTAAGTAAACATAAATGTGCATACATTAGTGGCTCTGTGTTTGGGGGGTGGAGGGGTTAGAAAGAAAGAAAGGAAGAAAGATTGGCCTCTTCCCTGTAAATATGGACTCTTAAGCCTCTAAATGATTTGCCAAACCGAATCGGATAATAAAGGGTTTAAACTTTGCCACTTTGGGGTTAATGTGAAAGGCTTGTCAACATCAGATTGTTTAGACATTAAAAGGAACGCTCTGTGCACCTCCTTTTAAACTCCATGTTCACTTGGGTTGCAGCTCCCAGCAAATTTACCCAGCCGTAAGTGATTCCAGATGCGCCACAGTGACAAGCTTCAGTCTCAGGGTACTTATTCATTTCACATTAAAATCTCATGTTCCCAGGTCTGAGCTGTTATCTGACTGAGATCTGATTAGGGAACACAGCAAAGAGGCATTTCCAAACCCAGAGTCTGCCCTCATTCCCTGGCACGGAGCTCTGACCGTCAGGTCTGCAAGGGACAGGCAGCCAGGGGGTTGCGGCGAAGGGTGAGGCAGGGGCTCAGAGCCACCCTCCCAATACGCACAGGTCGCGTGCCCCTCGTGGACCAGGTACAGTGTTGAAGATCCCCCCACAGGCTGTCCCATCTAATCCCGCATGGAGCTGCAGACACCCAGCTCCTCCGTCCAACACGAGCTCTCTCCCCACCCCCCAGGTTAAAGGGGTAGGACCTGTGACTTTGCGCTTCGCCTACACAGCACCCCACGTGCACAGGGGTGCTCAATAAATGCACGATGAGTGACGACTGCTTTGCCGGGCCCGCAAGCCCTTCAATTCTTTCTCTTTCCTCCAGCCCACGTTCAGACCACAACAGAAGAAAGCAAGTAGCAGGGCAAGGGAGGAAGAGAAGGAAACGGAAAGGAGGCGCGGGGGGGTGTGGAGAAAGCACCTCATTCAACCCAGCTAGTTGTCCTTTGTTCCCGCACAGGGCAGCGCCGGCGCTCTCTGACCCCCGGCGTGAGCGCGGATCATTCCCCGTCAGTTTTGACTTCCTTGCTCAAAGTGCAGAAGTACACATGCTATTGGCTGACAGTTTCTTCCATGACATGTGTCAAAGACACATTTTTCTGGCTCCAGAAATATAAGGTGAGTTGGGGACTACAGACAGAGACTACAGATGACAGAGTACCTGCGGGGAGAATGCTACCTCTGTGACGCCCACAGAATGGGGACAGATTAAGGATCACTATTATTTTATTAGTTTCCCCTCTAGCCAGGTTTTTGGTTTGATTTGGGCTTTATTGTAATTGTAATTTTTTTTTTTTGCCCTACCATGTTGTCACTTTGAAGACGGAGCCAGCACCATGAACCCCCAGCCGATCGACTGTGGTCACAGGCTGCTGGGCAGCCCCAGAGCCCGTCAGAGGCTCCTGTCACCGAACCCTCGTCACACTGGAAGCCCCAGAAAACATGCATCAAATACTGCAGCCCCCTGCCCGCATGCCCAGTCTCCCCCAAGAAGAACAAAAAGAATCACTCAAACCCCAGATTCAAAATGGAGAGGATAAAGAAGTCAGGGAAGCCCCAAGTCCGCCTTGGGGGGCTCAAGTTGGGGGAAATGCAGCCCCCCACCCCTGCTGCATGGAAGGAGAGCAGCAGCATTTGGTTTGGTGGTGGGCAGATTTTCTTTTATGACTGCTAAATGCCTGCCTTTCTCCCCAAGCAATTATAGTGCTGTTCGCCATCAAGGTGGCTGTTAGCAGCGGATCTCCAAGTTGCTGCAAATAAATCAGAAATGCCACTGACAGCTGGCTTGGAGAGTGGCCTGGATGGTCATCTTGATCCTTCCGTGGTGGCGGTGAGAGGCATCATAGCAATGGTCCAAACTGAGCTGCCTCTTACAGCAAGGAAAACAGGGCGCCCGCCAGAGAAAAACGAGCCCCACGTGAGTGAGAGAGGGGCGGTACCCTTTGGCCTTTCGCTGCAGGTTCAGAAGCAGAGTGCACCTAGGAGATGCGACTTCCCCCCGCTCCCCAGTGGCACATGCTTTGCCCAAGGACACATAACCAAAGCACCTTCCTGCAGCACACCAGCTGGTACCAAATGCTGTCCTTACAGTTAATTAGAAACAACACAAAGGGGTGATTCGGTGCACAGTGGACACAACTTATGCGCTAACGAAAGCTTGTAAAAGACGACGCTGAAGACGCAGGTTAAACACTGAGGGCAAATGACGGGTCTGATGTTGGGGGATTTCACTCTACAGCCTGCAGTGGCTTCAGGCTACAACACAGGCTGCTCCAACCTGCAGCATCTTTAAACTTCTCATCACACAGAAGGTTCTCCAAAGACCGGTACCCACCTTCCAGAGCACGGACACATGTGCACGTGAAGGATGCACCTAGAAAACGACGGCGAGATTCCCGTGTGCTTGCACGAATCCCTCCGCTGGCTCTGTCATTGTCACCCCCAGAGCCCACAAAACCCTTACCGGCAAGTTGCTGTATGTCCTGCAGATGCAAAAAGCATTTGCTCCATGACAGTGTTTGGGGGTGAAACGAAATGATGTGGGCAAGCCGCCAGGGGTGTGTGGAGGCCAGGTGGGCCGTGTCCTCCGAGGGAGGCGCATGCTGGGCTTAGAAGCAGTCCCTGCCCCGGACAGGCTCTGTGTGCCAGCTGCAGCCCCGCGCCCTGCCCCCGGCCCTCGAGTCACATTGTGTCATGCCACACGGCATTTGGATCAGGAGACGGCTGTGGCGTGCTGCGTAATATTTTTAAAAGCCCGTTTCCCTGTTCGAGGGGGAAGCAGGTGGAAGGCAGGACCCCTGAAGGGCGGATACTCTGAGAGGCCCCACAGGCAATTCTCCAATAAAAGAGCGAGCCAGCCTGGCACGTCTCCCAAACTCGCAAATTGACCTTCTCCCTTGATCTGGGACTTAATGCCTCCAAACCAAACTAATTCCAAAAGTCACCTTCTCAACTTCTCTGTGCAATTTTTTTTTTTCTTTTAAACAAATGAAGGCTCAGGTACAGCCTCCCCTTGCAGCCCTTCTGACGTCCTTAGCCGCTCAAATTAAATCTGAATGGTTCGTCTCTTTTTATTATACGATGGGCCATATGTCACCAAAATAAAAACCCAGCTGAAGTCCCAGTACAGATAAAGGGCATGAAAGGCTGTTCCGGCCACAAAATAGAGACCCTGTTTAAATCTTATTAAACAATAACACCCACCCAATCATCCCCTCCCCTCGTTTCGGAAAAAAAAAAAAAATTCAGGAAGGAAATTGTGGTTAAATCATCTCATAGTTTGGCAAAAACTTCTACCTCTGAAAAATGAAAAGAAAAAAAAAAAAGACTCCGTTCTGTGCTGGACTCACACAGGCTAATAAAAAGCAGGACTGTATTGCTTTGCGCTGTAGCTGTCAAAATCTTAGCAATGAAATACAGATCTCGACTCTCTCGGTCCCTGGAGTCCTACCCCCTCAGACCACCAAAAAACGGATCAGTGGCGGTGGGAGGGACGCCGCTTATCCTCTCCCGTTCCAGAGTGAATCTTGTTTGTTGCTTTGTTTTATTTTTAATGTTTGTGTTTTGGCCTGAACATCTCTTTTCCCGAATGAAGTTTCCACTGTTGTTATAAACACAGTTAGATACGGGAGGGGGTGTCGAGGCTGCTTCTTTAAAGGGCTGCAACTCTGTTTTCTTGTGAAGATACTCCACGCTGACGTTCAGAGAAGTCTAGACATGGCAACCATGGTACGTGTGTCAGAAGGAAAGAAAGAAGGAAGGAAAGAAGGGAGAAAGATCAAAAAGAAAAAACATTTCCATTTCACAAGGTCCCCCAGTGGCCTGAAACGCTCCTCCTCCACCATCAAAAATTCATAAAGGGATCAGCATTCTTTACCGAATGGATCCCAGTGGCACCATAGACCTTGTTGGGCAGAGAGGCAATAAATATCGAATTATACACCTCAAGGGAAGAAAGGGCTGGAGACTGTTTCAAGCCCTCCACACGGTCCCCGGGGGAGCCGGCTCCAGACTCAAGGTCCAGCGCAGAAAGGAAATGGGTCAAGTGTGTCAATTTCTAGACCGATGACCTCTGACTTGCTTAATGACACTGGGAGGCCACCACTAAAAAAAAGATGCCAAATGCCTTGGAGGAAAGTAGTGGGGGAGGGGTGTAGTTGGGGGCCACAAGAAAACTGTGACCACAGCACCTTGTTGGGGGCCGACCCCTCACCCCGGGGGAACTGTGGCCTGTCCTTGGGAAGATGTGACCAGCTCAGTGGTAGAAAGTCCATGAGTGGAGAACTTTAACTACCATACATTTTTGGTCCCCAGCTCCAGGAACACGGCTCAGTTTTTGCCTGAAATTCGAAGAACCTGACTCATTTGTTCCACCTCCAAGCCTGGCCCACACAGAGCCCTCCCCTCTCGCTACTGCGCCCCCAAAGCCGCCTTCTTCGCCATCCCTGAGGACCCTCCTGCCTCCAGCTGCCACTGCCTTGTGCACGGCAGCACGATGTGGTCTCGACGCTTTGCAGTCTTGCATCTCACCCGTCTCCTGTGCATTTTTCACCTCCCTACTTCTAACTTCCAACCGGCAGGACTGGCCTATACCTCGGCCAGATTCCTGCCCCCATCCCACCTTCCCTCCCCAAGCACTGCGTCAAGGGTGCAGCGTTGACGCTCTGCGATCCGTGTTGATTGCTGCAAAGCAAAACGGAGAGTCCGGGTTCCAAAATGAAACGTATAGAGCCACGAACGTGGGGGAGGAAAGCATGAAGCCACGTGTCCAGACGACACGCACCTGCATTTTCCCAGTTTACATACGTGTGCAATTATTCAGCCAGCAAACAGGACATGGAATAGGTGCCCACTTCCCTTTTCCTGAAATTGAAAGATCTAGATCTAAATTTTCAAAATAATCCCAAAGCTAAATGCCAATTAAGTCTCACAATTGGTTAATAAAATAGAATAAAATTTTCTATGAACCAGAACACTTTCAGGTAGAGTCTAATACAGCTCATGAACTAAGCTTTAAAAAGGGCAGTTGGCAGCATTTGTCCCAGAGGGAGGTTTTCTGTGGCTCCAGCCCCTCATATTGCATATAAAGTTGACCCAATTAGAGTTTGGATTGGGATGGGCATTTTTTAGCTCTCTGCACTCAGACACCTGGGCTTAAGTTCCCATTTACGCTTCAAAAACAGTTGAAGTTCTTCAACTTTCCCATACTCTAACTTTCTGAGCTCAACTTTCCCATACTCTAACTTTCTGAGCCAATTCTGTGAGCTATTCCTTCAGACATTTGCTAAGCGGTAAGTGGTGAGAAACGGCCTAGAACACCCACACTGAGCTGTTCATTCTCCCAGCTCCCAGAACGCCGGCTGGGTGGGACGGAGTCAGAGCACTCTTGTCAGCTGGAGCCCATGGCACAGCCCCAGCCGGGGAGCAGCGGCCCCACTTCCTCACCCCTGCACCCTCCTCCTCACTCCTTGCCCCGTCCCCAGCACTTTTGACCCTCCACCAACAAGCGGGCCTGGGAAGTGAAAGGTGAAACTCCGATCACTCCCAGGGGAAGGGTTTGAATGCAAGCTCCATGGGTGAGGGCCCTGAAAGAAACCACTATCTAAAAGGAAACGGGGGGATCGTGTGCAGATTGCACTGATCTGTGTTTACACCATCCTCTAAGACCATTAAGACTACTCCGTGGCCCCTAACCTTTTAGGAGAGGTAACACACTAGTGCTGTCTGATTTTACCAGCACCTCCTCTCCCTGCTCCACCTCTAGAGCAGGGGAATATTCTATTCTTTTTCTTTTTCTTTTTTTTTTTTTTTTAAGAGACAGGGTCTCACTCTTTCACCCAGGCTGGAATGCAGTGATGCAACCATAGCTCACTGTAACCCTGAACTCCTGAGTTCAAGCAATTCTCCTGCCTCAGCCTCCCAAGTAGCTAGGACTACAAGCATGCACCACCACGTCTGGCTAATTACTTTTTTTTTAAATTTTTTAGAGAGACAGGGTCTCACTATGTTGCCCAGGCTGGTCTCAAACTTCTGGGCTCAAGCGATCCTCCCCCCTCAGCCTCCCAAAGTGCTGGGATTACAGATGTGAGCTGCCGCACCCGGCCTTATTCTTTTTTTTTATAGTAAAGGTTGATTTATATCATGTTATAACATATATCTAACACACTGTATATAAATGTGTAATTATATATCAATATATTATCTTTATTATGTTATATTTTTATGTTTCATTTATAAGGCTTATATTTGTAGGTAAAAGAGGTATAGTAATCTTGATTCTTAACAAGTCACCTGGCCTATGCACAGCAGAACCAGGAACCACATGTTCATCTTCTCCACATGCATAAGTATGCTCACCTCAACATTTTTAGAAGTCAAAAGTGAGAGAACTTCCATGTATCAACGATAACGTAGAAATGTTAACATCAGTTGTCACATCTATCCACTCAATGGAATGAGTAGTATTTACCCATTAACAGAGGATGAAGACTATATAAGAGCATGGAAAATACGCATCATTCAACATGAAAGTTAAAATAACAGCGTACAAAACTGTGTGTATTTTAACATGTGTAAAAATACACCTATAAAAAAACAGAAGAGGACACACAAAAGTGAAAATAATTATGCTGAAGTGCTAAGAGTTATAGTGATTTTTTCCCTTCTATGTGGCAGACGTTTTTGTTTTACTATTTCATAATTTAAAAAAAACTTTCAACAGAAGTGCCCCGCGTGTAAATTTCATCAGGGCCTCCATTGAGAAGATGCCTTTCAATCTCTCGTCTTCTTCCCTAAACATCCACTGGGACCCAATTTGGGGACTGGGCCTGGGGCTCCCAATACTGCCCAGGAAGCTGGAATGCAAGAAAAAGCCTGGACATCCTAGTTCGATCTCCCGAGTTCACCCCAGCCAGCCCAGCTTCCTCAGCACGCTCTAGCCGTGTGCTGTAGCCTGCGCTCGTCAGGGGCCTCTCGGCTTATGAATTATGAAAACCCGCTGGGTGTGCCCACTGGTGCATATGGATCAGCTGGGCCCGAGTGCTGGACACAAAACAAAGGACTTCCCCCCTTGGTATCAATGTCGATTTAAAAATCAAAAACTTCGCTTTGTGAAGTTTTATCCTTCTGTGTCAGTGGGGTGTTATTTAAAAGATACCCAAAGATAACCGTGCAACGATTGCTTCTTAAAAAAAAATTAAATCTAAGCATTTCCCTTCATGGTGGGTGGATAGATGCATTCCCTGAACAGTGGTCACGCTGCCATGTGCTGGGCTCTGTCCTCCAATGGCGTACGGTGGCGGGCACCAGGGTCAAGGAGAATAAAGCATAGACCAAAAGAAGGTGTGTACTTGTGTGTGTTTACACATGTATGTGGTTATAAACTAGAATGCAAATAAATTATTTCTGGAATGTGAAATCGAGGAGGAACCAGGTCTCCCAAATTTACAGACTATAAAAACTCAAGCATTTCACAGAGCACTGCCAACGGCTGTCGCTGCGACAATACTGGCTGACAATATGAGTGTCACATGAACACACAGTTGCATTAACCGTATAATTAAAAGCATATGTAAATAGACCCCAAAATCCAGCTTTGCCAACATTTGCAAGCAACCAGGCACAGAGCCTGGGAAAAATCCATGAGACCCATTAGCCTGATTGCACCTCAGAAACCCCCAGTTTCCAGGTGATAAAATCTGCCGGATATCCCTTGATGTCTACATTTTGAGAACAGCCCAAGGTTCTTCCTTCCCACTGAGACCTTTAGATTTTTACAGAATGAGATTTGCACAGCTCAGATCTGCAGCTACCCTTCCTGGGTGTTCTCAGGGATTTTTATCCACCCACCACCTGAAACTGAGAAACTTCTCAAAAAAACTCATCTTCTGCCAAAAAAAAAGAATCATGGCTCTACAATAAGCGAAAGAAAATGTATCTTTCTTCTGCCTCCAGAAGATCTTAGGGACAGTAAACTCTGCTCTTAAGCAAGGCAGGGGGAATTGTTTTATATTTGAAAAGTGATAAAACAGAGCTGAGCGAAGCATGGGCTGCACCCAGGAGAGATACTAGCAAGCTGGGAATTAACTAGCATAACTCAAGCCTCCAACGAGTTCTCCAAGTCCTCCAGGGCTCCACGGAGCTAGAAGTGTCCTTTGAATTGGCTGGGAATTTAGCTGCTACCTTCTCTGAAATACCCAGTGGCTACACCTAAAACATACAGTGCCACAGCAGATTTCTTCACACATGATACACGCATAAAGCTTCACCACCGGTAAACCTGGATGGGAGCCCTCCAGAGAGCAAGGCAGGAGAAACGATCTGCAGACCTAGAGAGGTTTCCACAGAATGCCAGGCACACACCTGAGATGCCAGACTTTTGACCACTAACTAGCTGTGTGACCCTGGGTAAGTCACTTAACTTCTCTGAGTTGCAGTTTCTTCCTCTGTAAAACAAAAGGTGGCACCAGATATGCAGTAAAGGTCATCCTCAAATCCCTGACATTCACTGCAAGGCTACTGTGGTCCAGCCAGGAGGAGAAATTGAGGGTGACAGGAAGTAATGGGGAATCCTGCTATTTAGAAAAGTAGGTGGGGTGTCAGAAAAGTTTCATGGGCTTAATGGTTACGTGTTACATAGCCCTAAGCTATGCATTCGTTTCCGTAACACATATTTGTTGAGAAACTATTGTATGCTGGGCACTAACCATGGTTCTTGCCCTCATGAAATTATGGTTCATCCTGACAGTTGTCTATGAATCGATGCAGCATCTTCCCAGGTGCTCCTACTTGTCAGACTGGGCCCACCTCCCTCGCCTTTGTTCATGCTGCAGCCCCCACTGGAATGCACTCCACCCGCGTAAATTCTACCCATCTTTCAACTCCCAGCTCCTGCAGGAAGCCTTCCTGTATCATAAATGCGCACACGCTACTCCGCCTTCTCTCTCCCCCAGGCAGTAGTATTTGCGGAAGCATTGTTGAATATGAAACCACAAACTTTCAAACTCCTGTTAAGGGCCCCCAAATTATCACCCTCACTAGATTATAAACTCCAGAAGACGGGGACAAAGCCTCCGTTTCTGTCATGGCCACCACAGCATCAAACTTACCAGTTTCTCAATATATACTCCTTGCTTGATGCTCGACTGTACGAAAATCTCAGCTAAACTCAATGGGCTGCTTTCTGGTCATCCGAGAGCTAATTTTTATGACAACCTTTATTTTTTAAAAAACCTTTCTCAGTTGGATTACTCCACTTTCTTCATGTGGCACATCAACAAGAACAATTTTTTTAAAAAAGACTGTTTTGGTTTTGGGATGGCACGTTAATTACTTTGTGGTTCGTCGATATCACCAACAATACTCTGCCAGTTCTAACAGACATGGATGGAGAAGTTTCCTGAGATTGGAGCTGAAATCTGTGCTGACTCTAAGCCAGCAGGTGTCAAACTTCTCCAAGGAGCTGAACCGTTTTGTTGAAGAAAATCACACAAAGAATCCTAATGCAGAGAAAGCCTCTGCCAAAGCCAAAGTGGGGAGCCCGGGCCCTCGTGCTGCACCCCATCCTTCTGTGGCTCTTCTCTGGGACCCTCCAGGCTCTGCTAAGCTCAACTCAAAACAACTGCTCTAAATTTTCCCTGGAATCTAAAAAAAAAAAAAAAAATCCATGATGATTAGTGTCTTTCTCATAAAAGTTGAAGAAGAGGGTAAGACTGTAAGAGTCAAAGGTGAGGGCAGGGAAAGAGAATGATGAATCTGCTTTACTGAAGATTCATATTTATTGGATAATAATCTAAGTTATATATGATATGTATGATATGTATATGAACATCAAATATATACAAATGTTTTATGTTAAATAAAATAAAACAAAACATGAATTGAGACCTTAACTATGTGCTCAAACACTAAGATACTATTATTTCCCCCCATTTTACAGATGAGAAAACTGAGGCACACAGAGGTTCTGTTGCTTGCCTGAGGTCACACAGTTGGCAAGTAATAGAGCCAGCAGTTGATCCCAGGCAGGTCTCAAGAGTCCTTCTCTTAATCACGCTCTACAGCTGGGTCTCCAAGCCATTTACACCTTCAAAAAATAACCATCATCTCAGCTTTCATTTGCTCAAGTTCTAAGAACTTTCATGCGTGGTATCATATCTGTGCCTTGCAACTATTATACATGAGGATTATTGCCTTGGTTCTTCAGCTGAGGCACACAAAGGTTAAATTTTATCCAGAGTAACACAATCAAGGCTAAACCCAGGTCTCCTGACCCAGGCCTCCAAGTTCAGTGTTTTCATATCATACTGCTCCCCGCTAATGCAAACTTTTCGAAAATTCCACCCTCATTCCAACGTCACTCCAGGAAGCTTTCCCAGCACTCCTGAGAAGCCGTTGCTCTTGGGTTTCAAGCATTAATTGGGCTCCAAGTAGTAGCTGCGTTTCTACAGACACACAACCACACAGGTACAGGCTACAGTAATATTCAAGAATAATAATGCTCCCTTGAGGACATCTACCAACTTGCTAGGTTTTTCTTTCCATTTTATAGGGAATCTCATATTCACTGCATGCCTTCACAACACAGGTACATTCCAAGGACAGCTTAGTGATGTCCAAGGGTTCTGCAAAGGACCTAATCCCTGGGATTGCCCACCCCTCCCAGCCTCAAACTTCTTGTCCCTAGATCCATTTGGCCGCTCACTGCATAGCAGGTTAGGATGTGTGGATAAGTGGGAAAATAGGGAGGAGGGGGCATGTACACCCACCCCAGGGCTCTTAACACAGTTCTGAGAGCCCTGGGCTCATCAAAGAGCCGCCTACAGAGCCACAACCACCAGAGACAAGCAGACAAGCTTTGATCTTCCCAAGGCCCCAGCCTTGCCCCAGCCATTGGCGAGACCTCACTAATGGTAAATTCCCCCCACACAAATATTCTCCATGATCACACATGCACACATTTAGATGAGTTTTATTAGTCCATGTAAACAAATATGAATGTTGATGTACATGTTAAGAAACATTTTGTAATCTGCCAAAATTCATCTCTGGTGTGTCACCACGTAGAGACATTACACACTGGGAAAAAGAAACAAAGTAACCAGGAGGCATGATCTCTGCTTTCAATCAATCAGTCAATCATCCGCTCACATTTACTGAAGAAATTCTGTAGCTGGCATTACGCTGAGTAATAGAAATAGAGTAGCATGACCTAATCCAGCCAGGAATGTTCAGTCTGGCTGCAAAGACAATTACAACAGTCACCTTTTACAGGTTGCATGATATTTTCTATTTTACCAAATGCTCTCTCGAACGCCATCCCCCAGCATTTACAAAACGTCTACTACCATCCCCACCTTGCAGGTGAGGAAACTTAGGCTCAAAACCGATTTGCCCAAAATCACGTAACTAAAGAGTGGAAGAGCAAGAACCTCAAATCCACAGCTCCTTCCAAGAAACCACGCTGGTTCTGCAAAACAAGACTCACAGGTGAAAACTAAACTAGCAGCATCATTCGTCCAGTTATATTAAATGAGCTGTGTGATAGTCAGTTATGAGGGAGAGCTGTGACGTAAAGGGACAAACTCTGGATTTAGAGTCAGACAACACAGGCTCTGTCACCTGCAGACAAAATGTGAGACCTCACATACACGCCTTAGCCTCTTCGAGCCTCGGTGTTCCATAAAATGGGGGTAAAGTGGACCCTCCGGAGGGTTATTCTAAGGCATAAAGGAAATGCCATAAGCGAAGATGCTTTACAAACAGACAGGGATTAGCTGAATGTGACTCCTTAGCAACGGGGCTGGGGCAGGAGGAAGGGCCCCCCTCTGCTGGGCGTTGACAGATGACAGACTCATGGTATGGGCCAATGCCACATTACAGCAGCTTCCACCATCTCCCATGTGACATCCAGGGCAAGGTTTTGGCTCGCAACACATCCAAATCTGGGTTATAAAGATCTATGCCGTAGCAAACTTGTAAAAGAGCAAGACCTCATCAAATCCACTCCGAAGATGAAAAAAAGACGTGATTTACAGAACATGTTATTCGGCACAAGAAGCTCCGATTCTTTAAACAAACATCCACCTAAACGTGGGGCTTCAGAGATTACAGACATCATACCGGCCACATGTGCCCGGGGCACGTGGGGAATGACTGGAAAGGATTCAGATACGTGACAACCCAAATGGCTTGCAGGCAATCTCCCACGTCTACAAGGAGTTTAAATTTCTGGCCCAGTCTCTCTCCAGTAGGCCTGCAATGGAAAGTCATTGTTGCATGTAACAGGAAGACGGCACCAGTGGCTCCCTTTCCACAAGCTTAGTGTACTTGGCTTTCTGGATAAAAGGGCCGTGGGTGGCCTTGTAGCAGCAGCAGGGCAGACTTGCCAGGAAGCCTTCCTCGGAGGGTTAATGGTTTTCCTCTCTGCCAGCTCACTTGGCCCAGGGGTCAACTTCTAGAGCCTAAAGCTGCATTAGGATTAGCCTGGGATTCAGCCCCTGGTGGCTCTCTGCTGTCATCTCCTCTTCCCAGCCCAAAGGTTGCAGATCGAAAAGGAAGCGAGATCTAATTTGCTTGTGCATAGTAGGTGTATAATAACATCTTACTGAAAGCACAGTTTTGCACGACCAGTCATCTGACATAAATATGTGTCCAAATACATATGCATGCATATAATACATGGATGTACACACACACACAATCAATAGACCCATTTCTATAACAACACATCTTTCCTCTGAGTTCGAAACACCCTATTTATTTATCCATTTATATTAAATAATAACAGAAGAAGTCTAGAAATAGGAACTTTATAAGACCGTATATAATGTGGTTTCAAACAGAAAGTTTAAAATGCACAATGTTGAATATAACCCAAGAACCCTCCCAAATGTCAACGTGGAATGAAAAATAAAAAGCCAGATTTCGTCAGCTTGGGGCCAAGCACTCGTGTCCAGATTCTAAGACTGTGTTGTAAGAAAATTGCCTGTCCCCCCTCTTATCCCAACAAAATCTCTCCCACCTCCCCAACGGGACCCAAATCCTCTGCGTTTTCAGGCCAAGGGAAGGGGAAGGGGCCGTCCTTACCACAACAACAGACGAGCCTGGAAATATTAAATTGACTCAGCCCATGTCTTATTAGACACAGCTTAACAACTCTGAGTTTACAAAACTCAGCCAAACAGCATCAGGCTTCAGCATAAACTTTTGCTAACTAGCCCACATAGTTCCCATATGCTACGAGATGTTGCCTGAGCCAACTCGGTACCTTATAATTATAAACACACGTCTTTCAGCTCTTCTGAGTATTCTTCCCAGGCAGAACGGAAATATGTCACTTAAATTAGCACTTGGAGTACAGAGTGGGTGCCAAATTTGGGTTAGCACAAACAGGATAAATAAAGCAGCACCAAATTAAAATGGTAAAATAAACTTCTTTCTGCTCCAGTGGAAACTGCTAAGTCCTAGCTGAATGGCAGCTAATGGGTCTGGGGAAAAGGATATCCCTGAAACTGTAGCTCTTGGCTTTTGAACACGGTTTTCTCATCCAAGGATCTCGAAGCAATTTCTTGCAAAACTCGAGCAGTGTGAAAGAAAAAAAAAAAAAAAGTAGATGCGATTTCTTTTGCAAACGCTCTGCCGTCATTTTTCTTCATCATTCCCTTCCAATAATACTGGGAAGGTTTATATTTCTATCCTTATATAACTCACGAAGAAAGGGAGAGCTTGTACAGGAATGAATGAGGGCATATAGGTGTGAGATAACTTGGCAAAAGCCACAGAGCTAGGAAAGAATGCAGGAATCCAATCCTAAAACATCCTGCAAAGAAAAGCCTATTCTGCATAAGCAGAACTACCACTTATTGAGTGCCTACTGTGCACCAGGGACTGATCTGGGAACCTTTTGTATACAATCTGGCTTTCTTCCCACCACAACTCTGTGACAGAGGAATTATCGTCTCCATTTTACTCATCAATCCTGCGTGTGCTCTGGGAACAAAAAGGGGTGGGGGCCGGAAGCGGGCACAGAAAATAGAGGACAGGCAAAAACAGAGCAAATTTTTGGAGAGAGTTCATAGCAGCTTCATTCATGATGACAAACACCAACCAGCAAAGGTGAGATTGGCCTCTATCAAAAAAACACAAAACAACAAATGTTGGCGAGGATGTGGAGAGACAGGAACACTTTTACACTGCTGGTGGGACTGCAAATTAGTGCAACCTCTGTGGAAAAGAATTTGGAGATACCTCAGAGAGCTAAAAATAGAAATACCATTCGATCCAGCAATAGCACTATTAGGCATCTACCCAAAAGAGCACAAAACATTCTACGATAAAGACATCTGCACCCGAATGTTTATGGCAGCACAATTCACTATTGCAAGAATGTGGAAACAATCCAAGTGCCCGTCAATCCATGAGTGGATTATCAAAATATGGTAAATGTTTACAATGGAATATTACTCAATCATAAGAAACGACAGTGATCTAGCACCTCTTATACTTTCCTGGATTAAACTTGAGCCCATTATCCAAAGTGGGGCACCACAAGAGCAGAAGAACAGGATCCATTTGTACTCACCATCAAATTGGTATTAACTAATCAACACATAAATGCACATATAAGAATAACATCTATTGGATGTTGGGCAGGGGGGAGTGGGAGGGGACGGGTATTTGTATACACAAGGAGTGCAATGCGCACCACCCGAAGGATGGACATATTTGAAACACAGACTTGGGGTGGGGACCAAAGGCAACATACGTAACCTAAACATCTGTACCCCTATAATATGCTGAAATAAAAGAAAAAAAGAAAAAAGGAAGCATAGCTAAGAAACACCACGGCAGAGTCATTTGAGGGACTACTACTCGGCAGTGAAAAAGGAACCACCAGTCGTACAAGCATCAGCTTGGTGAATCTTTTTTTTTTTTTTTTTGAGACAGTGCCTTGCTCTGTCACCCAGGCTGGAGTGCAGTGGCGTCATCATACATCACAGCTCACTGCAAACTCAAAGTCCTGGGCTCAAGCGATCCTCCTGCCTCAGCCTCCCAAGTAGCTGGGACTACAGACCTGTGCCATTACTCTAGGCTGATTTTTTGTAGAGACTGAGTCTCACTCTTTCTCAGGCTGGTCTTGAACTCCTAGCCTCAAGTGATCCTCCCACCTCAGCCTCCCAAAGTGCTAGGATTACAGGTGTGAGCCACCGTACCTGGCCTCAACTTGGTGAATCTTAAAACCATTTTGCTGAGTGAAAGAAGCCTTCTAGAGGAGAGTATAATTCTGTTTGGTTGGATGTTTATGAAATTCGAGAACAGGCAAAAGTAATTTGTAGTGGTAAAAAGTAATCTCTCTCAAAGGGTGAATGGGGGCAGGAATTGGTTAAGAAGAGACAGGAAGAAACTTCCTGAGGTGACCAGAACACTCTATCTTGACAGGGCTGTGGGTTACCCAAGAGTATTGATTTGTCAAAACTCATCCGATCGTAAACCTAAGATTGTTGTGCAGTAAATTTTACCTAAAAGAAAAACAGGGATTACAAATAAATATTGAATTCTAGTTAATGATATATATATTGAGGTAATTAGGGGAATGCATTGATGACTGGTATGTAAAACTTGCTTTGAGAGCATCATAAAAACCATACCCATTGATGAATAAATAGACAAACATATACATGATAAAGCAAGTTTAGTAAGATGCTATTAACAGAATCTGGGTGGTAGGTGTACAGGTATCGCTGTAGGATTCGTTCAACACAGGTATTTCAATATTTTCACAATAAAATATTGGGACATATAAGAATAGGGAGAGAAGACAGAATATGAAGGTAAATAAAGGAAAGAAAAGAAAACAGAAGGACAGAGAAGGGAGGTCATGGACAGAAGTCTAGAAAAGGAAAAAGGGAAGGAAGTCAAGTTGGAGGATGCCAGAAAATATGAACAGAAATCACGGGAGGAAAATATAAGGAAAAGAAAGGATGAGTAAGAAGAAAAGGGCAACGTGCATCACAAGAAAGGAACAAGTTGAGGGGAATGAAGTGAAAGGCGGGGTGTGGGCAGACGGCAGACGCAGCCCAGGGTGGGGAGTCCTTTCCGAATCCCAGCTCAGCGGAGCTGAACTATGACTCGCGCAACCTGCTCGTGGCTGTCAGGCCACGTCCATTTGGTGGTGCACTCGGTCAGAATCCAGATGAAGAGGATGGAGTCGAGTGTCTTTTGTATTAAAGCCACACACCCATCAAGCCCAAAGGCTAGAGGCAACATGCATCCAGAAATGGTTTTCAGACATTACTGTTTGGCAAAAGAATTTCTTTAAATAAAAATTTTGTATGTATAAAAGATAAGAAAATAATAGGCAAAAGGGGAGCTGCACTGGTCAATGTGGGGGACACGGGGACGAGCCCGGTGTGCTGAATTGACCCAGCACCTCTCTCTGCCCTCCACCCCAGCCCAGTGACAATACCAGGGTCTCTATAGATACCGAAGGCTCTGAACATACTGGCTAAGTACGAAGTCCACTGCACTAAAAAGCAGGAAATAAGGTCATGATTCTGCTACTAACTAACAGGTGGCTTCAAGCAAGGCACTGGACCACCCAGCACCTTAATTTTCTTATCTCTATGCACTGTAAGAAGCTCCGGGGTAAGAAGCTCCAAGGAGACATCACTGTATAAATTTTTAAGCATTTTTCAAAGGCCTAGCTATTAGGACTCCTCTTCCCTACAAATCTGCCACATCTGTTAGCAGAAGTCTGGTTCAAAATGACCTCCAGGTAACAGCCCCTATGCAATCTCTCCTACCTTCCTACTATGAGACCCAGAGAGACAACAAAAAAGAAGGATGCTCACAGCAACACTAAAAATTACTTCTAAAATGTATCTCAAGTTCATCCACTTCTTTCCATCTATGCCGCCACCCCCTGGTCTGAGCCATGCTAATTTACTTTCTACACCTCTGGAAGAGCCACCTTAAGGTGCCCTCCTAGTTGCATTTCTGTTACATCCTGTCTCAAGCTACCTTCTGATCCATTCACCACACGGCAACCAGGGAAAAACTACAGTGAGTGGAGCACAAGCTTAAGATGCTCTCTTAGAGCACAGAGAGGAAGGACAAAGAAATGCAATGGAACAAGCACAAAAATGCAATAGAGAAATGTTTTTCTGAGTTGAAGAAATATATGCAGATTTTAAGAGTTTATTATGTATCAGGAATAATCAATGAAAATCGAGATATTATCAGACTTTCCCATCTCCACATTAAATGCTAGACTACACTGGGCAAAGTCTAAATAGTTTTAAGTAGAAAAGGGTATGACCCAAGAATGTTATAGCCAAAATTTTATAAGCAAAGACCTTAGAAAAAGACTCTTAGATATTGAGTGTCATAAAATATAGCACCTATGTATCCTTCTTGACAAGATTATTGAAGATGGAATCTAACTCCAGAAAAATGAAACAAAAATAAAAACTCAAAAGTGCAGATATCTTAATATGAAGAGAAAAGGGATGATGTGAAGGCAAAATTGTGCAAAATCATTTGTGTCAAATAGGGAGAAAGATGACATTTCATTCATAAATGACAATAACAGAAATATAGGCTAAGAAATATTTCTGAAAAAATTTTAACCAATAGTAAAATTTTAAAAAGATATATATATATTACAAAATATTTGAGAAGATTTAGAGTAAAGAAAATAAAGTCTATATACAAAAAGAAAGCAGATAAAGGCAGTGGCAAGGAAATAAAAAACAATAAAAATGGAACAAGATGATAGATGCATGACAAAAAGTATCAACTACAACAATAAATGTAAATAAGTTAAACTCTCCTACT
This sequence comes from Propithecus coquereli, assembly GCF_000956105.1. NCBI lineage: Eukaryota > Metazoa > Chordata > Mammalia > Primates > Indriidae > Propithecus > Propithecus coquereli. Next base: position 7,158,214 of record NW_012154062.1, read on the forward strand.
GTAACGGGATCGAAATATTCACATTAGATCCAAAAGATATCCAATCATATGCTATTTAAAAGAAGAACACTCGGATGTCCCATAACTCCACGAATTTATTAAAAATTAGTGAATTGCACACTGCAAATGGATGGATTTTATGGTATGTAAACTATACCTCAATAAAGTGTTTTTAAAAAATAAAAAACACTCAAATGAAAGATTAGAAGTAAAAAGATGTGCAAAGGATTATAAGAAAAATATAAACCAAAATTAAGCAGAGATCACAAAACTAATAGTAGATTAAGTTAAAGGCAAAAAAATCGCTGAACTAAATCAAAAGGCTAATTTTATAAAAAGGGCTAACATTAATAATAACACATAGTAATCATAAATATAAATACACTACATCAAAATATATAAATTTTAAAAGTATTAGCATTGCAAAGATAAATTGGCAGAAAAATAATTATAGCTAGAAATTTTAACATACTCCTCTTGCTCTTTGGCAGATAAAATAGACTAAAAATAAATATGGCCGGAGATGATATAAATAACATTAACAAAACTGTATTTTCTCAGAATCCCAAAAGGCAGAAATTGTCCAAATCACATTGTTCTAACCAAAATTCAATAATTTGAGATAATCTCTGTAATTTTAACAAATCAGATTAGACTAACAAATCAATCACTTAGAAATCAAAACTGCAATTTGAGTCCTTATACATAAATGACAATTAGAAAGGAAAACATTAAAGTTCATAGAAATTCATGGCCAAAATGGTACACAGAGGAAAAAGCATAGCCCAAAATGCTTTCTTTGATTTAAAAAAAAAAAAAGACTAAAAAATAAATAAACTAAAAATTCAATCCAAGAAACTTGAAAGTAAAATAAACACACAGAAAGCAGGACGATGGTATTAACAAAGATGAAAGCAGATTACAATTAAGCAAAATGGACAAATAGAATTAAATAAATAACTTAAATCTAAACTAGAAAAATTTCTGCCAAGGATAATAAGAGGAAGAGAGAGTAAGCGCGAGAGAAAGAGAACACAAGTGCACCTATGCCATTGGGAATGAGGAACATTAGGGATTTAACCACAGCTAAAACGGAGATGTAAAAAATTGTGGGAGAATGCTATGTATAACTATGTGCTAATGCATACGAAAATGTTGACTAAATCCATTATTTTTAGGAAAATACTGAGTTTTAGAACAAAACTTTTTCGAGAAGTGTCAATAATTGTTATAAAACCAAAAACGTTTTATTAGACGGCCTATGAGCAAGGGTAAGCTCCAATCCTGGAGACTTACAGGTTGTATAATGCGACCCACTCCCTCCTGCCCATCCCACGCTAAAATACACCCTATTTCGTGCTTTGGTTTCCTTCCGCTGAGATCAGTAGATCCCAGAGCTGCATTCTCTGAGATTATTATTAATACCACAGTTTATACAATCTTTAAAAAAAATTCTTTTAATCAAACAGACCAATTCTAACCATCTCCATCTGACATGGGGTATGACAGAAAAAACATTCAAATTGGGGGCTGGAAGCCTGAGTTCTAGGCCTGTTTTACCACTAACTATAGTTTCAATACTACCTTGGAGAAGGCAGTTTCTCTCTCTGGCCATCGGTGGATACATAAGGCTCAGTTAGAATATGCTGGGACCCCCATAGAGAGCCAGTTTTCTAACAA
>NW_012154062.1:7163058-7165789 GCF_000956105.1 Propithecus coquereli
ACCACATGACATTCGGGGTACCTAAAAGGATGTGCTAAAACATCCTGCAATGAGTCCTAAGTGCATACTAAGTGCCGGGCACCGGGTTTGGCCACAACTCTCTGGGTCTTCAAAGGGCCAAGTCCTGCCAAGCTGCTCATCCAGGACCAGAAGGGATGGGAAGGTAGACATGGGTCAGTGTCTCGTAAGACTGGCTCCTACCTTTCAAAAAAACTTACACCTATTGAGAGATAAAGGAGGAAGGATGAGAAGGCAAAAGGAAAAGAGGTTGATGGAAAGAGATCTACCTGGAGGATATCTATTAACATCTCACTGAATAGATATCTACATAATTACCAAATATTATTCCCGGTTAGTCCTAGCGGGTGGGCTCTTTTTTGCCCTCACAATGCCTATAATTTTGAATAGTCTTTCTCCTTTAAACATGGATCTTGTCTAAAGGAAAGTAAGTTTGCTTACATTTTCAAAAAGAGCTTTCTCCCTATTTTCCCTTCCCCAAGCAGCCTCCAGATCCCTACGATGGTGTCCACAAAGGGGCCCCAGAGACAGGAAGGAAGGAAGGTGGGGTGAAAGGGAACCGAAATACACTGAACTCACTAAGATTAGGGTGAAAGACCAGAGAGCTTCCCTTTCTAAAGCACAACAGGCAGAAAGACCCTGGGGCCACTCAACGTTAGCACAAACAAAGCGAACGATGGGTCCAGAAAAAGGAAACTGGAGACCCAGGGCCACCCTGCCCGAAAGGACAACAGGTGCCAGCCCGGGAAGGTGCCCACGTGTGGCCCGAGCCTGCGGCCTCCTTGCCTAGGGCTACGGGAGAAGCTGCTGGAGGCGGGCAGGTCCGGGCAGAGGGTGGGCTTGATGGGAGATGGGTTTTATTTTGTTGCTCGATTCTTGGAAAAGGGTGTGAGGGGGAAAAATTATTGATGAACTACTTTGTCATCGTTAAGAGTATCGCTGACACGTTCCCAGCAGGCTGGCTGGGAGGCCGCCAGCACCGCGCTCACCGAATGCCTTTTGTACCCCAGACATGTGCTGCGCGTTAGGTAAGGTGTGTAAATTATGCCTGGCCCGGCTCGTCACCCGGGCTCGGGGCTGAGCACTTCTCGCCTCCTTTTTGCCTTTGTGTTCCGTTTCCCCACGGCGCTTGCCTCAAAGCAAGTGGAGCTCCTCGGAGAGAACATTAACAGGCAGAGGCTCCGGCTTGGAGTAAATATTGCAGGATGGAAATGCGGAGGGAATTAGACTCCTTTTCCTTGCAGGCTTTGGAGTGCTGGGTGAGAAATAAATAATGAGGGTAATAATGGGCCGGCTGCGTCTCTCCCCCCGGGTGCGGAGCATCTTCTAAAGTCAGAGTGGGGCTGCTCGTGGTTACAGATTCAATCCGGAAGCCAACGAGATAGCCAGCCCTGGTCAGGCGAGCAGATGGCCCCCACACGGTTCCCAGACAGCTCTCACCTGAGGGAAGGTCTCATCCCCATTTCAGCCTCATTTTGCAGACAAGGAGTCAGGGGAAGGCACGTGGTCCCCGTCTGTCCTCCAAGAGACTGTTCTGAGTTGCCACCCTAGGCAACTACGCTCCCACCCTCAGAGTCTTTTGGAACTTCGGGTACAATTGGAGCTGCAGGGTTCGCGTGAACTGTGCAATGAATACCTAAGTATGTACTGGGCGCCGAGCCTCTAGGCAAACCTGCTAAAAAGTAGCCAGAAACTTCTAGGCCCTTCTAGAAAAGAGCTGAATGTCCCCACCAGCTGCTGCTGCTTCTTCCCCATCCCTATCCAATCGCTGCTGCTCAATTGTTTTCTGTGAACAGGAATTTTCAAAATTTCTCTGATAGCTTCCTCTTTTCCTGCTACTCCCAACCATCTCCCCAAATGAGGGGGACGAAGGTCATTTACAATTATTTCCACGTGGTCAAAGCCGCAGGTCAATCAGTCTCCTGCACTGAAACTGCTGGAATCAGATCTGACTTCAGGAGGATGGAGTCTGCACGGTGGTTTCTACAGGAGCACCTGTGGGGTAGGGGACCCTGGCCACAGGCAGGCTCGGGTCGGAACCTGAAGCCCTCTAAGAGGCAACCCCGGAAGGCGTTCAGGGCAACTCTGAGAAGCCCACAAGGTGGACATGAAGAGGTCTCAGAATGCTGGGCCGGCACGTCCTCCATCCTGGCTGTGACCCCAGGCAGAGGCAATGGGCACATGTGCTGCAAACTGAGAGGGCAAACATTAGTGACCCTCATGCCACCGAATTCACACGTCCTCCGATCAGGACCATTATACAGCCTTCTAAAATCATCACTCTGGCGAAGCACCAAGAGAACAATTAGGGATTAACCAAAGTGCTCTCTCTTGCCAGCCAGAGTTTGGGCTCTCAGGGGACCAGGGGCAGTTTGCACCGAAGCTCTTTGTCTCTGACACTCCCTCATCTGTGTTTTCTATCTCGTTAGGAGAGGCGTTTTCCTTCCACTGCATGGAGGACTTCCACTTCTAGGTGTCGGTTAATTGTTCAATTAGTATGATCCCCATGTCCAAAGGCCTGAGGACCATAGTGACATGTATTTTCTTTAAAAGAAAAATTAAAACTACTCAAATAAAAATCTACATGTTGAGTTTATTGTTACTACTGGTTCCAATACTTATAAATCCTTTATACGCTGTATCTTCCAGGAACACAATTTTGACCCCAATGAATGATCTACCTTTAAACTGGCTGGCTTTGGTAAAATTATTA